>NW_008239758.1:8071532-8106412 GCF_000691975.1 Corvus brachyrhynchos | reverse complement strand
TAATCTATGACTACACTGAAAAAAACAGCAGCTGTTCAAAGAAAATTCGTGTACTGAGAGAGAGGATGGTGTTTGGATTTGAAAAGCATCTCGGAAAGACAGATCGTTTTGTTATTGAGTTCATCTGGAAATTTCTGCCTGGGCTGGGGTGCAGAGAGGGTGCAATGACCCCTCCCTGTGCAGAGCAGTGCTGCTGTTTGGTACCTTTTAGAAGGGGCTTGGGGTGGGTGCTGTTCCACAGCCATTTCCAGGGGCACCAAGCTCAGCTGAGGAAGTTTCTGCTCTTTTTCTGGCTGTGCATTGTTCCCATCCTGGCAGTGCATCCCATCTCTGCAGATGGAGATCCCTTTGGTCAGGCAATTCTTTGGGTGACATCTCTATGCCCTTCACTATGGCAAGAGTTTTTCTTCCTCTTCTTTTTGGAGGGAGTCACCAGCAGGAGATTTGCATGTTGTTAGGTCCAAGACAAGAGCCTGGTGTGAAGCTGGAGGCCAAGGCTGCTCCAAAAGGTGAGGATGAGGTGAACATAAAGAACTGAACACCTATTCAACCCTATCCAATATGTTATGGAAAATCTATGCACTCAAACCTCCCAGCACTGTCTTTCACGGTTGCGCAGGAGAGTTTCTACCCATCCCTGCAGTGAGGTGGCTCCCAACCCTGCTGTGAGGTGGTTCCCATCTCTGAAGGGACAATGTTCATCCATAGGAGTAGGCAGTGTCCTGGCATCCCCTGGACCAATGGCTCCAGCACACAGGGTGGGATGCCCTGAGCAGTCCCGCACCCAGCACGGAGAGGGAGCACAGCCAGGAAGGCTGCAAGCAATCTGGGCCAGTAATGAGCAGCCAATTAATTGATTACTGAAAGTATAACTGAATTCTATGCCTCGGAGAAATCTAAAATATAGTAACTGCTTACTTTATTGACAGCATTCATGCCATATTTAGTAGCTGGTATGTAAGAAGTAGCTGGACAATTTTGTTACACTTAATATGTTTCAGAACACAGCATAAAACATGTTTTAACACTATAACAACTATTGAGCAGTACCTCTGGGAACAGGCTTTATTATTAGATTACATTATACAAGATTAGACTAGTCAATAAGGGATTTCTTTCACACAGCATGCCATCTGAAATACCTGTTTTCTTTCCTTTTTTTTTTTTTTTAAATTACTTCAAGACCTTCTTTGTAGGATCTTAGGTACAATATACCCATGAATCATAAAACTGACAAGCCCCAGGGCTGAATGGTCTTTGTACGGGAGATAGGAGGCCTAGAGATAAAGGTGCACTACAGGTATACAGTGACAGGGGTGGATTATAGATAAACAAAAGGCACAGTTATTAGATGCGAAATGCCAGGCAGGATTGTACATGGAGAATGCAAATTGTAAGGACTGAGTCTCAGGGACCCCAGTCTGCTTGGACTGTCAGGCAAGAGGAAAACAAAGACAATACATCAGTCTGGGTGCGATCCTGCGGTTTTTAGATCCGCTTTAGCTGCTGGCTGCTGACGGTTTCAGCCAGGTTTTGGTGCTTGGGTACAGCTCTGGGGAAATTCAGGCCCCTCAGGAGGTTAATTCAAAACTCTCCTGATCAAATAATTTGCTGATTAGTTAAATAATAATTAGAAAGGCAAAGAATAGGTGTATTGTGAGATAATCTGAGTCAGGGCAGCAAACAGATACCTCGATCCTCCCAGGATCCAGTGGCCCCAGTCCTGTTTCTGTTGTATTAATCTTTTCTGCCTTTGTTCAGAGCAGTGCAACAACCAGAGGGGAGACTGGGCACTGGGGTCCCCCCTGGCTCGGGATGAGGCTCAACAGAGCCCCTGGGGGACTTTCAGGACAACTCAGTCCTAGTTCAGACAGAGATTCCCAGCTTGCAAGTTTGGGTTTCAGCCTCTGGTGCTTGCAGAGTGCTGAGATACTATTTTGGTACCCAGTCCCTCTATGAGCATATGTCTGCTCAATTACACTGCTGAAATAGAGTGAGAATCAAATACACTATTTGCTTTTTTTCCCAAATGATATCCGGTACTATTCACACATTTTTCCCCCTTTAAATTCCATGTTGCACTCTGCATTGCGTCTGTTGCTGGCAATTTCTATCTTCGTCCTAAATTAAAACCCTCCACTAACTACACAGTTGCTGACTACATCCACAAGAGAAACTTCCATTCAAATTTCCTAGATGGAGACTTGTGGCCTGCTTTGCTGCACAAGTCTTTGCTGCACAAGCTGGAAATGAATATGAATTTAAAGGACTATATTTAAGAGCAGTTTCCCTTTTTTTTGCCTATGAGGATCTTTCTTCTCTTATATAACCAAATTTTCCCACAAGATTGACATTTCAGGAAAGGGGCAGAGGCAGACAGGTGACTACAGATCAAATTGGATTTCTGCAACCTTCCATTGTAAAGGTCAGGCCTCCGCAGTGGTTTTCAGCCAGCTTTCCCTCTCTAGGTTTCCAACACAGATGAAATACATCATGTGCTCAGGTACTGTTTACTCTTTTATTTTTATTTTGGTCTTTTTTATTTTGATCTTTTCTTTCTGAAATGCTCAGTGGAGAAAAAGGTTAATTAGGCTGTTGGCTTTGCTGCAGAGCAGTGTCCTCCGAGCAGGTAAGGTGGGAGAAGGGACTGGAGAATGGTCCTTTTCTTCCCTTGGCATCCTGAACCCGCTCAGATCAGAGTGAGAAAAACTCCTGGAAGTAATGACCTGTTGCAACATTTGAGGAGAATGGAGGATCTTTAAATCAGAGACACGAGCAGGCAAGAAACTTCCCAACTGGAGGGCAACACTGCTTACTTTGAACAGGATTTGGCAGCGACTTTGATGAAGAAACTGGAGAAATAACTCCAGTAATTACCTTTTCCCCATGTTGGCCAGTGGGTTGCCATGGACACTCTGTTCTGACCAAAATATGGGCTCTGCTGCCTTGTGAGCAAGCTGTCGAATAACCAATTGGTTGTCAGAAATTTATAGCCAGTAATTAACTGATAGGTTTATAATTAAGCGGAGATGCCCCTGAACAGCAATGCTTGGATTTGAATTCAAATTCTGACTTTTTCCAAAATTCAGGGGTAAAAGAGAGTGACAATTTGGGTACAGTGCCATCTTTATAATTAAACAATGGTTTTTGACAGGAGGGGAATCTCCAGCAGTTAATGACTGACTGCAGGAGTTGAGGGCCTGAGGCAAAGCTGAGGGCTTTTAATCCAGGTGGTCATTAACTGCCCGGGAATGCCTGACCCTGAGGTTAATTGTTTCTATTTTAAATCACGAAAATAATATACACATATACAGACCCCCCCTTTCCTTCTTTTCTGCTCTACACATGTGTTACAAATACACTGCCATTTTATGCATTGAAAAAGATGAGAGCTGAGCTGCTGGGAAGTTCTTGATGTGTTTGCTAAAGAGTTCAGGTACCTCAGATACTCTCATGGCACTCTGCTCTTTCCACCCATGAAATCTGACCCAGAGCCTAGCCAGAAGGGACTGACCTGGAAAGCCTCTGACTTGGGGTGTAGAAGGAACAAGAGTGCCCAGTGAGGTTTTTAAAAGTGCTTGGGATGTCTCTGAGTTGCTAATCCCAAAGTCTTGGGAGATGATTTAATTTTTGATTAATTTGCTCTTTTAATAGACAGAACCTCTCTCTGTGATTCTGCATGTCCTGGGAGTAAGGCACAAAGCTATCCGAATATTTCTTGGCTCTAAGTGCTGGCTGCTCCACACAGAGCAGGATCAGGCCTTCAGAAACCAGCAACACTGCTTTCAGTGCTAACTCCAACTTGAGCAAAAGAAGCCCCCAGGAATTAAGCAAATTAAGCACGGCCTGGAAGCCCAGAAACTCTGAGTAGGTGACACTGTGAACAAGCAAACCTGAGAGCCAGCAGATACCCCACCTGAAACAGAAACAATTGCATTGTGGTTCATTCAGATGTATTTCATTCCCTGAATCCTCTCTATCCCCTCTTTGCTTTCCTCATATTTAAAGAGACATATGTCATCATTGCTAGTTCAGTTTCCTGTGTTTAACCCTTGCTATATCTAGCCTGATTACTCCTAATAAAGCTTGACAGTTGGGGGGTTAATCCAACCCTTGGTCTCATAGTTTCTTCTCTGGAAACAATCTGTCCCTGAGAGCTTTCTGGCCTGTTGCAAGGTTATATCCCCCTGGGGTGCCATCAGCGCCAGCCAGGGCTCCTTTCCCATTGTCTGCCAAATGGCCACCAATTAAGTCAACTGTTCCCCAATTAGAATTTTGAGGAATTTATCTTGTTCCTCCTGTGTTCAAACTCCCAAGCAGGGGCAGTTCTTGGAGTCGGTTTCAAGGGCTTTTTTTTTCCCTTCCATAGTGAGAAGCGGGGGAAATTAAATAAATAAAGAACAGCTCTTTCCTGTAATCAGATACTCCTGGGTTTTTCCTGTTGCCCATTCACACAGCTTAATCCTGAGGTATGTGATGAGAACTTGGTAATATTTAAGGGAGGATGTTTTATTATTGTTTCAATCACCTGAATTAGCATGGCTGAATTTTTTTGAATTGGTGCTGCTCTCAGTAAAAGTCTGCACTGTGACATCAACTATAAATATATCAAGATTTCCTGAGGTAAAGGAAGAAAACAATAATTTTATTTTGAATTGATATGATAATCAAATGTGGAGGGTTGCTGTTGGTTTTCCTCTTTTTTATTTTTCTCTCTTCCCCCAAAATTACTTAACTGGTTGTTTACATTGTTTTATTGATGAGTTAAATTCTGGGCCCTGAGTCCCATTTAATATGGGAGATGAAAAGTCTGGCAAAGTTATCAGGGTAGTATCTTTAACTTAGATGTACAAACCTCTGATTGATCCGTTCTAGGCAAACAGGACATTTGGCTTTCATCCTGAGAGAGCATATGAAGGTCTTCAGCAAACTCTTTATGTGATACCTCAACTGTCCTTACCATGGAGGAATACAAGCTCTTAATGCCATAGGGAGACTGTGCCAGAGCAGCTATAGTGTCACCATCAATCCACAGACCTGAGTTTATCTTTCAAAAGAAAGCAATTTTTTTCTGCAAGTTAAAATCTTGCTAAAACTGCCAAGAAAAAGGTAAGAATTAAAATACGAGACTGGAGATTGAAACATCTCCTGCTTTCATCTGCACTTTTTAGAAGTTGGTGCCCAATAAGGCGTTTTTCCTTTTTGATGTTGCTGCAGGTAGACCTCCCTTTCTGGAGTCTGGCTTTGGAGTTGAATAAATCCAAGGTTTCAGACCAAACTTTGAGATTAATAATTAAAACCTACTTTTCCACAAGGCATTCACTGTGATGTTAAAGAAGGTCACTGAAATATGGTCCTGGGTCTTCAAACATTTTGGCAATGGAGCCACCTTATGCACTTTTCTTCTGATCTTTTGCTGTGCTTGTCCTCATAGTTTCTGACTCTGTCCTGCTGCTGCATTAAGTGATGTGACTAAAATTGTAGCCAACATCTGTCTTGTATCTCTCTATTTTTTTTCCAGAAAGAGTCAAGTGGTTTATTTTGGGATTGCTTAGGGAAGATTTTTAGTTCTCTTTTTCACACATTTCCTTCATATTACTGCAAATAAGGCCAATTCACTCCACTCACATCTGCTTCTAAGTGTCACCAATTTCCTACAAGTTCAAAAACATGAGGCAAGATGGAGATAAAGACCACATACAAAACTTAGCTGCCAATCCAGTTTTCTTCAGGGTTTATGTATGATCTTATCTGAAGTTGTGTGTCTGGCCATCCAGATTTGTTTTCAATCATTACAAAAAATGGCAGGTCTGATCCTCCATGGGAGAAATTGCAGAAGTTATTCCAGATGTATACAAATAAGACTGAGACCTTTAGCACCCTTCTTAAGTCCTGTAGTTTTCTCCTATTTGACTGAAGGAAAACTACAGTGAATTGTATGGAAAAGTGACACCCTCAAAGCTTTGCAAACTGTTAAGGTTATATTATATTACTTTTTTAGAATTTTATTTGTCGAAGATACACAGCTATTCCAGGGATAAGGGGTGAGCACATGTCCCAGACACAGTGTAACTGTAGAAAACAGAAATATATAGGCAAGCTACCCTCAAGGGCAGAAGGTGGAGGAAGTTAGTGAGAAAATATAGCACAGTAATAATATCAAAAGAACAGGACAGCAAATTATAGCTGTCCCTGGTCAGATTTAATTGGGTTTTCCTCAATATAGTGAAGAGTGGTTGAGGAATTTCTTTGCTTGCCATAAAGCTCCCAGCAGTCCCCCCAGACTGTACTCAGCTCCAGTCCCATGGAAGCAAGAACATAATCTTTACCCACACATCAATACCCAGCTCCCACATCAACAAGAAGGAAGCATGCCCCATTAAAGAGGTTAATTCCCATGCGTCAAAACAGGCTGTGTTTGAGGAAGTGCAAGTAAGCATTTTAATAGAAAATTTTAAACCCATTGGGCCTGATTGTCCTCACATTGCTTTAAAATCAGTGCTGCTCAGTTTAGTTAAACCTTTGTTTTATTCTGGAGTAAGCAAAAGGTTGATGCAAGTAATTCTCCCCTTTTCCTAAGTAAATGGATGATTTTGCTAAAACTTTTATCAACCTGGGTTACTTAAACTCAGTGAAACTCCCAAATACAGGGGAAAATCAAGCACTTATTTCCTGTTTGGCTTGCACTTCATGCTCATCCTTGCAGTGGCTCTCTGCACAATGTAATGAATGTGCAACTTGCACGTGGTTGTTTCGCCTGCCCATGCAACCCTCAGGTGAAAAAGCAGAGCACATTTTTACAGATGCAGGTTTTATTTTCCTGTAGCCATGCTCCGGGCAAGCTCTTTGGTATTTTCCATCTCTCCCCTATGGAAAAATAGAGCAAGGAGGGAAGCAGGGGACCCAAAGTTCAGACATGATGAACACACAGTACTGCAAATGCATCCCAATTCACTCGCTGCTGTACATGTATGTGAAGGATTTACTGTTGGGAAATTCTGTCAATACTCTGCCCATATCAGGAAGATTAAAGGCCCTGATTTTTTTTCCTTTCTTAGTTTGGGTGTTTGATTTTATATCTTCTCTCTCTTATATTTTTTTTTCCTTTGGAAAAGGCTTACCCACCATGCTTCACTTCAGATAAAGACAAGAATCTCCTCATATTAGCCTGTGTAGGATGCCCTCGTGTGCTAAATAATGAATATCAGTGACCTCCTTTAGCTGTTAATGTAACTGCTCCACCAAAATGCATTCCTTAGAGGAGGGGATCCCAAAGTTCTGTTCATGGCGCATCACAGAATCATAAAATCGTAGAAGAGTTTGAGTTGGAAGATCCTTTAAAGGTCATCTAGTCCAGTGTCCTGCCATGAGCATGGATATCTTCTACTAGACCAGGTTGCTGAGATCCCCTCAACCTGGCCTTGAATGATTCCAGGGAAGGCGTGTCCACCACCTCTCTGGGTAAACTGTGCCAGTGTTTTACTACTCCCACTGTAAAAACCAAAAAAATCATCATGGGACTTCTATATGGGAACCAGGCAGGGGGTGCCCTGGGGCATTGAGACTCCTCTTGATTTCCCTCTCCTGGCCTATTGGGTACAGGCCACTCTTAGGAAGGGGCCCAGCAAGGCATCTCCCTTGATGCAGGACCTGCAGGGACTCTTGCTTGGGCAGGGAGATACAAGATGTGGCAGCTCCAGGGCTCTGCACCACACCAGGGCCACGCTCAGCCCGGTGCCGCCACGCCTGGAGGAAAGGCTGCAATTGCTGCAGCATCAGCAATGAGCTGGTTGTGCTGAGAAGGGCTCCAAATAAAAAGAGCCTTTGTGGCCCCTGTACAAAGGCCTCCTGGTTGCTCTTTAAGAGCTCTGCTTGAGCGTGCGTTGGCTGGGCTGGCGGCGTTGCTGCCTCCTTGGCACTGCGTTAATGCACGCGAGGGCAGCGGAGCCTCGCGCAGCAGCAGGAGGAGCGAGGGAAACACAGATGTTTGTGGGAGGAACGGCCCAGTGTGCCAGTGGTGACACAGCTCTGCCATGACAAATAATTCAGCAGCCCCAAAGAGGGCTTTCTCAGGCCCGCGAGCATCATTAACGGTGACAAACAGGAAATTGTTCCCCAGCCAATGGCTTAAGTAGATTTACAAGAAGTGATTTATTTCTGTGCTGTTAGTAACAACCCCAAAGCCTTATATGTATGTATATATATATGTATATTAAAAAAAATTAAATCTCATAATTTGGCTCATTTGCTGTGAGAAACAAAAAATCCTTCCCAACCACTTTGGCAAAAAGTAGGTTTGGCTTTTAACAGACCTGTTGTGGTCAAGAGCTGTGCTTCTCCTGCACATCAAAAGTGATATTGAATTCTCTGGGGAAGATACTGAGGATCCTTTTGGATGGGTGACTGGCTGGGGTGATACTGATGTCAGCACACCCCCTCCTAGTTGTGGGGAGAAGTGGTGTCAGTGACATCGTCTTATGGAGTCAGATGGTGCTGCCAATCTGATAATGCAACAGGTGCCAGTGCACGCCTTTGGGCGTTTGATAGTTCACATCAACAAAAGGAAACCAAGACCCTGAAATGATGGAATGAAGAAAAGAAAACTCAAAAACATGGCTGCAATTTTCTGCATTGTTTGTTACCCCTCAAAAGAACTTCAACACCTTCTAGGTCAAATTTGCTTTTTCCTTTATTTCCCTAGTCTACTTTGTGATTTCCTTGCTCCAAGGATAAAAGTGGTGGTTTTTGTTTGTTTTTTTTTTTTAGACCCCTGGGAAAGCCAGGTAATCTTTCTCACAAGTTATTTTTTAACTTGAAAAAAAACAAACACACAAACAACTCCCCCTTAACTGAGAAGAATTCAAGTAATCAACCAAACACACAAAACAGAGGACCTGAATGGACACATTTAATTTGAGTTATTTATCACTTCCTATTACATTCTGGGTTTTTCAGGGCATGGAGTCAAATTCTGTTTGTAGAATTCCTACTACAATACGGCCCACTTTCACTTGCTCCTTCACCACTGTAACAGTAATCATGAAAAAATAAACAAATGTCAATTTTAGACCAATTTTCCTTTCTATTCTCCTCTAAAAATATACTGAAAAGCCCTACATTTCCTCTGGTGTTTGGTAACCTGAAAAGAAACTTGATATAATACAATTGCAGCCAAAGCACTATCACTCTGTGACATTCAGTTTATAAGGAAATGTGGGAATGTGCAATCCATTCACAGTAATTTAAATGGATGTTTTGATTGGATTATGTAAGTATATTTGTGTTTGCATGTGCATGTGTGTGCATGCATATATGCCATAAATTGTCAAAAGAGGTCACTCCATAAAAGTGAATTTAAACTTAATTTTACATTCTTGGTAAAAGTTCAAAGGCTAAATTCAGTTTAACCTTGGCACAGCAGAGCTTTTCCTTCTGATTTTTCAGTCTGTTATGAAAATTGCTTGTGAAATAAAGACAAACATAGGTCTGCCTGAGAAGGCATTAATAATCCGATCCTTACATGTTTGTATAGAAGACAGGTACAATCCAGTGTTGATTGCTTCTTAGCTTCTCTTTGCTTTTGCAGGAAATCCTGGGAGATAATACCAGGTCATCACAACTGAGCACTGTGCACCCACAAACAAACATTGGCAACTCTGAAGAGCACAGCTCTCGATGGGTCAAATATGTGGGACTGATAGATCCAGATACACACAAGGAATCATCATTGCAATACATCACTCTCTGCATTTTACAACCCATATTTGACCATTTTCCCAAACAAATCATTCAATGTGTATATTACATTACATTTAATTTTTTTTTGTTTTACAAAGAAAACTTTTTACGGAGAGCCTAAAAGATTTTTATGAGATAAACTTAATGGTGAGTTTTCCAGTCTAAGTAAATAAGAATCCCACGGGAATAAGAATTTTGGGATACATTCAAACAAACACTGTAAAGTTTTGAGAAATGCCAAGTTCTTGGGAGATCAGTGTGTGTGTGTGTGTACTACGTGTTTGTATAATCAACAATCTCCGAGCAATATGGTATGCCAGTTATTAATTCTGCTCATTGCAGATGGCTTCATTATGTGTATTTAATTTCAGTACTTAAGCAAACATACAAAAGTAGGGCTTACAAACTGCTTTAGGATACGATGGTTATGTACAGTCAAAGGAAACGGTAACAAAATGGAAACAAGTGATACTCCTTCGGCTGGAGGTAAATCTATATTGATGGGATTAAGCCATTCAGAACCATCCCTCAACTTGAATAGCCCTAAAACCACCAATTGCTTTGTTTGTGGTGTCGAGAAGGTACTGATCACTAGAGCCTTAATTTGCTGCAGCAGTTAAGTGCTCCAATTCCTCAGCGCAGTAATTGCCACATGTTGAGTGTGCAGATGTCTAAACACGTGGGAGCACTTCCCTTTCCTAAAGACAAATGAAGATTTTCATTTTGTTTTGTAAACGTGTCAGGATTTATCACTTAGTCATGTGTCATGCATTAGGGTGTTTATACAATATGGCTTTCTGCACCCTGGTTCTGGACTTCTACGATTTCAACAAAAAGGCTGTGGAGTAAAGCGGGTTTGCTAGACCTTCCCCCATTAACCCAAGCCTTTGGCTGGACTAAAGGGAAGCATGAGCTCTGAGTGTAAATGATAAACAGGGTTTTTGCCAAGAGTGAGACAATTGGAATTCACCTATATCCTCAAAGAGTGCTTGATAAAAGAGACATCATCAGCAAGACAGGTAGATATTTAAAACACAACAAAACAAAAAGATAAAAATAAAATTGAAGTAATGTTCACCAGTAGTAATTATGTGTATCTATACATATTACTCTGAGTTAAATTGGATTTATAGCTTCTCCTCAGCCTCTGTGTTCCACTCAAACACTGAATATCTACTTTTTAAACTTTCCTTTTCATATAAATGGTTACAATTTTAAAGCATTTTGAAGTTTGCATATATAACATCAGAGACAGGGCGACTGACAGGAGTAATATTTCTGAAATAACTCTTCTGTAGTGGAAACAGGAATGGGCATATGATGTGAAGTTGGGAAGTGTCTTGGACACCAAGCCTGAAGTTTGATTAATTTCTGTTTGGAGTCTGAGGCTGACGGTGATGCTGCAGCTATGGAGCATCTCTTGGTAGGGCTGAGGAACAGATCTGAAATTCATATGTAGCAATGAATGTGTGGTTTGGGGTCCCAGTTTATAGTCATCTCTCCAAAAGGTTTTACAAGAAAAGCCAGAATTAGATAGCAAGATGACAAAATAGCTAACTGATGTTTCTAATGCACCTTTGAATTTTTTAATCTGAAAATAAAAATGATAAAAATCATCCAAGAAGGTAAAAATCTGCCTCTCTACTCTGTTACGATTTTGGTGGCTGATACTACTTTTTTGTTTGCAGAAGCCAGGAAAAAACCCCAAACCAACAGTTATTTATCTGTTACCAGACAAAGGCTGTAAAGAAATCCAAGAAGAGTATCCCAGCACAAAAGCCTGAACTCTTTGACCTCTCAGGCCTCGGGCCTGGACAATTGACCAAGCTGGTCTTTTTCCTGAGAACTGCCTGAGGGCAAAGGCTGAGAAAAGATGCACATTGTTCATGGCACCATCCATTAAAGGCGAGGGCTGAAAGGCAAAAGGATCTTTCCAGGTTACAGCAGTGCTGAGAATGCAGCCTGACACTCATTTTCAAGGTAATGTAATAAAGGGAAAAAAGTGAGTTGTAGAGATCTTAATTCTTTAAAATTTAAAAGCTAATTTTGTGTCTTTTAGTCAATTTCCTATGCAGGAAGGAAGAATTTATTAACTGACTTCTGATGTTAAATGGAGTGCTAATGGGCAAGTACAACAATTCAACAGGTGCCAAGGAGAAATATAGAGACATTATATCAATATTAATCTTAGGGCCTCACAAAAGCCTTGGTAGGGGCTTTTATTATGCAGGTCGTGATGGGAACACTCCTGCCACCTTGCAAAGTGAAAAGGGGGTTCAGTTCCCCTGTTGAAAGTATTTGAATGTTCACATTGCAAGATGTTTTAATGGAAGATTTCGAATTCTGCGCCGTTGGAAATTGCTGTTTGTTGACGGAGGTTGTCCTGAGCTGGAATTCCTCCTGGGCGAGATGCCTTGGAGCTGCTGTTCTCTGGCCAGGGCAGGCAAGGCAGCAGTGCTGAAGAGCAAAAGTATTTCCACCATTGAACACTCAGCTGGAAACCTGAACACCCATTATTAGTCTGGATAGAAGTCAAAAGAATAGTTGAACCTGCTAAAAATCTACACAGCCGCTATTTTGCAGACTGATCTTCTGCCAGTAAGCAAATGCTGACTCTAATGTACTTCTGATTTTGACCCCTGGGTTGAAAATTTTCTGTATAAACACCAGCTGATGAACAGGTCACTTTGTTTTCAAGACAAGACTCTCACACTCGCGCCCCACACAGCAGGTCCCTGCTCCAGATAAAAGACTTCAAAATGTCCAGCAATAATTTTCACTGAACAATTTTTACTTTGTTCCAAGCTGCCAAATTATTAGTGGGAAAGGATTAGCAGGGAAGGGAAAGTGTTTTAGTCTAAACATCTTATTTGGGTGCAAAAAAAAAAATCTATTTTGATGTTGTCAGGTAGAAAATTTCCACGTTTTATGGACAAAAGGGTTTGAAAATTTCATGGTGTAAATAAAATATAAATTTAAAATTATAAAGCAAAATAAAAAGAAAATAGTTTGATATTTCACGGTAAAATATATTTTTTTTCACCCAGCTGTACATATTTTCTTGCTGAAAGTGTGTTTTTTGCAGAATAATAGCTTTTTCATTCCATACCAAAACCAGATAAAAAGGAAGACACAGAAATTCCCTGGAATTTGAGAACTATTAATCTGTGGCTCTGCTCCTCTTCACAAATGCATTAAAATAACAAGCAATAGGGATATCTGGCAGCATTGAAATAATAATCAAAATTTCAGTGGAAAAAGAGGTATTCAGTTAACTGGGAACCTGCTTCTCAGGGTTTTGACTCCAGAGAGAATTACAGCTAACCATTTTATCTGCCTGGCTCTATTCTTTAATTTTGATCTTTTAGTAACAGAAATGACCTTTGGCAAAAGTGCCCCCCAGATTGCACACTGGAAAGGAATCCTGTCATGAATGTGGCAGGAATAGGTGAGGTGAAAGCACAGCACCCACAGCCCCTTTTCTACAGAAGGTTTTGCTGTGTAACAGCCACTGGGAACATCTGAGCCTCTTGCTGTTTGTAGTCAGGGAATAAACTTCTCCGCTCCCAACATTTCATATTTGGCTTAATTGGAACCACTGCTCAGAGGAGGATGCTCTGAGCGTTGGCAGCAAAAAGTTTATGGAGAGCCCATCCCTTTCCAGAGGAGCAGTAGCGATCCCAGCCCTGCTCAGACGCTTTCCAAAGGATGTTGCACAACCCAGCTGCATCATGTTCTTGCTCTGTCATGTCCCTTCTTGAGCAGTGTCGTAAACAGCGTCTTATTCACTTCAGTGGCATGTGCAGAGGAGAAACATCACACGGTGATCCTGGGAGCTGGGGCCAGAAAAGGGAATAAAAACTGTGCAATGTGAATGACACCAACTCTGGGGTTGCTTGACAGCAGGGGGTTTTTTTGGGGTGTGTGTGAAAATGGCAACAGGCTTTATCTCACATGAAGAATTAGTTTCCTGTTCTAATAATAGTAATAGCAATCACAGCAATAATCATAACAAAATTCCCCCCAAATGAAATGAATTTTTTCTGGGTTCCAATGTCATCTAAACACTCCCCCCACCCCCTTAACTCTGTAAATCAAAAATAGCCCCAAAGAAACCAGCTCAGTTTTATACATGTGAAAATATGCTGAGTGGGACTGGCAGCATCTCCCATTGCAAATCCAAAAAGGGATTTGAAAAAACCCAAGGCAATTAAAGCCCCAAAATCAGGGAACACCTCTGATGGGATATGAGGGAGTGACGTAATGGGGGGAGGTTTGAATATTCAATGTTAGTGTTTAGCAAAACTTTATGTAAGAAAAATAATGAAGTCGAGTTCTGTAGCTGCTAGATATGTTCAATAATTTTTTATTCAAATATAAATATTTAAGATACTGAAAAGCTGCTTTCTCTACTCCCTTAAAAATTCCAAACTGTACGACCAGTTCCCATAAATGACTAATCTTATTTTAAATGAAGCTAATTTTTGGCTAGGTCTTGAGAAGAAAAAATATTGGATCTGCAACAAAATCCATATTTTTCCCCCCACACTGTGTCTTAAAAATGTATCCAGACTAACAGCTTGTTTCCAGATGATATTGGATGCTCCTTTTGGTTTCCAAAATCGGGTTTTTGTATCTGGTTGTGTGACACAGAGATCGGATACAGGTTCTAGATTTTTTTACCCCCTCCACTTTGCAAAGTTCGGGCTGGGGGGTCTTCACAAGCTGCTGGGGAAAAACAAAAAAGAAAGGGAAAAAAAGCAGGTTTAGAAAATCTGGGGATTTAAAGTGGAAGAGTACAGTCCTTCCCCCCTATGGCGGGTGGATTTATTGGGTGTCATGATGACACAATGTGTCTATTTGCAGGCGAAGAAAGCCCCCTACTTAACCTTCATCTTTTTGTGTGTGCACGTACCAGAAGGCACCACACTGTTGCTGGAAAACAAATAATTAGTGACATGTTCTGTAACACCATTGCTATTTAAAGCTAAATCAGTGGGTTAATGCTTCTCGAAATGTGACATCCATGAGGGATTCTCGCTCCAGCACTGTTAGTCACTTGGTGGTCTCCGGAGTGACAGGATCAATGCCCTGAGTTTTAAAAGTCTTGGTTGAAATAAGAAACAAGTGATTATTGTAGATTTTTTTTTGGGAGTGGGGGGAGGTGGATCCTGCAGGAGCTGACTCCTTCTGCCCAAAGAGCCCCATGGGAGATGCTGGTCCTCAGCCCTTTGCTGACCTTCACCCCTGCACACGGCTCAGTGCAGCCCCTCTCCTCATGGGCTGTGGGGCAAGGACAAGCAGGAAAATCATGTGGGATCAACTTCTGAACTGCAAAATCCCTGAAGACAGAGCCCAGGGCTCCCCAGGGCATCTGCACAGCACTAAACACCCTGTCAGGCTGAAAGAATGAACCCCAAGAGTTTATAATTGCACACCAATGATAGAGAGAGAGACTCCGGGTTTGATTTTGCTCAGGAACTGAAGCCATTCTTCACTAGGGCAAATGACCTGAACAAAATGCTTTGCATGAGTGAGAATAAAATCCAAAAGCATTGAGGAAAGGAAAAAAAAAAAAAGACGAAGAAAAAGGAAGAAATAAAACAGTCAAATCACATTTTACTTCTTCTTACCCAGGAGATTGACACAGTAGCTTTTTTTTCTCCTTCCCATTTTCCATTAAGCTGGTTCTTTAAAACACATCTGAACTTTTCCCATCCTGACGATTCCCACGGACAATTGGCAGAGAATCTAGGACAACTTGCAATACTGGGATTTTTTCCAGGCATGAGTAACTTGTTAAAAAGCCACTATTTCCCTAATACTAACAGTAAACAGAGTTCACATCCACATGAAATCCTCTGTGACCTATCGGGGAAAGTTTTTTGTATATTTATACAGGGAGATATATGAAATCATTTAATTCCTTTATCCATCAAGCACTTGGAACTCAGCATGTCCGTTTATATTTCACTTACAAAAATAAATATACACATGCATGCCAGGCTAGATTTAAAGGTATCCTTTTCCCCCAGTTGACAGCTCCATGCCTGTAGTTTTATAAGGGAAAGCTTTTGAAAGAGCAGTATTTAAAATAAAGTCAGTGAGCCATGTTTTATGTCACGCTGACGAAATATAACTCCATCACACCTGCTGCTCCTACTACTTTGGGTGGTGGACAACTCTATTGAGCAGCTATTTCCCAATTTTCTGAGCTTTTAGAAAATTGCCCTTTTGGGCAAGCAGAAATTTTGGACATACATCTGCTGTGTAGATGTATTAAATGTACAATGATTTCCAAACTTCCCCAAATGATCACTATGTTTTGGGACCTGTTGATGTGTCTAATTAAGCTAAGTCTATTTTGGAGAAAGAAATCCAAATTGCGATAACATTTGAAGTCCCTCGCACACTTTGTCCCACCACAGAAATGGGTTCTGCCTGCTCAAAGAAGCTGAAACCATCTAAAAATAGATATAGCTTATAATTTATTTCAGAATATTTAATAATGAAAAAGTATCAGGAAGCCCTTCTAAGGGGCAGGGACAAGGACATGTGAGAGGGCTGTAAAACTGAGGTCTGCCTGTATCTGAATTTTGGGCGCCATATGGGATGGAGCACATAGGTGCCATCAGTTTGAGCACAAGTGCCTGGTGTTCTTGATTCCTTTTTCAAGTACAGCTACAAAGGCAGTGTGAATGTTTCCAGTAGGATCATACTCCCTGTTGTAACCCTGTTTTTTGAGAACTGAACAGAAACTCTATTCACAACAGTGCAGCTCTCCCACTCAAATCTGTTCTCCTGGCTATGCCTCAGTTTCCCTAAAAGAAAAAAAGCAACAAAACAGAATGAGCAAAATACTTTGTAATACACTTTGAAGTTTGTTTTATCCTAATTATAATAATGTAATCTTAAATCATATGGCTAGAGTTATGTGATGTAAAGACTTTTCCATGTTTCTGACGTTTTCCCATCCAAAAAGGGTGTGAAAAGACAAAGCTGTGATTTCTTTCTAGTAGGGATTTCCAGAAAACATTGGATTTTAGAAGAATCAAAAGAAAACACATTGGCTTTGGACTGCTTTCCTCTTGGAAGGTTTTGTCAACCTCACATTCCCTGCAAGTGAAATTAGGTGTGTTTGCGTAGTATTTTATGTGCAGCCTTTTAGTCTGTCCACAAAACATAATTCTCATTAAAAAGAGCCATTAACAACCCTCTTCCATTAGGCTGGATTTCCTCAGTGGATTATGGTTTCTTTTCTGCAAAAGTGAACACTTTCCTTGGGAAAATCTCTCCTAAAAAAAAAGGAATTTATTTGGTTGGAAGAGCATTTTGACATAAACATTCCCAGTTAGGTTTGCCATTCAGTGCTGATTTAGGTAGGGAGGGTAGGCAAGGCTGAACATTGACAGTGCTACAGACCTGAATAATTCACAGGCAGCCTAAACCCTCCAGCTTTCCTGGCCACCTCTGGAACCACAGGCCACAAAGTCCAGGGCAAAAGAGAAGCATCCACAGAGATTGGAGAAAAGAGGATGTGGCCACCACCATCCAGAACATGAAGACTTCTCTCCACCTCCTGCAGAAGGAAGAGAAACCAGAGTTTTTGTGTATAATTCACATGTTCTGCCTTTGCATCCCTAGGCATCAAAGCAATTCCCCTTGTCTTGCACAGGAGAAACTCTTTGATTTTTTTTTGTTTAGTGGAGTCCTTCATTCAGACTCACAGGATATTCTGGAAGGCTTTGAGGGTCTCAGAGCACATTTCAGCCAAGTGCTTTTGTATTTTCCTTCAATGTCTACATGGGAGAACGAATATATGTTAGTTTAGTTTTTGCTTCTCTATTTCAGGGATACCCATTGGAATTGATTTGAGAAGCATATCAGCAAAAACACACAAGGCAATGTCCCCCCTGAATTATTCCTACTATGTGCCTGATTAGAATCAGTAAATTGATCACCACCTCTGCATCTGAAAAATATCATTAAAGTCATAGCCAGGCTTCTATACAGAGGGAGTTATTAGGGGTCTTTTTGGCATTGTGCCTCTACTTACTGTCTGGTGAGAAACACTGAAAAATCCAGATCTTTTCTTGGATCTATTGAGAGATCTCCTATTATAGTAGTGATCCAGCAATAAAACAAACCAAAACCAGAAAGAATTGGTTCCATCTCTGAGGGCTTACAGTGAAACATTTGCTAAGGTTTTATTAGTTCTGGCATAATGAAAAGTATTTTGCATTTAAATAAAATAAAAGTATGGCAGTTACAGCAACAGGCTGTATTTTTGCTGTTTGGATGAAACGTTTCAGTCTTGCTGGGAATGAGCAGATTGCTTTTCCCAGCTCCTCAGGAAGTCAGTGCCAGTCTCGTAAACTCTTTCAGATCTTCTCTAAGTACAGCTGAGGCCAGAACCAATTTTTTTTTACTATGCAGTTACATTGCTAACTTCCCCCATCTAATGGATATTCCTTTGACTCAGGAGTTCAGGACCAGGCCCTGAGAGTATTTTACCTAAATTCCCCCTGCCTTTGTGACTAAATCTGGAGAGTGGGATTTGAACCCCTCCTTTCAGCATTAACAAGGTCCTCAACCTTCCATAAGGTCATGTTTGAGGACTTCCATGAGAAGGAACAGGGAGCTGTTCTGTGGGAGCTCCTTGTACTTCATTCTCATGGAGCTCAAGTCATTTAAAAGGATGAGAAAGTTAGTGTAATGTTTTTCTCTTTATTTGTCGTGCTTCAAATTATTTTTTATGAAGTTATTTGTACACATTTCAGCGCTTCCTGTTTGGAGCAGACGTGGCAGCTGAAATACCATGAGAAAAACTTCTTATCCTGATGGCAATTTGGATCTGGCTAAAAGCAGGAGAATGCATTTAAAATCCTCACATAACTCTTGTTTTTTTATCCAATGTCTGCCCTGATTTATGACAAAAGTTGTGTTCTGACTGGTGGACCAGATCTTTTCTGATTTTGAGACCTCACAAATACTGAACGTTTGGCTCCTAGCTGGACTTTGAGGTTTGTAGCTTGACTAGATCATATCGAACAAGTAGAATGCCAGTGTGAGATTAGGTGACTTTTGTACCAGGCAGATTTTAGGCTGGTCAAATCTGAAAGTAAATCTTGCTTTAATTTGTAAAAATGGTACATTTCCCTTCTATGTCTCACCAATGTACTTACAATTTATATTCTATATGCTGCAAATACTGTCAAAAATCTTATTTTTTCAATACTTGCTTATGTCAAAGACCAGAGCTACATTTTGGTTGTTGCTGGCTCAGGGGAAATGAAAGAATGAAGCATCAACAGATGCACCACCAAACAACCCAGTTCTGTCTGACTTGGTCCTTGGCATCTGTGTGCTATTTCTGTCAAACTCAATCAAACTGAGTGTTAATTTTTGAAGCAAAACCCCTGTGATTATTCCACTTGTGATGTAAGCCAGATCTAACCTCAAGACTGTCAAAGGCCAGAAGTCAATGACCCAATTTTTCATGCCATGCAGCCCTCTATCAGTAGCCAGTGCTTTTCCCAGTGTTCATTCCTACTTATGTAGATTATTCATTCTTTGTGAAATTTGTTATAGATGCCAAATAGAGTATTTATATAAAATTCAGGCCAGTTGCAACTTTGAGAAGCTTTGCCTACAGCACAGTGTGGCAAATAGATCCCAGAGTGCATGTCTGGTAAGTATGAAACCTCATCCAGACAGGAATCTCACTTTGCACAAAGAAATACTTCTTAGAGCAATCACAATTGAATGCCAAGAATCCCCAGTGAAAAGTTTTAGTGAGAAATTTGTGTTGGGGTATTGCAATTATGGATCTTTCTCTAAGTGCTCACTCACTTGGAATATAAAATGGAGTGATCTTGGTATTTTAGGACCTTTCTACTCTGATTATATCGTAGAGCCCAGTGGGACAAGATTTTGACCTGGATTTCTGCCTTCACCTGAGCTGACTTTGGGTTGCAATAGTTCATCAGTGTTGGCGTTCTTTGATTTTTTACTTTTCTTTGCTCCTGAGGTCAGGAATGCAAGACCTTACCAGTACAAATTTAGCTCGAGCTTTGCAAAACTAGTGATAGTAACCCAGGTCAATGAGAGAATTTCAGCAAACTGGAAAAGTGCCATGTTTAATAAAAAAAAAGGGGAGGGAAAAGGGCAGAGTGGCTTCATACATTGATAATATCTCTCTAACTTTCTTTTGATCAGCAGGAGCACTGTGTAATGAAGCAGGGGAATGTCTTCTCTCTGGGAATGCAGTTATTCAGAGTTGGTGACAGCATGAAAATTCTGCATATTTGGTCTCCCAATTCCACAACCTCTTCTGCTTTTGCAGACTTCATGTTCCCCATGCAAAGACTGACTTTGGGAGAATCTTTCTTTCTAGGACAGCATGAGGCTCACAGGCATCTCTGAACCCTATCTTGAGTGGAAAAGGTGTAGAGAAGATGAACTGAGGCAGAAACAAAAATAGACATGTACATAACTATAGTAAATGAAACAAGAAAGCTAAAGAATATTAACTGGACTGTGAAACAGTCATTGGCTGAATTTAATTCCAGTCAGCTAAAGAATGGCAAGTTAACAGAATTTCATACTGAAATTCCCTCTAAGGTGTAGGTCCCAATGAAAGTACTGAAAGAATTTAGATACATTACTAATGCATAAACTATTTAGTAGAACAAGATGGAAAAGTAGGACTGGGAAATAACTAATTTTTCCAGGTTTTTCTTCCTTGCCCAGCCCTATTTTTTGACAAAATTTATTAAAGCAGTGCATTTTGACAGGTTAAACTGCAGTAATTATCCAGACATTGTCAGTCTCTTACATACCTTCCTTTTGTTATTACGTATTCAAAATCTATAGAAATAGAGGATGTTTTCTACAGCTGGCCTGCGCACAGAGCCTACAGTACAAAAGTTAAAAGCAGCCAGGCTGTGATTATATCGATGGTTGCTGGTACCTGAACACAATTCCAAATGCACAAACCTATTTTTAGAACACTACATTCCTTTCCTTTTCTTTTTTTTTTCCTTTTAAACCATAACCTTCATGAAAAGGCTGTGATATATATTCCAGCCACCCAGGTCTGGAAAAGAAGAAAAAAAATATATTAACAGCGAGACAATTATCTTGCTGCCAAATGTACAAATATTTGCTAATAACTGTTGCTGTTCTGCAGGCCTGGAGGAGTGCTCCATCTTATTCTTCTGGCTTGCTTTTTGACAGAGGGCTTCCCTTAAATCCATCCTCCACTCTTACTGATCCTGGATTCCTCCCAGCCCACTGATGCTCTGGGCTTGGTCCTGCTGCTGGTCTTTATCCTGGGAGTTCAACTGGGGCTCCAGGAAAGAATGTGAAAGACGTGTGAGCTCCCACATTTGCTTTTCCTGGCATGGTGCTTGCTGTGTTTTCTTATCAAAACCAAATAAATGTGGTGGATGTTCAGTACACTTGCAAACCCTCGGTGTTCCCTGGGAGAAGGCAGCTGTGGCAGGAGACCACCATGAACCGCCTTGCCTAGACCTAAAGGGAACATCTATGAAATTAATTGGTGCTTTCAAATAAAAGCCATTTAATGTAAAACTGATAAATCCATTAAATGTGTATTACGGCTGCCATGGTTTTATTCAGGGAAGAGATTTATTCGTGGAGCAGTTTGCTATTGCCTGTGCAGTTATCAGTGAATAATGATCTGGTGGTTTCACGACTGAATTCCAGGTAGATAATAAAAACAAAACAAAACAAAAGCATTAATGCAATTTATTAATTTATTTTTCATCCCTTCCTATGTGTGTGGCCCCCTGCAGAGCTGCAGGCATGTAAGTAAGAGCAGAAAAATTGGTCTGATGCTGTACCTCCTGTGTGACTGGGTGTGTTTGCAAAGCTGTTGACGTTTTGTCACTGTAAATGCACAGAAATTGTGCAAGCATATCAAATCCATCAGTCTGAGCTCAAAGCACATATTGGCCTGTGTCTCCCCAAAAGTGCCCTAAAACCCAGTCTCCAGCTGAACTTCCCCAATGTCCCATGACTCCCCTCAATGCTTTGTTTTGCATTTTAGGTCCCAAGTGTTCATCTCCACACAAAAGCATGTACTGCCTGTGTGTGTAAACCGTCAAAAATGCTCTGATTTTATCCACAAGTCAGGGGAGCAGCTGGGAGACATTGCAGTTTTTTTCCTTTTATTTCCTTCCTCTTTTTTTTCCTTTGTTTGCCGCCCCATCTCTGACTTGGAGGGTCAAATCCATGGCAAGTTCATTTCTGGGCCAACTCTGCCAAATTATATGATGTGAATTAATGTCTACTAGAGCTTAGAACAGCAAACTCTGATTTAAGCTCTTAGGTTGAACTTGTCTACAATTGTTGAGGTGAAAGGCCAGTTCATACCCATTAATTAAACTAATCCATCTCAATCTACTTTATTTTATACCTTTTAGGGTTTGTGACTCTAAGAAATATATTTAGATAAAGCAATGCTGTTAAAACCCCAGAACATTGCTAAAGACACTCACCACCCACCATTGGTTTATACTAGAGATCGCTTCAAGCATTTTTTAAATGCTGGGAATTAATTTAATCATATATTTGTTAGTTAATCCCAACACATGGAGAAGTTTCCTATCCAATTGATTCAAATAACCAGTCCATTAATGTCAGGGTTATTTTTGATTCTGACTTTAGTCCATTTGTAGTAATTTCATTAATAAGCAAGCACTTCTGTTGGACTCCCCCTGATTTTTCCTTCCACCTCCTCCTTCATTGTGGTTTTAGTGTTAAAACACACGAAAACGAGGGAGCGCAATTACCTTGTGAAATCTGAACCTAAACACAACCCCTAAGTACAGCTTTTAGGGGCTCTTGTGTACATAGCAGCAGGCAGAGAATATTCAGGAAGATTAGCAAGGTTCAAGTATTATCTAAAAGCATATGGGAATTTCTTAAGAGGATCTAATCTAAAAATAGGATTAAGACATATTACCAGATGTCTATCCCTAAATATTCATTTTTAAACTGAAGATATTTAATGACTGAGTAATATTTAATAAGTTATTAGTTGACCGTAGAGGCTTCTGAAATTGAAATTCCTCGGAAATGTCTATCATGATAATAATTAATAAGGATTTTAAAACAGCATCTTCATTGCAATGGTTTTCTGCCATATTACAGAAACCCATTTTTTAAAAGTATGGGCTGTTTTAGATTTTTAGTTTGGGGTTTTTTGTGTGGGTTTTTTGGTTTTTTTTAATAGTATACAGAGATCAGAAAATCCTGTGTGCTGTAACATTGAAATTCCTAAGGTAAAAATGAGCAGAAGGAAGACATGAATGGTTTGAGATAGAGATCCATACATATTTATCCATTTTTACCTGAATGCTTTTATTCTGAAAACAGTCCAGAACTACAGGCTAGAGGCACTAAGTGTGGTTTGTGTGGTTGTGCCTTGCATGTGGCCCCTGTGTTGTAGGTTGCAGCCAGACAGCTCATTTAAAGGACAGCAGGTCTTATTGATCTCAGCATCCACAGAAACCTGGAGCACATCTTAACAAAAACATTTCTTAGAGATTTAAGTTTTCTACAGTCAGACAGATGAAGAAAAGCTGAAACAATGCTAGTGCAGAATTTTCAGTATAGTCAGAATTGTGGGAACATTCAAATAAGTCCTGGTCCACTTTCACTTTTGGTTTTCTATCTCAAACTTTCTAATACTTATCCATACTTGAATCGTGGGATGTGTTTATTTTCTGCTAAATGTTGTGGTAAATCCAAAGGCTGGGCTCAGACAGATGTTACTTGCTCAGAGTCAAGAGGTAAGCTAAAGTCAGAGTTCTTCTGAGAAAGCTCATCTTCTACTCTTCTATGGGCACGATGTCTTAAGTCAAGAACATAACTGAAGTACATTTCTTGCGATATTTGG
The DNA here is from genome assembly GCF_000691975.1 of Corvus brachyrhynchos. NCBI lineage: Eukaryota > Metazoa > Chordata > Aves > Passeriformes > Corvidae > Corvus > Corvus brachyrhynchos. Next base: position 8,082,747 of record NW_008239758.1, on the reverse strand, counting down.
ACACATGTTTCACAGAGAAGAGGAAAGATTATTGTTCTTTCTGTCCTCTCCCCTGTTTGTAAAAGCCATGGACTACTATAATTTAAAAAAAAATTAAACTACTTTTATAATTCTTAGACTTCCTCCTGAAACAGAAGGCTATAGGTACCTTCCATAAATTGTGGTTGCACCAGTTCCCTCACCTGGAGAAATATGATGTCCTTCAACATAAAGAAATCTGCTGTCAGACAGAAAGTGCAGAACGTCCTGCCAGAGTGACAGAGGAAAAAACATTGGATTTGTGGAAAACCATGAAGCTCTTAGTCATTTCCAGGGTTCCATCCTCTGCTATAGCTGATGAGCAGCTCTGGAAGATGACAGGAAGGAATGGTGGAGGGAAGCTGGAGGAGCTGTAGTAGCCTTGCAGTAACACTTGTAACCTTTTCCCTCCCTATCAGACCCACAGGAGGCTGGCACATAAAACCTGGGGCACAGCTGTGCCTAAGGGGAAATTTCACTGCTGTGTTTCACAGTTGTTGTTTTGAGTCACTGATAAAACCAAGCACCAGGGAATAGTTTGTTTGAGGTGTGTGTGCTCCATTCTGAGCAGGATGGGAATTGTTGGTTCATGAGTCAATCAGATAATCATGGTGAGAATAACTGGCAAGGGTGGTGTTGATGCTTTGGCTGAGCGATGAAGGGGATCGTTTCTTCTTCCTCTTCATGTACCTAAAATTTTGGCTCCTAGCAAACTTGGGAATCCAATGCACATCCAGGATGTTATTGTGCTTTATTGTATTATATTTTATTTTTTGTCCAGCCAGAATAATTAGTTATAGGAAAGAAAATATAGTGAAGCAAACATTCCTGGAGAGATCTTTCCATTATTTTTATTTTTTTCCTTCATCACTTGCCAGCCAGGGGCTCTGCACTTGGCTCCTCAATCAGGAAGAGAAAAGAAAAGACAAAGGGACAAAATAACTTTCACAGGGAAGAGGCGGCTCCTCATGCTTGAAATATTTTTGCTTTCATTGGTGAGAAGTAGAAGACATTAAGCCAGGACTGGACTGTACTCTGTGGGTCTCAGGGCCCTAATATTAAGCAATATTACCCCTCAACCAGCTAATAACAAAAATGAAGACTCGTCCAGCAATTAGACTGCTAGTCTGACCTTGATAAATATGAATTCAAATCATTGTTCCTGTTCTTCATAAAATGGCTTGTTTTGGAAGGCACCTTAAAGATCATCTTGTTCCAATCCCCCTGCTATGGACAGGGACACCTTCCACTAGACCTGATCACCCTTAGGCCCATCCAGCTTTGTTGGTTGTTGTTTGTGTATTGTACCAAAAAGGTGACTGGTTTGAGACCAGAAGCACAAATATATTTATGAACCCAGATCTACATTGAAAATACAAATAGGACATGTTTTTTAGGGATGGAATGTGAGTGCCTGATTTTCAGTCTGGACTTGGCCTCTAGTTTCTTATTACTTGTCTGAGTGCAAATAGCCCTTTTCCATACCAAAGCAGTTTAAAACTAAAGATTTAAAGAAAAATAAATTAAAGATTACACAAGTATTAGAGTGAAAGAGACAGAAGTTCAGCGTTTCTGAGTGATGGGTCACACACTGGAAAGGCATTCTCCTGTGACCCAAAACTTCATACCTATGTATATTTATGAAATATGTAGCAGCTTATTTTTCTAGGTTACCCTTGTTAAGGAGATACAATGTGGCCATTTGAATGGTGTTTCAACTTTTACAGTCACCTGGAGAGGCAGAGAAGTTTGGTGAAGTGCATAAAGTATGTCACACGACAGAATGGCAGTGGCAATGGCCACACGGTCTGCAGAAGTCTGGGAAGGAAAATAATAGGATAAAATTTTCCCACTCTTTGGAAACCTAGAATACTTGAGTTTTCTGGGCAGTGGGGAACTTTCTGAGGTAGGGAATTGCTCTCAGACCTCAGAGCAAATCACCAAAATGACATCCTTGCGTGTTCGCACACTGCCACTGGACCATCTACAGTATCTACATTGTGGATACCTACACCTGCACTCTGCTTATCAGCCAAAATACTTTCTACTCCTCCGAAAGTATCCTCCACTGGTCTCCCTGAAACCACTCAATTCCCAATACACACAGCTCCGTGATACTGGTGGGGCCACTGGCAGCCCTGCAGCTCTTGATTTCTAATGAATTACTCTTTGCTGGACATGAGACTCAGAGGTCATGGAGTGGGAAGGAGTGGTGGATCATGACAAACAAACCAATCCCCTCCTCCAAGGTTAGCATATCTGGCTGTGTTCATATATCTGTGTGCACACTCAGGGTGGTTCTGATCAAAGCTACCACTTCTTGGCCTGTATCTTCAAGCTGACATAATTTTGTCATGGCTAAGATGATGTTCTGGTATAGGAAATAAAAACATAGAATAAACCAGCTTTGTTTTTCACTCCAAATTCCACACAATTTTGCCTTACACATTCTTTACTCTGGCCCTCTTCTTTCCATCAGTTGCCAAACTAAAGTTTTGTACCGGGCCATTAAATAAAAAGCGAAAACAAAACTTTTGTTGAGATGAACCCTTTTTTTTTCTCTCTCTCTTTGCCATTGGGGCCTCAGCTAAAGTGACCTGAGGCTAAATAGGCTCTCAAAGAAAGCTTTCTTGCCAAAGAAATGTCATTGCTGTTAAACAGTACTAATGAATGCATAGATTTAGAACCTTATTTACATTGAAATTTGTTTAGTAAGCCAAGTTAGGTCTGAAAATTGGGACAAACTGTTTCCTCAATAATTTAATAACTCCAAAGACCTCGTCCATTTGAAAAAGGCTGAGCCTCAACATCCACTTACAAATGCAATGTCACGTTTCCCCAAATTGAATAAAATGCTAATAATACAGCAGATCCCCAGATCAGCAAGTAAAGTGGCTTTTAGCTCTGAGTTCAGCTGGAGACAGAGTGAATAACAACAGTCAGCTTACTCTGTCCTAAGCAAAATGGTTTTATTACATCAATTGCCTGTGTTTCAAGTGTTTTGAAGGGTTCACATTTATTTTCATAACCTCGCTGAATTCGGCACCCTTGCCAGTAGTGCTGGAAATTTCATATCGGGAGCTTGTCATTGAAATAGGCCAATTAACTCACTCAGGTCACATTCCTTATATGAACTGCTTTTAATAGTCGGCCTCACCACCCATTTTGTGACAAACAAAAATCTGCAACAAAAAACAAATTAATTCATTTTGGTGAGTCCTTCCCAGGGGGAAGCATATATCAGCTGGTTAACCAAAAATGGGACACTTGGACAAATAAATTATACGAATGCATGTCCATCATACTCCTCCCTGAAAGTTACAATGTCTGCTTTGTGGAAACCATAACTCTGATTTCTATCTTATGGATCAGTATTTCTGCAAAATTTGGTTTGGCCCTTTATGTCAGGTAGCCTTGGTGCAGAGGCTTTAAACTTTATCCAGATGGAAACCCTGCTGCAGCATGGGAAGAGTAAAAGCTAATTTATAGCCTGGGTCTGAACTACACAGTAATTTCTTGCTTTGTCCCTGAGAGGCAGAACTGAGTTTTCTAGAATAAAGACAACAATTGCCATCTAATGCATATGTCAGAGGTTGCATTGATTTGAGAATTTATTCTTGAATGAAAGTTAAATGCTCAATATATTACAAAACATGCAGGGCCCTGTGAAAGAGGTACTTATGAACCCATATTTCCCATTGTAATAGAGCAGGTAGAAGAAACCCTACCAAAGACAGATGCCACAGATATCAGACTTTGATGTCAAAGCTTGAACAGTCACACATCACTTCGGGGCTTATGCTTTTCTCACTAGACTGCAGTTATTATACTGAATTCCTGTCCCAAAATTGTTCACAGTTTCCCACTGGTATCATTTTAAATAGTGTTTTAAATGGAAATAAACAAATGCAACCAGGCCATTATGACTCTTGTCCTGAGACTGGGGTAATGAGCAAACAAGAGAGACACCAGTAGAGTCTAAATATTTTAAATATGTCTGAGAAATGATGTGCTGTTCTCACACAGCAAACAATTTGTGGAACATGGCAGATCTCAGTCAAACTAAGAGCACCCAAACAAATGTACCTTACTTCACTACAAACTGTTAGGAAATACATTTTTGAAGCTGAGCCTCTATCAGAATATGATATTACATGACACTGTAACCTTTTTCCCTCCAGAAAACCACCCTTTATGAATAAAACATAGGTGACCTTTAAAAACTTAGCAGTTGTACTAGGTGATTGCATATTAACAAGCTTTTTGAGGAACTAGGACAGGCACTGTACGTTTCAGTTAAGGACAGATAATAGAACTATTCAAATAATTTATTATTTTATACAATATAGGGAAATGTAAGAAAACTACCTCAACAAGAGTCTGCTTAAATTTTTGTACGTATAATTTTATGTGGCTTGCTCCATTCATCTAAGTTATACAGTCACTGTTAAATGAAAGACTTCCTTTTAAAGGACAACTCTGATTCTCCTTTACTTGAAGTTTATGAACAGCTTTGGTTTGAGGCAACTTGATTGGACAAGTTGCAGTGACTACAAGGCATTTTTCATAGGTGATCAAAGGCATCTGAGGCCTTCTGTCCTTCCTTTGCCAGGATAAAAGGTTTGGAGACAAAGACTGAGCTGATTTAAATCAGTAGAAATGGGGAGACAGCACGGCATATACAGCAATGTATGAGGGTAAAGAGGACTCAGTTCTCTGGCTGACTTTCTCTAGGAAAGGCTCTTCACTTTATTTGATCATCTTTATTGAAGCCAAATGAAGAAAAGAGAGAGTGGGTTGACACTAAAGAGAACATTTCTACCAGAGGGATAACTTTGGAAATTCATAACATTTACAAGTTTGAATAATTACACTAAATCTCATCTTCTTGCTTCCTCCATTCTCTCACTAGTTCTAAAATCTAGTTATATGAAGTAGAAATTTAGGGTGATATTCTGATGTCCTCCAGCTCTTGAATGGTCCATCATGTTGGCATCTCTCCTTACTTACACATTCCGTACATGGAGCTCTAACAAATGAGAAGAAATAAATTGCTCAGCACTTTTGCTCTTTTTTCCTACTCCAGAAACAATCCTGTTGCATGTGAGCAAAAAACTCTGTCTTTTACTGAAAGACCTGGTGGTCTTAAACCTTTTGCCATGAAAGCAGTCGATTCCCAGCTTAGCAAAGATAAAATAGTAGTACTTACAAAGGAGATGAACTATTACAGAAGTCCAAATTATTATTTTAAAACCCGATGCCCAATGCATCTGAATGTATCATCTGGAATCTTGGATGCCCTGTTTCTTTGCACTATCTCAGGTATAATTGCCTGAAGGTGACTAGATTTTATTTCAACCTTTTGCTTCATGAGCAGCTCCCTCTGAGTATTAGAGCTATATCCAGGCACAGAAGAGAATAAAAATCAGCAATATTTGTCATTTTATCAGTTAATGTCCTTAGGCTGGCTGAAAAGTTTCCAAGTGGGAGTCTTGGGGGTGTTGAGTGTGTGCACCTTTCCTTTGTGCAGGCAGAGCACATGGTGGTTTATCCTTTGAGCCAGTGGGAGAGAAAGGGAAAAATGTTCCACCAGACCAGCCTGATTGGTTTTTCTCCAATGTGTCATTACTGTGTTTCAGAGCATCTGTGTTGCTGCCGTATGAACTGGATACGAACACAAAGTAATCAATTTCAGTTGAGAGCACTAATTTATCACCTTGCCATCTTTTATGCAAGGTAGAGAATCTCTCTCTCTGTGTTTCTCTTCTACTTTCTAAATGCAAAATCAGGACAATAGACACCCCCCTCCCCTTTTCCTCCCTCTCTTCCCTCTCCCTATTTGTTTATAAGCCCTTGTAATTAAAATAAATGCTCTGAGAAGCAGAAATGTACATTATCATGCTCCATCATTGCCTGTTAAAGGGCAAGAGTCATGCTGGTTCTTACTGGAAAGTATACAGGAAAACTCCAAATTTTAGCCTCTTCTGCATTGCTAAGAACCTCCTCTTAATGCACAGTTATCCACCGAACCATAGCAGATATAGAAATCAAGTATCCTTTAGTCCTCTCCTATGAAAATGGAAAAAAACCCTGTTTTGTTGTCCTTGGCATAAATATTCTCTATCAAAACTAGAAAAAATATCAATATGATGGACCCAGACTTTGGGTGTCAGAAACAGCCTGCACGTTGCAATCTCATACCCACAAGAGATCCTGAAAGAGGCCATTAAAGAAGGTCAGAATCTTCCCAAATCATATGTCTATGTGTTCTTTGGTAGGCAAACATGAGTTTGGAATTTAAAGTCCACTAATTTGTTGTTTTGGTTTTCTTTTGGCATTTCTCCGAAAGCTGAATTTCCTAAATCCCCACTTATTTTAAATACAGCTTTCAAATAATATTTCCAAGAGTTTTTCTAGCCTTAATCAAAGGGAGGCTGTTTAGTTAAAGCCAAACAACTTTTGGGTCCGTAAAGGTACGGTTGATGTTCTTTCAGGACTATTAGAGATGAATTTACTCACTACAGGTGTTTGTGCCAACCCGAACATAGTGAAACATCCCATCCAAGGGATGTTGTCCTTGCTTATTTTCACATTGTCTTTAATTCCTGTTGGTCTGAAACACTACTAACAAGTTCTATTTGCATTCACACACTTTTTACTTTCTTTGTTTGCTATTCTTTCAGTCTTTGAGCCTTTACTGTTGATGTTAAAGTCTTTCATCATCATTTTCCTTAGAAAAAACACCCTAGTTTATGCACACACATGGATATGTATATATATTCTTGGAACCTGACATTCCTCTGCTGTTCCCAGTATATCTTTCTGGGCCCCAATTTCCTAACCAAAAGCACATTACAGATCTGATTCTTTCCACAGCCTAGCAGCACATCAATAAACTAAAGATTATTGTGCTTTGTCAGGTTTTATTTTGTAACATTATGGGAAATACTCTGCTGCTTTGGATGAGTGCATAAACTCTTATTGCCTGACAATTAACAGAGCTAGTAATAGAAAATGCAATGTAATTTACCTTAGTACAAGGGATTTTGGTTAACAAAAATTAAACTATTGAACTCTCCTCTCATAAGGGAAGGACATTCTCTCATTATGTGTGCAATTTTTTTAGGCGGTTAAATAAATAAAAAGCCCTGTACACAACAGCAACTGGGTGCTGGGCCTTGGGTGGATTTATTACGAAGTCTATGTGGAATTCTTCTAATGTGCTTGCTTTGGAACTAAACAACATGATCCCTTTGCAAAATAAGCACGCTGTAGACTTTTCTGGGATACAGAGAGAGTTCACCAAATAAATAATGTTGAAGGGGGAGTTCCTTTATGCGCTGTGTAATTCCACTGTGCTGGAGATGACTTCTTACCTCTGTTGCTGAATTAGGAAGGTCAGAATTCAATTCTCTCCTCAGCAACTACTTACTATAAATGTCGAGGGGCCACCACATTACTCTGAGGACCAGTCAATCTTTTCAGCTTGACCTCCAAAGAGGTGGCTTGTGTACTCTTGATCTCCCTGGCCTAGGAAGGTCATGTTTCTTTCCCTTTTTTCCTTCTCCTTTCCATTTCCTTCTCCTTTTTAAATTTTCTTTCCTGTTCAGGAAAAGAAAGTAAGCTAAACCTTAGTACAATTTATTTAAGGTTGATATTTCCCCCACCAACTGGAAATTTTCATCTGTTTGAAAGGAAACTGTACTTGAATGAAACCCGGAGAGAAACAAGGCTGAAGAATCAGGGTGAGTAGTTGGCATTGAGGTTCAAAGCACAGCCTTAAATTCGATGGTGCCTGGTGTGAACCTGAACAAATCCATGGAGAATTTGCTTTGTGTAGACTATGCAAATAAGGAGTTTTACACTCACTTTCCTCAGCATACCTAAAGAAGAACCTCAGTAAGAAAATATACTTGGGCACTGCAAGCTTTAGCTCTGTCGTCACTTGAATAAAACTAGTTTTTTATATTATAAAAAGCCCACTTTGATCCATTGCTATTTTCAGGCTAAAGAAATGATCTAATAAAATTTAAGGCCATATTGATGAATTCTTTATAACCTCCTCATTTTGCATAGTTTCTTTATAGTGAGACTTATATCTGATTTTTAAATGAATGAGAGGGAAAGTTTAGTGTTTGTCTGTGCCTACCTGTTTGTTTAGCCATCCCTTAAGGCTTCCAGCTGTTCACAGTGTTCTTCACTGGAAGCAAATCAAAATTTTGGTGAGGGTGAGGTTTGGTCTTTAAAAAATTGGCAAGGTTACTTAGTTAAGGTGTTGCTGTCTATTTCCTACTATGTCTCTGTGGGTTGTAAAACTGTGAGTTTTATGTTCTCAGTTTTGGAGGCCATTTAGATAATCCCAGCCTAAGGTAGAACTGTTTCCCTTTCCTGTAACCATAAGTGTGCACACGAATGAGAAAGTCAGGATGGTTTCAACAGTGGCACAGGCCAGCTGAACATGGCTTTTTCTGGAGAATGGGGTGTATTTGAACAGTCGGCTTTGTGAGAAGGGCAATAATAGACTCACATAGACAGATAATGATGGATGTTATGGAATTGAGATTGGGGTTTAAAATTGTGCCCTCTTGCCCTCAAACCTCCTTACACATACAAGCAAAACAAAGTGGAGTTTGAGATGGAAGCATTAGACTGGATTGGTTGAAAAGCTTCCCTTTTTACTGGAGGGGGTAAGCCCATATCAGAGAGTGTTGAAATCACCTACTTGACCCTTGTCTAACCCTCAATCCAGAACGTACAAAGTAGGACAGAGCTAATCCCAGCAAGTAGGTTTAAGCAAACACACTAACAATTTACTACCACTCAGAGAATGTCACTTTCTGAACTTTCAGCTCACATGAATTTGGAAGCAAGAGCCATTTAAAGAAGAGTTGCATTACAGCGAGAATATGAAGGTCCACTTCAAATCCAGGGAAAGCTCCTCGCTCTTCACCATTGCTGGAGAAAACCTCTCTGTCATTACTGGTGTGCATGGAGGAACATGCACGATGTGTGACTTCCAGAATACAATTTAGTGCCTCTGCAGCAGGTTTTCCCTCTCTTGTAATTTCCCTGAAAGCTCTCAGGTCTCCCGTCCAGCCATGTGCCATGACACGCTGCATCCTCAATAGCACAAATAAAAGCAATCACAGAATATATGAGTGTGGGGAGTTACTGATATTTATGAATATTTTCCTTTATAAAACTGCTTATGAAGAAGGTATTTCAGTCTGGAAACCTGTAGGCTCTTCCTATATCACCTTGAAGCACAGGAGACTGGGAAAAAGGAAATGTGAAAATTCTTCAGATTTATCCTGCCAGCTGGAGAAATTTGTTTACAGTTTTGCCAAGGGCAGGCTGTTCTGATGTTAGCTAGGTTTATCTGTCCCTTACTTCCCAGATAGGTCTGACAATTTAAATGCTTTTATCAGGAAAGGTACAATGAAAATAAAACAAGAAAGTACAATTCAAATTGGGCAAAACCACAGGATCATGCTCATTATGGAATGGACTCTAACCCTCAAATAATACTTTTGCTCATTATACAGGGTCAAATCATGCTGATTTTTTTAATGGATTTTTTTTTAATTTCAGTAGAACAACCTGTGAGATTATCTTTCTCACTCCTGAACAGAAAATTTGTGTGGTTTTGAATATAAATTGTAACCTTGTAGCTGTACTCAACAATTGAGCTTTGTAGTTGTCAACACCAAAATCCTCTCAACTTTTAGGGGAGTTTGGATCTGATCCCGTACCAGGATGGTTTAGATTAATTTTTGATGTTCCTTATTTCCAATAAGATGTTATGATGACAGAAGTTCTGCAAAATGTGGATAGACACTGACACAAAGAAATGATAATGTCAGGGTTGTTTGAGGGGTTTTAATGTATTATGAAGCATATATCATACTCCTTATTTTTCCTTGAGATTTCTGGCTATTAATTTGCCCTACAAAAATGAAGTAGAATGTTGTTAAAACATTCATTAAGAACAGAAACAACTTTGGTTAGGAAATAAAATACATTCAAATGAGAAAGAAGTGCAAAACTACCAAGTGCTGCCATAAATTACTGACAAAAACCAAATTTTAGTTATGTAATTCTTCGTTTGCCTGTTTTTTAATCTTTTTTTTCTATTTGTTCCAGCATGAGAGTCTCTTTTTAAAGACAGATCTACTGAAATACCACCAGCCTGGAGCAGGGAAAAGGAGACTGTGAATGTTTCCCACTGAAATATACAGTGAGCTCATTAAAAATACAGTCAATTTTTTAATAGAAAAATCATTTTAAGTTTGCTTATATGGTGCACATAAATCCAAAGGCCTGAATTATTGAGTGTTATTAATCCTGATACCTTGAAACCCTCACTATTGTTCCCTCTGCACTTCCAAAGGCAGAACTTAGCTGCCCACAGTCCCCAGAAATATTTTCCTTCTCAAATGTGTGTGCTGAAGCCAACGAGACCCCTCCTGAATCCCTAATTCTTTTCTCAGTCCTTTCCTGAGCTTTCCCAGGTAATGGAGCCAAATTCCCAGTTTTTGGAGGTGAGGTCAGATTAGGAAGATGATCCCAGGGAAAAGAGGGGGAACAAAGTCAATCCTGTAAAATGAATGAGTGGAGAGTGGGAAGCCCAAGCTTTGGATCTCCTCTTATCTGACTTCTCCCACTCTGCTTCATGCTGAATCTGCTGTCTTATCTGTTTCTCATATTTGGTATGTGATTTTGTTGGCACTAACAGGGATTTTTCCTCCTCTCATTCTGGAAGACACGCCAAAGAATGCAATGAAAGCTTGTATGACAATCTTTTAATGGTATATGAGAAAACATGAGGAATTTCAAAGGAAGGAGGAACATACTTGCAATTAAAATCACATGCTCCATCCTGTAAATAGACTTCCACTGAAAGAGTCACATCTCAGGCACATGCTGCAACAGTTCCTGCACATGGCTCTGACTGTCATGGATCTACTTGCTGGTAAGATATTTACATTTCCTCAGGCTTATGCAGAGGGCACCTTCTCCTGAAGCAATGGCAGGGGAGGGAACTCACTGGACTCTAATTCCTCTCTATCATTTCAATTCTTTATAGTAAATGAATGCCAAAACAACCTTAACATGTTTTTCAGTTGCCAGATTAGTTTAGTAGCTTCATGTTTCTGAATTTGTGATGCAGCCTTTCATGCTCGCACTTGCACGGAGA
>NW_008239758.1:8035292-8071483 GCF_000691975.1 Corvus brachyrhynchos | reverse complement strand
CTGGCACACATACCCAGTTTATTTTTTCAGTAAGCTCATTTTAGCTGAAGGAAAAAGCTGGAGGCATTGCAATCAGGTAGTTACAAGTAGCACCAGTCCTAAAGTCTTGAATGGACCAAAACTTTCCACCCTTTCTGTTCCAGGAATAACAAAACCCCATTCTGCTGATGTTTGTTGGGTTGCAGTTTATACTTATTTCCTTAAAAATGTGAGAGTTCCTCCTTCATGTAGCTCTGGCAGGCATTTGTCACTCCTCCAGACAGCACAGGAAGGATGAGTGTGTTCCTGAAAGGCTGGATGAACACGTGGACTTGCATGTCTAGGACTTATAGTGACTAAACTACTTTGCAAAATAGGGTTTGTTTTAACCATATCTTCACTGGGTTTTGCTGGCATAAAAACTTCTCCAAGACATAATGCTGAAGAAACGCTAAATTCTGTTTTGAATATTCAAGCAATTGGGTGTAAGGTTGCCACAAGTTGTCTTGAGTTTGTAAAGACATCTGTTGCCAAACTGTAGAACGGTTTCTGGTTGTCCCTAAACAGGAATTATTTTGAAGTTTTACAATGTCTGTATAAAGTAATAAGGTTAAAATGATATTTTCTTACTCATTTTATAAAGTATGTTAGCTTAGGTCAGGTTTAGCATTAGGATTAAAGACATTTGTCACATGTAGAGAGCATCAGAAATAACACCTCATACAACTTTCTTCACAATTAATTTTTAACTTCTGCATCTTAGACACTTTGCCAGAATTTTCAGGTCTCTGTCCTTTAGAGATCTTTATCAATTGGAAAAGTACACCAGTCTTGAAGCATTAATGTTAAGCACATTTCCACAAGAAAGTATTGCTTTAACAAGGGTGGAAAACGCTCTCCTTAGAAGAGCAATTATCATTAAAGATTCATTATCAAAAGAGTAGTTACCTAAAGCAGAAAAGTATGAACAGTACCACTGATTCATTCCCCTGACAAAGGGTGACAGCAATCCCAAGATGAATATATTTCAAAGACTAGTACAAATTTGGTCTGTCTGTCTCTGCGTATGAGATGGCTACTGCTGTGTGACCAGATTGAGCACATCTTTAACGGATGCCAACAGGCAGATACCTTTAACAATGATAAGTGTTTTACACTATGTGAGGACCTGTTCATATATTTTGAAGCACTGGCTGAATTTTCTCTTTGGCTTTTCAATTCCAGGTCATCTCCTCAAAAGGATTAACTTCTTCATCAACATCTTAGGAACTCAAAGTGAGCCTTCACCTTCACACCAGAGGCTCATGTGCTTTCAAACCGTTTGAGATTCCACTTCTGCTCATCAGTAGGCACATGTGGCACAAATTGTGATCTGCTTGTGTCTTTATCATGGATCATTTACATTCCTCTGCACACTATGCAGCACTCAAGCCAGAGATGCCCCACACTTGCTTTGTGTATGATAAGGATTTATTCGCTCCCTGGCTCAGACCTTGGGAAAAGGAATTTTTTCATAGTTGGTTTACTCCAGAGCAGATCTGGGAGAAGCTAGGCATTAAGATTTACAGAGTTCTTTGAGATTTTTAATTTAAGATAAAATAGAGATGTGTATCTTTTAGAGTATATATTTGTATACACACATTAAACTCTAATTATATATAGACGTGTATCAGTTTTAAATAATAGATTTGGCTGATTTTAGTAGGAATTGGAACCAGTAGATTGAATATTTTTTATTTTTATCTTATTAAGTCACAATGTACCTTTTAATGTGAAAATAATAACAAAAAGCAATTCTGCTTTGCCAAGAAAAACAATATAATGACAGTAACCAACTGGGTTGGCTTTTTCTCATGTCAGAGTTGGACAGAAATGCCAGACCAAATTATAAAGTCCTTCCCCAGGCACAAAACTCTCAAAAAAATCAATGGGAGTTTGTTTAAATACAGATTTAATTAAATCCACAGTAGATGGCCAGTTAGTGGTCACTTTGGTCGGGATGAGAATCTTAAGGAGACAGTTGAACCTTTCCCATCACATTATATAAATGTTATTTTTGCTAGGATATCTTCCTTTACCCCCACCCCCGAAGCAGTTCAGAGACAATAAAACACCAGGAATCCCTGAAGAGTGGTAAAATGCTGACATGATTTAAGGAGGAAGACTCTGATAAGAAGATAAAAATCTAATAAACAGAGTCTGGAGGACCTTGGCAAGTCTCAGCTGCTTGCCAGTGTAAGCAAAGCCCCTCCCAAGGAAAACAAAAGGAACCTTAATCTCAAGGACATTCCACTCACAAACCATCTGAAGGAGAAAGTCAAGGCCATGACCTCTGCAGTCTGAAGTTATGAGCATACTGACAAGAAAATATTTGACTTGGTTCAAGAAGCAAAATCAGTCACTGGATTTTTTAATATCTTTTTTTCTTCCATAAGAGACAAAATAAGGCAACGTTGTGTTACACATAAGTGTGTGCATATCCACACATCTCACTATCAAATGGAAAGGATATTCAGATGCATGAGATGCATGTATATTATTGTTAAGGATGACATATACGTTGCCTCCAATATCTACACCCCAAGACTTCCCCAAAATAAATAAGCGAATTGTATATTACTGCTGTGGTTTTGACCAGACAAGACACAATATCAGCAGATTAAAATGTTGCATTTGTGTCTTTATGTAACTTTAAGCCACTTAAAATCTTCTAAAAGATATGCAGACTGTAATTAGTTACAAGGAGTCTAAACTGGTTCAGATAAATCAAATGGAAATACAAAAGAGCATCTTACAGCCAAAGTTTTCTCAGGCTGGAAAGATTCATTGTCTCCTTTGGTCACCATCTATTTACCCCTAATACTCACTCTCCTGCCTTTCTGTGTATGCTTCATATGTTTTAAACATTGGAAATTAAGACATCAGCAACATTTGGAAAGCAGCGCCCTCAAAATGCCCTACAGCATTTTTCTGAGATTTCTGCCCAGGTTGGATAGGTTGGTAGGGTTTAGGCACTGAAGGGACACGAGGAGATGTGGGATCTTCTCAGCTCCCTTGGTGATGTGGAATTTTCTCTTGTAAGTCATTGAGTCTTGGCAGTCAAGCTCAAATTTAAGAAATGCAGGTGACTTTTTCTGAATCCAGCTCTTTAAACCAGCACAGCACCATAAAAACTCTTTCCTTTTCTACCTATAGCTGTTTATTGCTAGGGATCTGTAAACTCTCCTTATCTTGGAGGAAATTCTCCCCTGGTGCAGGGGATTAGGATGTGGTGTGCCAATCTCCACTCACTTATGGGAAGATCTCCAGCTAAATATTTCATACAGATTTTTAATGCCCCATTTGTTTCCAGATGCTGGTAACTTTATTAAGGTTAATTGTAGTGCCCTGAAACATGGCTGTGAAGCACATTATTCACACACATTGCTGCAGCTCACTAATCCTCTGGGTTTCCTAACCAATGCCTAACACTCTGATTTCATCACTGGAAGTTGTAATCTTCTCAGACCAGCAGAAATGGCTCGAGGTGCAGATCACTAAGATGTAATGTCAGATACAAGTAACCCTCTGCATATTCAGAGAGGATCCACACTGGCCCCAGCTCTTCTTACAAAAATAATTAATGCAATGCCTGCCTAAGAATGATCATTACTTTTGCCAGTGCTCCACCAGAAGCTGGGAATTTGGATTTTGAGCTGTGGGGGAGGAAGTTGTACAACATAAAGAGAAGCAAGGAAAGATCTGTTAGAGAGATAAGCCTGACAAGCAGAATTTGGGTTCAGTCTGGAACTAGGCTAGCATCCGTCAGAAGTCTGAACTAATCTGGACTGAACCCTGCCCCTCCAATAACCTGCCTTGTTGTTGTGGCACCTGATGACATTTTCTGCCGTGTTGTGTAATGACTTAAGGGCTGTAATGGGTTGCATGCTGTTAAATGTCATCAAATGCCATGAATCATAAACAATCCTGGCTTCTAAACCAGAGATTAGGGATATTTATGAAGTTTAGTCTCAGTTTGGGTTTTCCAGACCCTTGAAGTTCAGAGGGTTCCTTTTAGTCTTCCTTTTTTCCTCTTTTTTTTTTTTCTTTTTATTGCTCAGGCTGCTTCCTGCTGCCGTGATTGACCCTGCTGCTAATATACCCAAACTGCAGAGCTTGATGTTAATCCAAAGAAGCTGAATGCCTGAACTGATTGCCTGCTGACAGCCAGTGTAAAACCCAAAAGCATGACTGCAGATATTGAGATTAGATATTGGCAGATGGAAGAAAAAAAGAATTAAAAGAAAAAAAAAGGGATGCAACTGTGCAGAAGCATCAGGAAACAACCCCTGTCATCCCACTCCTCAAGTGCAATTTCTGGTTTCCAAAACTTTGCAAAGTGACAAACCTTTTATTGATCCTATAAGAATGAAAACAGATACAACACAGAAGCTGTAAAGCACAAAGATAAAAGAGGAGTAAAAGGACAAAGCACTTACTGTTGTTTGTTACAGTCTTAAAAGGAATTAAGTGTAGAAAAAAAAAGAAAAAAAAAGACTAGCGACATAAAAAGTAGTGGGGGGGGTGCAAACTGGTCATAGGTACAGCAATTCGCATTGCCATGCTCATACAGGAAGGTGCTCCATGGGATAGTTTTTTAGATCCTTGCTTTTGTTTTACTTTATATGAATCTCCTGAAGAAAGGACTGAAGATTGTATTTATATTCAGTGTGATATTTCTGTTCCCCTATGGCTTTACTGGAGGAGACCAGACCCACACACATATGTACAAATGCCCTCCAGTGCCATTGAGTGCCCCTGGTCGTGCTGGGTTACAGTGTTTGATACTTCCACTTGTACCTGATCCCATTTGGACTTGTTCTCCCCACTCTTATTAACAGTTGTTAGATAAAGATTTCCTATTTGACAAAGATCTCATGTTGTCTGCCAGGTCATCTGATGCTGTTCAAGATAAATGTTCATAAGTCTTATTTGAAAGCTCTTTTGAGCCAAATGGAAGCACTTTGGTGAAACCCCTAAGAAAAAAATTGACATAGCTGCTCTGTAAAAGGCCTGATTCTGCCCCAACCTGTTTTTTCAGCTGCAGAATTAACCTTCTTATACGTGTATTACAGCAAGAAGCACTGGCACTGAGAAAATGTAAATATTCATTAATAATGACAAATCATTCTGAATGCTTCACACAACCAATAAATGCAGAGTCTCCTGCATAAATAAACAAACAGATGTGTCTGAAGGTTTAAGACTTTATTGCGATATTTCCAAAGCACTTAAATAATAGAACTCCTTTGGACACATTTGGAAATCCTGTATTTGGGCAAGCTACAAGAACCTGAAAGTATCTGCTTCAAACTCAGGGTTAAAAGCAAACAATTTGTGTTTATATGTGACTCTACTGCTGAGCCAAGCTCTTAGAAGGGTAGGCAACCATCCATCCCTCTTCAACTCTCCCTCCCCAGCACTCCCCAACTTGTATTAGGAGTTGAGGGAGAAGTCAGAGGTGGTTATTGTGCACAAATCATCTGCTGGCTGAAGTTTTTGGTGGCAGCCAAGAGAGAAGAAGGAAAAAAAATTAGAAAAATTTCAATTTCAGGACCATTATTATTTTCATTAATCATAAGAGGCGCTGTCACCCCTGTCCTTATTCTTTAGAGGGAGATCTATTATACGGTCCATTTAGTCCAAGCCATATTACCTCATATGTTTTCCTGGCTGACCAAATAAGACTTAAGAGATAAAACAATTTACTGTTCATTATGATCCGTGTCACTGGAATCAATCTATTAACCTACATTAACTGGATATGTGACGATAGCTCACATACACGCTTCTCCGATTTAAAAAAAAGAAAGAGAGGATGAGGGAGGGGCTGAAGGGAGGGGGGTGGGAAGGGAGAGGGAGAGAGAGGGGAAAGGAAATCAAGGCCCATAAAGTGCAGCAGACGTATAATTTGCCAAGCGAATACAACTTCATTTTCCAGCGGCCACTGCTGCGCCCTCCACATCTTCACGCAGCCCCTGACCTGTGAAGAATTCTAACAAATTGGCTTCTATTGTGAAGCCAAAAGGTGCCATCAATGAAGGGACGGTTCGCTGGTCCTAAAGTATGATGGGAAATCACAGGCTGGAATAAAGAGCTGCAGTTTTATGAAGTTAACCCGTTGAGGTTAAATCCAAGCAGGGAGGCTGGAACAGGCTCTTGCCCCTTCCGATGACTTAATAGGGAGGAGAGGAGTTATTCAGATGTGCTGCCCAAATACAGGGAAACATCCCTCATGGAGCATGGCAGAAAAAGGAGTTTCTCTCTTCTCAGCAACTTCTGCTGTGCCACAGTGAGGATTCATTCCCTCTGTTTTGCTCTCCATGCTTGATAGATTGTAAGTGTCCAGAGGGAAGGAAGTGAATCAATAGGTGGCCTTCCCAATGCTCATTTGCACAGCGAAAGAACTTCTGAGTAAACAGCCAATGGGTTAAGGTAGTACCACCTCTACACAGCTCCATCAGTCTATTTACTCCGGATTTGCACTTGCTTATTAAGAGCTCATCTGGGTGCAAGTCCTATTTTTGTTATTCCCTCTTCCAGCGTGCTGGGGTCCTGCTGGCAGCTGATAACTAGGAGATATTTTCTTTGTGCTGATTGCCTCAATGATTCCCATCCCAGATGTGCTTGCACAGGGAAGGCTTTGTGCACCCAGGTTGTATCAGGGATCTGTCCTTCTCCCAGTCACCATATTTGAGCCCAAGCTCCAGAATCACATGCTGGAAAGAGGTGGGAATGATATTGGTACCATTTCCAAAATGGTTTTAACCTGCTTTTTGCCAGCATTCATGTGGCAAGCATTAAAGTTCATACTGTTACTACAGCTGCTTTAATTGGATACTGGAGGTATATAACCTGGCCCATATCCACTGATTGTAGCAGAAGTTATATAAAATTGGACTCACTTTTCACCCCTTGAGATAAGATGGACTTTAATAGCTGGGACAAGTGGGGTCATATTCACCTCCATGTAACATACACCTGCCTTAAATATTCCTTCCTGTCCATAAAATTACAAATACATGCCTACAAAGCCTGTGAATAGTCCAGAACTTGTTTTCTCATTTTTCTCTTAAAAAAAAATAAAATAATGGAGGGCTGCTGCAAGAGTGCTCACAGTGAATGTAATGAATAGCAGAATAAAAATAACATTATGGTTGTGCCTCATAGTTTTTGCTCTATGCAGTAAGCCATCATGTTAGGAACTGGACTAACATTTTGCAGAGACTGTCACTGCCCCACTGTGCCTTCAGGCAAGAATAGAGACTGCAAATTAACAGTCTGAGAGAGAAAAAAGACAAAAAGTCTTGCCAGAGGCCATCCTAGAAACTCAGTGGTAGAGCCAAGGATGGAATCAAAGCTACCTGCTTTGCCCATTTGACCACATTTTCCTTAATCTTTATAATGATCCCAGTCATTCCAAAATATATATCTATATATAAATATAAAACAAAAGCTCATCACTTCAGAGGGTTAAGGGAAAGCTGTGAACGTTGTCCTTGACCAGGTCTCAGGCTGGGTCTCTTGGCTCATCCTTGCTGTGTTGGGTCAGACACTGGTCCATGATTCTGGCTTCTGCTCAGTCATGTTCCCTGCTCAGCCATGCAGCCTCCAGTACTTCAGATCTTCATATCTCAGATTTCCCACTCACAACATGAGGCTAAAAATAATTTTCTCAAGTCAACGGAACAGGCTGAGGTGCTCCTGGAAAACTGCAGGGCATGAAGTTCACTGGGGTCAAAAAAATCAGTCACTGACACCAGCTAGATCCAGAGTTTTCTAAGAAAAAAGAAGGATTATAGAGGTTACAGAAACCAGTTCCTTATCCTCAAAAGCACAATCTTCAGAAAAGGGAAAAAACCAAAAACCTTCATTGGAAAACATGATTTGTTCTTAAGAGACTTTTGTAAAATCTGTATGAGTCCCTGTGGTGGAACAAACAGCAAAATAAATTTTCCAAGTTTATTAATCTAGGATTTCAATTCTTCAATTAAAAAAGAACTAAGCCAAAAACCAGAAGACTAAAGCAAGATAGTAAACCAACCTGGTTGCTCTCCTATACTCAGAAATCTGTAAGGGCAGAACTTACTAACACCCAATTAAAGACATTCAATATTTATCTCACTGCAGGTAAATATTCAGTGATAAGTGAGTTAGGCAGACAAGAGGAGTAGTAAAGACATACATATCTCTCCTTGAGAGGCTGGAGGCTTAAGAAAAACAGGGAAATTAATGTACTGGAGGTCTAGTCACAGCTGGAGAAGGAAATAAAAGTTGGGAGTATATTAATGTCATGGTCCCAGACTTTATTCCCTCTCCAGAGCACACACCGTTGCGACCTCAAAATCTGAAAATTAAACTGAAAGGAAATGTTTGTTCTCACAAAATAGCAATTCATTACTGAGAATGGAGATATTTAACCAATAAATGATTGCTTAATGGCCCATAGGACCTTTTCTGCAGTTACAAAAACACTGTATGTTGTTAAACAACCAAGGATACCTCTTGAAAATGCCATGCTTACAAACAACATGAGGGTTTATTTGCTGCTTGGTGAATGTCCATAAACAGATCCTCCCCAGGTGCCCTGACATTAAAGAACACTGGGGATCAAGGTGGGGTCAAAGAGAGGAAACAAGGAGTTGAAATGGAATGAATTGTGCCTGTCTCATCACACACCTCTGCAATGACTAACAGCTTGTCCATCTGTCTGTCTCACTGATGACTCTTATGAGTCAATCTCAGTGTTGAATGAAGGGGAACAAAACCTATAATTTTCCCCAGAATACAGAAGAGGATCTTCTGGAAGAGGAATGTTGCTATGAGACTGTTCTCAGGCCACTGTAGAAATGATCTCATTGAACGTTTTATGGCTATTGTAAAGTTTTTCTGTGTTTCTCATGAGAAGTCCAAGTTTACCAGAGACCACAATAACCTCAAGTTTTCCCGCTGAGCAAAACAGTAAGTGCTGAACATTGATTTGGGATCTGGCTCTGCAACAATTCCAAGCATCTGTTGTGACTGTGCAGATGACAGTATCTGCTGCTTGGTACAGCCTTACGAGATTCAGCATTTCCACTGGTCCCAGTCATCTCTGCTTAACCCTGGGCATTTCCAGCATGACAACCACATCAGGAATTAACTTAACCCCTAATGCCATATGAACATGGAAACACAGAGCCTGGAGCGGTGATGGCACATGTAACTCATCAGAGTCATTAACAGTGATACAAATGACTTGTGGCATTTGGAAATCAAGTGTGCGTGTGAGTGTGTATCCACACGTGTGCATGCATAAACAAAACATCTGAATTCAGGGCTTCCGGGGAGATAGTTTTGACTCCTCGTTCATTCCAGGACACTGTTAGAGGTTCCTAATTAGAAACATTCTCCTTCATTAACATTCTTTTCCTCCGCCAATGCTGGCACAGACAAATATCCTGAGATATTTTAGTTTGTCATTTAGGCAGATGATTTTTGTGATTCTCCCCATTCAAGAATCTCAGCTTGGTGCAAACATGGCCAAGAAATCGAACTGCAGGGAGTGAAGATCCTGGTTTCTTTATCAGCTGCTCAGTAATGTGGGGAGGCCTTCAAGGGCCATGTGGTTTCCCTGACTGCAGCCACAGACATACCCCTAAGGCTGTTGGTAGATGGTAAAGGAACAGCACTTAAGATCTCAGTTTGGTGGTTTTGTGAAGGTCCAGTCATTCCAGGGAAAACAATGGATTTATCCTTAATGGCATTGTTTCTGTCATATCTGTCATAGATATTCACTAACTCCATATTAGTACATTTGAATAATGCAAACAGATTTGACTATTACCAGTTAGGCTGGTGATTGTTTAGTTATCATTTCATTCCATACAAGCAGAATTGGTTACTTTGACAATAAAAGGATGTTTGTAAACAGCAATGTCATTCCACTGCAAAAATATTCTTCCTTGCGGAGAGGACAGAAGAGCAAAGAGATATGTGGTAACTGATAGTCCTGTTGCTAACTAGAAATTGTTCAGATGCAAAGATGAAAAAGACAGTATAGGGACATAAACAGAAAAAAAAAAATCACTAAAACCCAGTCTGTAGAGACTTATTTTTTTAATCCAGAAAAAATATACAAGACAACAGCAAGGCCAGAAAAAGAAGCAGTGGGGTTATCATGGGGACATCAGAGATGACAGTCAAAGTCCTACAGCTGGAAATCAGATCATTCATGCACAGCTAAAGAGTGGGGCAAGAAGTTATTCTGCCATAACACAAAACAACTTTTTGTTTTACAGACACAAGAACAAGAGGTTTACCCTGTGGTTAGGTCACAGCACTGCCTCTTCAGCACCTCATTCCTTTGGACCCACTCTATAGCACAGAGAACGTGTTCCTTTACGAGTCCTATCTGTGGCAGCTGATGTGTGGTGACAGCCACAGCTATAACAGACCCGAAACTTTATCACTAAAATTTCTTCCCTTTCCCCTCAGCTACCCTATTGAACTTCTAGAAGAGAAAAAACATGCAAGGGAAAGAAAAAGCTTTCTACTGGAAACTCCTCCGAGCAACCCCACAGGAGACATTTGAAGCTCTGATGAGGCATCAGATTCTCAATTACCAAGGCACGCCTTTTAACATACCCAAAAACTGACTTGCTGACATGCTCTGAAGAGTATATGACTTGCCAAGGTCTGCTGGCATCAAGCCTAAATGTTTCTCCTTTTTCTGCTCAGGTCTTCCATTTGGCATCAGAAGATGTCGTGGTGCCAATGTCAGTCCACTTGGACTGCTAACAATGCTTCCATTCACTTCCCAGCATTTAATCAGTAACTCGTATCACTGGTATTTTCATTCAGGAGTGTTTCCTTCAGCTCTGGTTCCAGGTGCCCTGGAACAACCACTGATAATGGCGGAGCAGTGGATTTACCTGCTGTAAGGACACACCATGGGATATCCTCAGCTGCAGCACAAGGCAGGGGGTTTGTAAGGCAGCTCTGATGTGTTGTACCTGCCAATGGGTGGAGCAGCTGACAGAGCAGACCTGGACAATTAGCAGAGTCGCCAAACTGCTGGCTGGCCCTACATTCTGTGCCTCTTGCTTGCAGAGGAGTCAAAACTCTTACTAATATCCTGGCTTAAAAGTCTTGGAAATAAGCTATGGGGAGTGCCCTACCTGGTGAACTTTATTCAAGTGAAAATTCCACATATTCTCTTTGTGTTTGGTTGTATTTCAGTATTATTCAACTTAAACTCATTGCTTATACAAAGGCAAAGCTCTGATGCATCAATAATCAAGATGGCTGTATGCTGGGCTATAACTTTAAGTTGGCATCAAAGATGACTTAACATGTCAAACCTTCTGACGACTCCTCAGGAAGGTCAGGCGAAAACAAAGAACTAGATTTGTCCTTAGCATACTTTCCTCCTTTTAACAGAGTTATGCCAGGGCCTGAAATGTCCATCAGAAAGGAGGGTTAAGTTGTCTCCAGCTAACGAAGATGAAAAGAATAATTTAATGGAGGTGGGAGCCAGAATGCAGGGTAGGGATGAAAGGACGAGCAGTAACTGAGACTGAATTTAAACAACTCTGGAGAATAAAACGATCCTTTAAAAAAAAAAAGATAATTATGTCTTACAACAATTACCCTGGCTATGAAGCAAAATTAGCATAGTCCTTTCTAATTTAAATGTGTTGAAAGTGCCTGAGCATGACAGCAGAAAATTACAAGGTTTACGACACGGGCTTTGGTTAAAGTGATGGCAATCGGATTATTGTAGCTTTTTGTCTGTTGATAGTAATGATTGCAAAGTTACCTATAAATATTAACTATTTAGTACTGGGAGACTTTTGGTTTAGATGGCTAACATATACCTCTTCTAGTCACTCCAAGGAATAAAGGTTTTGCACAGAAAACTCTTTCCTTTTTAAATCAGAGATGGTTCCTTCTGATTCATCATTCTGGCTTCTCTAATATAATTCCATGAACAGCAAGATCCTAACTTATGATTTAAATCTTTACTTAAAATCATAAAAATTACAATATCCATTTTATAACTACTTCCTACTTTTTCTTCATCTTTCTCAAGCAGTCGAGTAGTTAGGGGATAATTAGAGCCTGGGTCAAAAATACTTTTATTTATGGATTGAAAGAACCAAGCTTGACCTTGTGTAGATGTTTCTCCTGGGTTTCCAAAGATCTTTTCTAGGCATATACTTAATTCCCAATATCAAGGCCTGCAGTTAAGCAGTAGAATTATTAAAACAAATAAAAAAATGAGTAGAAAATCATAATCTGCACTCACACTGTAGCATCAGTCTTATAGTTGTGAACTAAAATGCAAATAAATTCACCTGTGTTTTGTCCTGGCTTGAGCAGAGACACATTAACTGCCTGTATTGCCCACATTTTCTTTACATGGGTTTTACCTCGGTTACAGTATTGATCATCACTTTTTACTTTGAGATCACAAAGTATTAACAGTGTTATAACCAGATTGTTTATACAAAAGACTTTCTTCTTCTCCTTGAATATAAAAGCAAAGCAACACAGGGCAAGACTCGTGAGTTGGATGAGAAGTAAATCTTGGTCAAGAAAAGAAGTGCAGCACAGGGTGGGACAGAGTCCAGTTCCATGTTGTACCCCAAAGTTCATCCTACTCTTTTGTAAATATTCTGTGGTGGAGTCTGTTCCTGCTTCATGTGAATTCAAACACTGTGATTTATATTTGTACTAAGAAGGTCAGTTGCTCAAATACTTTCATTTATTAAATTAGCTCTGCAGTAAATTAATATGATTTTCTTAAACAACTTTACAACTTGGGAGGTTTGGGAAACAGAATTCAGCTCAGCTGTTTCCTGTGGAATCTTGTTTTCATAACCTCACTGAATCTTCTCTGCTTGACTTGAGATATATCTATATGTCTATATATAGATAGATATAAATTTTGTGCACACGAAGAAAAAAGCATGTATAGATTAGAATTTAGTTTCAAGTATTAGTCTACTTGATCCATGCATAAACTGATTTATTCTTTACATTTTTGGGTCTGACATTCAGATTAATGTAGGTTCTCTCTAAGTTTAAAAAAGGTTTGTCCTGTTTTTTTTTTTTCTTGGCAGACTTCTGGAAAAAAAAATCCACACTATTGAAACAGTGGTTTATTGAATTAATACAATTACATAAAGAAGCTGTGTCATATTTTAAGTAGATCTTTGATAAAATGCTTTGCTCTGAATACTAAAAAGAATTTGGACTCCCCGTATGCCTGATTCAAATGATTATCAAAGACATTTATTTTTTGTATGTGACATGTTGTTAAATATGTTAATTTCCTAGAAGCAGAGTGTATGAAGTGCAAGAGCAGCTGTGTAGGAAAGTGAGCTTTAAAATAACAAGGCTGAGCTCTTCTTTGGAATTAGTGTGGTCCGATGGGTAGGCAAGTAGCCGACGATTCCAGACACCTGGGTTCTGCTCCGAAATCTGTCATTGACCTACTATTTTCCACTGGGCAAATCATTTCACCCTTTGCTTTTCTGTTCCTGTCCATAAAATCATCAGGAGTAAAATTGTATTTGCCTTAGAAATAGTTTTGTGTCATCATAGTACACTAGAGTTTGATATGTGGACATGCCTGAGAAGTAAAAAGCTAGCATCTTTCACAGATAATTGATGCCTGCTAGAGCCCTTATATTTAAGGAAGAATTAGGGAGCCCAATTGCATCTAGATACAAACTTGTGGCAGAGCTCAAAGGCTTGGCACAGAGAGCAACGGTGGACACATAATTTAAATGAATAAATGGTTTCAACTTGCATAGTAGTTTCATTTAATTTGTAGTGATGATGGGCAGGGCTACTTAATTGACATAGTAATTGATTTTGATGATATTACCTGCTTGAGTGAAGGTTATATCCTGCAAAGGGAGCCACTGTGCTGAGGCAGGCAGAGAACCAACGATACCCATAGGCCAAAAAGGAACAGATCAGGGAAATCAGAACTTGCTTCTGTTGCTAAACTGCTTGGCAAATTTGAGTTATTCACTTCAGCCCTTCCAATTAATATTGTAATAATAGTCCTTTTAGGAGATAGGATGGTGAGTGAAACCTCATGCACATTAGAGGGAAAAAAGTTAAACCCCTAATGTTGTACTCCTCATGACCAGCTCCTTTCTGCTCCACTAGGTACTGGGGATGAAGGTCCATCATGGCATGTGCTCACAGTAGATATTTTTGTCTGTATCTGGACTCGCATTCTGGACCACTTATGAGGGAGGTAACCTTTGGAGCTTCCATTCCTTTGTGCCTCTAGACAGGTTTGTGTTCATAAACACGATTTAGCACATAACAACTTCTGAGATTTTATCCGTGCTTTTCACATCTCTGAAGAACACACAGTTAGACTGAAGTTTGCCTGCATTTTCCCTGCTGTTCCAGACCAGGAGTCTTATTTCATTATTTTCATATTTAAGGTTCTACTTTCAACCAGACCTACCTGGTTCCAGGCCAGAGGAACAGGGATGCTGCTTGGAACAGCAGAAGCAAAAGACTTTATAAACCACTTTCTCACTCTGTCCATTTATTCAGTTGTTTCTGTGTATCTTGCAGGTCCTTCTAAAATTCCATTATAAATATCCTAAACGTGAGGATTTTTCCAAATCCTGTTTGAATGTTAACCCACATTTTGTTCATCACAGAAAGGCTTAGAACCATAGAAAGTCTTGGGTTGGAGTGAACTTTAAAGATTCTCTAGTTCCAACTCTCCATCCTGTTTTAAGATCTGTTTGGTGCCCAGAATTTTGTGCAATTTCTCCAGTGAACTCTTTCAGTAGTGGAAAACATTTCTGCCCTTGGAGGAAATACTCCCTTTCTTCCAGAGTTGGATCACTTCCCTTGAAGAAATCACACCAGAGCCTCATCAGGACCTGGCTCTCACTATGGCAATTCTTATAAAGCCCAACATTTCACTTTCACACTGAGACCTTGTTACGAAGTCCTAGAAATAGAAAGGAAAAATAAAGGTAATGCAAATGATTTGGAAAGGCCCCTTTGCACCATCAGACTTTAAGTGTAAGCAAAACACTAGCCAATAAAATTTTCAGATAGTTTAGCCCTTGCCATTTATGTCTACAACCCACACCAGAAATCCAGAAACAAAATTAACAAGAGACCAAAAGGATCTCCCTCTCAATCATAATAATTAAGGCATGAAAGAACTTTCTAGGGATATGAAGTCAAATTATTGGTAACTATGTTCTGAGCTTTTTTTTTTCAGTTTCTGTTCATTTTATGCCCGAGTTTTATGTTTGCACTTACTTAAGCTGTCTGGGAAAAGAGGCTGTACATAAAAGACGATTCGTTTTTAAAGCACTCCAGGGTTGGTTTGAGGGAGAGTTCTTTGTTTTGTTTTGTTTTGTTTTAACTTGTTGGTGGGGTTGTTGTTTTTTTCTTTTCTCACTTTAGATAGAAGACATAAACTGTAGCTCTTAAATAGATGAATGCTGTGAATAAAATTACCAAAGATTTCTTTCTAGAAAGGAAAGCAAATCAAGGAAAGAACAAGTAAAAATAATCTGTGTCTTGTAGCAGTCATGGAATGATGCTGAAATACTGGGCCAGATTCTCAGTGGGTAGAAATCAATATACCTCCAGTGAAGTCCATGAAATAACATCACTCTGCACAAGCTGGGGGTCTGATAGCTACATATATATTTTATCTATCTGCATGCAGCATTACAGGAAGAAAAAGGAAAGAAAAGAAAAGAAAAGATAAAAGAGCTCTTGAAAGTGAATGAAGTTGATTCTCAAAAAAAAAAAGAGGTTTAGATGTTGAATATTTAATTCACTGATAAAAGGACCTTGATTTCCTGCATAAAGCCACCACAAATAAAAAACAACAAAAAAGAAAAAAAAAAGTAAAAGAAAGGCACATCTTAAAAGAGAAGCAATGAGCAGAAACTGACCTTTCTGTGAGCAAGCAGATGAGAGAAGGTATTTGGTTAATCCCATCTGTCGCTGATTGGTCAGACAGAACCGTGTTGAAAATGTCTCCATCTGGGCTAATCTGCTCTCAGTTGGATGAGCTGAGGCCTTCAGAGTTAACCTGACATTTAACAATAATTACCCTTTCGGATGACCCCGGCCCAATCTCCTGCTCTCTTAGAAATCTCTCTTTTTTTGTGTGTGCTCCCAAACCCCTTGACTCCCATGTTAGAGATAGCTGAAAAGTGATGATACGATAATGAGCTATGCTGTACAAACACACACACACACACACGTGAGCACACACGCGAGCACACACGCACGGCTGCGTGTGCCAGCCCACATCCAGAGGTGCCCTGTGTCCCCAGCTCTCCTGCATCATTTATCAGATTCCTGTGGCATATAGGAGGGGCAATATATTAAAAATCAAGGGGGGGATAATTTCCCAAATTAAAGAGTAGTCATGCTCACTTGCTAACCTTTGTATGGAAGCTCTAAGTTTCTTTCTGACAGTTGGAAGTCTCTTATCTGTGGTAAGGAGAAATGGTGCATGGAAATAGGTTCAGATAGAAAAGCAGAGTTCAGAGGTCACAAAGGCTAACTGTAGATGAAATGTGGCTATTTCTTTTTACCTGAGGCAGGCTTCATCTTTCCTCTGAAAGGTCATTGCGATAAAACAAAAACACATCTCAAGAGAGGAATCATTTCTCTGTAGTCAGGTGCTCCCTTCCATTCTGCTACTTTATTTATTTTTCTCATCTTTGGACCACATTTCTCCCAGAGTCACCTCCTTCCAAGCATTCTCCTTCCACTGAAGTCCAATGCTGAGTTT
This sequence comes from Corvus brachyrhynchos, assembly GCF_000691975.1. NCBI lineage: Eukaryota > Metazoa > Chordata > Aves > Passeriformes > Corvidae > Corvus > Corvus brachyrhynchos. The sequence goes on along the minus strand of NW_008239758.1, from coordinate 8,054,670 downwards.
TGAGTGTTGGTAGAAGTTTGGCTTTGTTATACTTATTGTCTCTGCTTTTACTTGGAAATCACGTCCAGAGACTTGGATGATTCCCCAAATCACTTTAATCTGTTGGTGATGAGCTGAAAAGTTTGAGAAAATAGCTATACTAATGGAAAAAGAACAAGGACAAGTCTATAGGATAGGAAGCTCATTTCCAGGGTCTGATTTATTTCATATCTCCGCTCTGACCATACATAAATCTTGTCTCTACCTCAGTTTCTTTATTTGTCCAACTAAAATTATAATAGCCATTTCACAAAAGTGCTATGAGATTAAATTTAAATCACCTTGAAATTCTTAAATAGAAGACAATTAAGAAGAACTATATATTTATACATGGTATATCCTCTTACATCTTGGGTGGGATCCAATAACCAGCCTTAATTACAGTAATTATGCCTCTGGTCACAGCCAGAAGCTGGGAGCGAAGTGAAGAAATCAAGAAAAATGTTTAATTGATGCCCTAAGCAAAACTTCTTTGTAAAAGTCTTGGTTTCTCAATTTCAAAACAGTTCTCAGCTGTAAGTTCAGGTCCAAGTTTATGTCTTGACTTTGGACCAGCAAACAACAGTTGCATTTGAAATTAGAATTACAGGCAAGGATTTTTTTCAGTTATTCTCTGTATAGTTCTTTTCTTAAAGTCCTTGTCTTATGAAGCTGGATCCCTCAGTATTTATGGGCAAAGTTCCTTTGACTGCAGAACTGCTGGGAATTACCTGACCTGGATTTGTAATCCAATTCTGGATATTTTCATGATCCAAGAAAACAGTCCATTTCACTGAACAATGTTCAAATAGTCGTCACTTGGCAAAATCTCTGCTTTTGCTTTTGCCAGCCAAGCAAACTGTGGCTGTTTCCTTGCCTCACACCCTGTGGTGACTAAGGTGACATATGGAGGAGCTCAAGTTCAATCTGAGATTTTAGCAATTTACACATTTGACATTTTCAGTACTTTTCTGGAGTCTCCAGATTAATTTAGGTGTGACATCATCTTTGGTTTTTTATACTTTGTTGCAGCCTGTTGCCTTTCCACAGGTATTCAGAAGAATATGCAGAGTGGAATTCTTCCCTTGTGAGGAACTCACTAAGAATAGCAATTTCTATTCTGTTTTCCCCCGTGTTTCAAAATGTAGGTCCTAGACTGTTGTTCTCTGAAGTCAGACATAGCTTTTCTCTTCATATGGGATAAAATATTTCCTTTTCTGGAGTTCTGATCACTTTCTCAGTCCTTCATATATTTATTTCCATCAAAATGTATTTAAATTCTTGGAGAAAAGACAAAAATTTTCCCGTATCAGTAGAGACTCTGAAAAAAAAAAATTAAAAATTCCTGTAATTCTTCTAGGTTATGATGCTGTCTTTTACAGCAGCCTGGGCTACAAGCTTTCTAGGCCTATTTTAGAAAGGGTGGAAGCTTTTATTTAAATATTTCTTTTTTTTCTTCCTGGTGGCAGCTGCTGCTGATTTTATGCCCTTTGACATGTTCAGGTAGGACATTGGCTGCAGCCTTGGCCTTCACACCGTTATAACAAAGGTGGACTTTCTGTGGAAGAGATGGTGTTTGTGGTGGGAGGTATGAAACAAGATGACATGTGGGCATTCACTTACCTGTATATCTGGTGATTTGCTCTACAATGTCGTTCAAATAACACCTGACTAATGTATTTCTACTCTTATCTTCAGGACCAATGTCCAATTAATTCTGTGGTGGATGATCATAAAGTTAAAATGCTGAGCTCTTGGTTATCTGCAGAAGCATTTGAGAGGAAGTTTAATTTGTTTTCCCTAAGCTGAAAAAATGACTAACCAATTCATTATTGCTGAAATTGATATTCATATTGATTATAGGATCATTAACAGATGCCAAAGTTTTTCCTCAGTGATGTGAAAGTGTGCAACCTAATTTTCCACTAGATACTATTCATCTGTAGAGAAAAATCAGTCCATAGTGTGCTTAAGGTATAGTAAATTGTTAAATGGTCTCATCCATATCTGATCCACCAGCTCTTCCCCTTATAGGCAAAAGCAAATATTCTTCAATAAGTGTTTAGCAAGAGCAGTCTCAGCACCACAAGATCCTATTTAAGGTATGTCCACTGGATTTCTACAGCTTATGTACCTGTCTTTTAAGCTGCCTTTGGAGGATTTTATTAATTGTTGCACAGTAAAAAATACACACTCAGAAGCACATAGACACTAAATATACAAGTAGTTTCTCTTCCCTATCCATATTAGCCAGTGCTTTATGCCCTAAATAAACCAATGAAGGGAATGATGTGAATAAGTTTTGTTCTATCTAAGAAAGAAGAACACAATTTAGCCCTTTGATCTTCAAGGATAAAATCGTCTGTCATATTCTCAGTGAGGGACACAGTTTGGAAGGTACCTTCAGCTGGACGGGGGAGCTGCTAACCCAGCAAGGGTGCTGAGGTGTTATCCAGACCAAGCATGTAATACTCATTCCTTACAGCAACAGAAGCTCATCAGGGTTTATTTTAGTTAGGTCATGTCAGTGCTGGCTTTTATTGATTCACATGATTCTCACATCTGAAATAGAACTATAATATCAGCAATACGTACCAGTGGATTAAGTGTTTACCTCTGTTGTACAGGAGCTATATCCCCTGACAGTGTAAGCGAACCAGTGTTTTGCTTCAGCTGATTTTCATCCACAAACTGTTTTGGAGTTCAGAGAAGAGATCACCTTAAACCATTGAATTCTCCACTTTCACAGTCAATTAGTGATGGTTGCCAACAGGGAGGAGGGCAAGGGATATGGGCTGCCCTTGAGAAAATGTCATACTATGCTGATGTCATAAAATAATAATACTACATACTAGGCGTCATTACTTTTGCTAGTGCATAAAGTCAGCCAAGCACCAGAGCTACTTGGCTGTACTCTTCACACAGGCTGGGTCAGGTAAAACTGTGCCTCTGGAAATGCAAGTGGAACAGCCTGTGCCATTTGGACAGACTGAAATTTAATACCACGAGGTTAGAGTTTACAGCACTAGTCTTCCTATTATCCAGTCCCAATTGTCACCCTGTGGAAATTGGCCCAACTGCTTTGCAATCAAGAGCGGTGTGGGCGCATGGTGTTTTCTCATTTTATGCCCTGGGAGAATTTGGCCAACCATTCTCTGTACGTCATTCAAACGTGGCTATAACACACCTATTAATGGCCTATTGAGTTATTCTGAGCCTTATAACAGCCTCTGTATTTACAGGCCCTTAGGAAAATCTGCCTGATGGTCACACAGGCAATAATTAAGCCCAGTAATACTCAGGCAGACAGAACCATGAACATAAAATTCTCCATACAGAATTTTCTAGGTAGGATAAAACACATGAACTACAGATCGGCCTTTGCCTCTGTGCTATTTTTTTTTCTGTAACATGATCAAACCAATTAGCTTGATCACACTCTGACACCTATCACGCTGCAAAGGGGAAATACATATTTTTGGTAAAGGCAAAGAACTGCCTGTACCCAGACAGATGGTAAACGTGTATCAGTTTCTTCCCTCTCCTCTTTAGTTAGGCGTTTTTTTTTTTTTTCCCCTTTTGGTTTAAGTCACCCAGACCTTGTCTTTTCAGTAATGTCATAATCAGCAAGCTGAAGGCAAGGCTGCTGATAATTGTTCTTTATGTTGCTCTCTGTTTAGTATCTGATTCAATACATCTGCGTGGACACCATTCCATCACCTTCTTAGTAACAGAGGTGAAAAAAATCAATGGCAATCAGATTACCTTTTTAACAGAAAGGCTAAAGGGCCAGTGTGTTAAGTTCACAGTGCATCACCTTTCATTTAAAACATCTCACTTCTGGGGGTTCTGTTTTATTTTTTTATTATTTACCCTTTATTATTATTTATAGCACCGAGGGTTCCTCAGTATACCTTGATATAATTGCATTGGTCTCCCCTCAGTCAGACTGGACAGCTGTGACATCTTTTCTGCAGGGTGCAGTGTTAGTTTCGATAAGACAACTCTGTCCCTAAGTCCTTGTTTCATGTGGTTCATAACAAAATCCAGGAAAGTCTGAACATCTTGTATAATTGTGTGTTGGGATTTTTATTTTTCACCCTCTTCTTTCCCCGTTATCCTCTGGGACAGACTCAAAGGAATAGTGAGACTTACAAGATGTGCTGTGTAGAATGACTACAGTGCCAGCTGATTTTGAAGAAATTTAGGGATTTTAAGCAAACACAAAGAACAAAAATAATTGATAACAATTTCAGGATATGGTGATACTAGCCTGTGATTCCCTGAGCACCCTTGTTTTAGGATGTACAGGATATACAGAAATCTGGATTAATGAATCACTCTGATTATTTGTAGTTCATAAACTTGCCAGGCCCCTTTTAATTACTAAGAAGACTTTTTAGAACCTTCTTCTGACCAGATACAGTTTGCATGACTACCTTATGCTTTCCTACATTACATAACTCTGTTATCTCTCCCCCCACACCTCCAAGTCCTTTCTTACTGATTCCACTAAATATGGGTGAGTTCTGTATCTGAATCAGTCATGTCTCTGCCATGGACAAAACAATTCCCATGCTGGAGACTGGCTGGACTGCTGAATCCTTTCTGAGAAATATAGTGCAGCACAAACTTTATTAATCAGGGTAGGACATCACAATTTGCTATCATAAATATGAATGAGCAGGGAGTGTCTCTCACGAGCTTGTCATCCTTGTAACTATCACATGAGCCATACTCATCAGCCAAGGGACAGTTTAGACTGGATTGGAGTCAGGATTTTTAATGATACTGACTTTTCTATAGTTTGAATAACAAAACAAGTGGTTTGTATGTTATTCCATCTTTTTTCCAAAGCCAAAGTTGTGCTAAGGCAGGTACTTTGTGCACATCAGCTGACAAAGAGTTATGTCCAGCAAATCCCCAAGGGAAAACAACAAGCAGGATAAAAAGAATTGGATAATTGATTAAATTCAACAGGGTCTTTATTTTTCATTCCTTGGAAAATGTTGTTCAAGAACCTTTTAGCTCGAATTCCAGGTTGAATTGCAGGTAACTGTTAGAGACATCTTCATCACAGATCACTATAGCTACAGTAATTTCAATTAAATAAGTGCTGCAGAAGTTAGTAATGATTTTAAGTATTGGAAAAAACTTATTTTAAGAAATGGTAAATTTCATATGTGCTTTCTCCTCTTTTTTTTGGGTTATAGTTATCAAAAATATAATTTTGACAATGAATTAAAGCCAACCTCATATCTAACAGGTTGCAGTCAAAATCCAGTCATTTGTTTTTAAGAAAATATGCAAAAAAAAGTAATTCAAAACTAGGTGGGATGAAAAGTTAAGTTGTGTAAGTCTGCAAGCTACATAGAAGACCTTTCAGCAAATTAACATACATCAAAAATAGTAGGGGAAATATGGATTAATCAGACATTCAGAAGCGATGAGTGACTTGCTACTGAGTGCAGACAAACATCTCCTCTCTGTGATCCCAAGACAGGAGTGTTTATTGGGTCCCAGCTCCAATTTCCCTGGTATTTTTCCAGTTGTGAATTTTGAAGGCCCGAGATATGTTCCTACCAGAGACAAACATGCTGCATCAAGGTCGTGAGGAGGAACAACTTTAACCTGGCAGAGAACTTGTACCCAAACAGCTTCAGTGCTCAACTGCTCAAGAGACAGCAGAGAATTTACAGCCTCAGCCTGCTCCAACATCTCCATAATTATATATGAAACCCTACACCTCTGATAATTACCAGGCAGTCAAGAAGTTACCCTCTGGCGCAACATAAGGTGGTCTGTTTGGTACCTGGAGTTTTCCAGTGGAAAACATCCCCTTGGTGGGATTTCAGGTTGTGCTGCTGCATAAGCCCCACGTCTGGTTTGAGCGTAGTGCAAGGAAAGCAGGGAGGGAAGACAGTAAGAGGCAGTATAGGTAAAAGAAAGAAAAGTTGTGGTCCTGCAAAGCAGGATTCATGTGGCTACATGGAGCTGCTGGTGCTGTGAAGGGTCAGGATCTCATCTCCGGTGAATGGGAGGAATGGTGATCATCTGTAGTGTAAACCAGAATAACTCCTCACAAAATTCTTAGCACATTACATGGTACTTTTGCAACCGATATAGAATTTCACTCCTGGGGTACACATTATCCAGCATCGAAAGACAAGAGCAAGGTGTTTAAAACAGATCTATAGAGGCTGCAATAGCAAACCTTACACATTTTCTTTGCTCAGTACATAGAAGAAGCTGCTTTGCGAAGCACTGGTCAGTTTCGGGAACCTGTGGAGAAGCACAAGGTAAATGAAGTGCGCCCTTTATCCTTCCACAACACAATCTTTCAGGGATAGAGTTGGTTTCTCGATCAATTAAGCTTTGAAACAGACTCAGGATTTATAAATTGCACTGATGTAGAAGGCAGCACTGTCCACAGGAGTCTGACTTTCTGGCTCGGGGAATGAGACCCTCCAGAGGCCCTACATGCCTTGTGCTGAAAGTCTGGAACAAAAGGACACATTTCTGTGTGAAATCTGTCTCTTCCCATGCTTCGTGCTTGCTAAGATGCAGCCTTACTGTGGAGAAGTGAAAAATGTGTGTATTTTACTAATTACATAAACTACACCAACCTGGGGGAATTTGCAGGTGTGGGAAACTCAGCTCACAGGTGACTCTGATTATACCAGATGAGATATACAGAGGGCTGAAGAATGTGGGAGATTTTTCCTCCCCTCACTCCCCTGCTGTTGGCCAGGGAGCTGGAAGTAAAGACTGTCACAGTGAAAGGAAGATAGAAGAGTTTCTATAGGAGCACAGTTGCAGCTGGGTGAGGATTAGCTCAATAGGTTGGCATTTTCTCTAGAAAATCAGGCCTTGTAGATAGAGAATCTGTCTTTGGGACCTGGGTCTCCAAGCAGGGTGGCAGCCTGAGCTGTAGAGCTGTCCTCAGTGGGGCTGTTCAGAGAGGAAGGAGGGGGCTTGGAGCTCTCCATGAAAATGTGTCTGCCAATACCACATGAAAATTATTCTTACATCTCTTGCTGGCTGATTCTGAATTGTACCTGCTTGGGAGATGGTTCTTGGTACTCCTGGGATGGAGAGGGCTGCTGGAGCTGAAGACTGCAGCATATTTCTGTATGTGTCTGGAGCTGGAGGAGCAGAGGGGCTGGGTACCCCTGTCACTGCCATAGCTGCCTCCAGCCTTGCTGCCCAGCCGAGTTCTGTCCTCACTTGCACAGCAGCAATTTAGATCTTTGACCAAAGATTTAATTTATTATTAGGGACATATGTTTCTTGTAACTATGGTTTCTGTCAGAACCCATGAGTATTAGGGGCTTTTTGTTGAGAATAATGGAAAATTCCCATTGAGCAACGTTCCCCTATGCTCTGCCATTAACTTAGCTCCATATATCTTCAAGGGTGTGGAGAGGGAGGGTTTTAAATATTTTTAAACAATTCATTTAAAAAGCTTTTTCTTCCCTTAGCTTTTCTCATTACAACTTGATATTAAATTAAATAGTTTCATGAAACATTCTTCTTCAAATTAAAATTAATGTGTTTCCATTTTTATAACCAAGCAACAAATCTTTATATTTTTGGAGCTGAGAATATGCCAACATCTATTTACTTAAAAAAAACCCCACAAGCCAAAGTTAAAAACAGAAATGGGTTGGGGTAGTTTATATCTGAACCATAACGCAAATTCAAGGATCTTGCAGGCTAAAGTGTAACGATTGCTGTGTCTGTTTCAACCAGGGATCTCTGCCAGGATAAAAGAGAAAGAAAAATTAACAGATTTAAACTTTTACTCCAGTAAAGAGTGGTTTTTCTGTGGGATTTCAGTAGTCAGTGGTGATGTGCAAGGCAGAAATACTCCAGTTGTTTCTTTTGCAGATTTCATTCAATGGACAGTTAACTAGCAGAAGAGTAGGAGATGCATTATGGTCAAAAATGAGATGGGAGCTACTCTTAATTACTTTTCTGATCACTCAATAACTGTTGTAAACCTTGTTTCATATGTTAACCTGGGTATTACATGTTTCAAACTGGACTAGTAAGTCACTAAAGGTAATGAAGACTCCATGGTGTGATGTGAGCCAGGGTCCCACAAAAGCCTAATGACACCACATTTAATTGGAAGGAATAGTTGGCGAACCAATAAAATCCCCAAAACCAAAAACAGCAATATGGGAGCTGAGGTTCTGCCCACAAGTAATTGCTCGATGGTGTAAAGCATTGCAGAGAAAAGCCAAAGTCATATTTTTGCTATTAGAGCAGACAGAAATCAGTTCACTTGCTTTCTTGTTTTGATATTCTATGTGTTTAAGAGATTAGATTAATAACAGTCTAAGCTGACTATGCGGTGGCTGGCTAATCTTTAAATACGTTATGGCAGAGTAGGCCTGCATCTTAATGTGGTTTTTGTCTTATGTGATGGAAAAGTTCACAAAGCCTGGAAAGCCACCAAACCAGCACTGGGATTTATTCAGTGTCAAAAATACGATGCTTCCCAACCTCTTTGTAATGGTTACAGTACACATGTATTGTGATTACAGTACTTTTCAACAGGTACCTTTGCTGCAGAGAGAGGGGCTCCACAGAGTTTCACAAAAATGTAGTTCTCGAATGTTGTGCCTCATCCACGCTTGGCTTGCCACTCCCTCAGACACCAGGTGCCCCTGGAGGATATGTGCTGTCCTTACCAAAGAGGATGCTTTCTTTGGGATGGAGGATTATCTGCACACACCTTCTGTCTGACACAGAGAGCCAAGCACACTGGCTTGTCTGGCTGGAGACCAAAAAGCAGCTTCAGGGTAGACCCACAGCAAACTTTGCAGCCTATTGCTTACATTTTCCATGCATTTCTGTTTATAAAGCTCTTCTGAAAAGCACCTCCTTTATTTGAGCCATTTCTTCTTTCTGGATACTGACTTTGTCTTTTGTTTCTTCCTTCAGCTCATTTCTGGGAAGGAAAAAAAAAGCTAAATCACATAAAAAAGGTATTCTAACAAAATGTAGTGTGGGAAGTGCTTTGAGATCATGTAATGAAAGATCTCATGAAGTGCATGTCTTTCAGGAGATGTTTAGCTTACCCATTGCTGCCAAGTTTTTTGGTGGAAACTTTTTTCAGTGGTAGGGGATGACACTTTTACTCAGAGCAGACATATGAAATTAAAAAAAAATTATATCAAAAATTAGAAGGTATCAACCCTTAACTTTTCTATTTCTATCATTATATGGTATATATGAGCACATTGCGACTCCCTCTGAAAAAGAAAAACATATTTATGAGAGCACCTAAGGTGTTAGCTTCTTCATATATTGGTGACAAGGCAGAAGAGTTCAGCCTGATGGCAACAACTGAAAAAAAATCCGTGTAGGTTATGAAGATGAACACTTTAAGCTTGCACAAGTGTCTGTCTCTTGCAGGGTTCCTGACAGCAGCCAGGGACGCTCACAGGAACACCATGACAGTGCCTGCTCCCTGAGCTCAAGAGCTCTCTCAAAGGATCAGTGCGGTGCTGAATAGCTCAATATGTGAGAAGAATGATATTCCACCACTGAAAATCCAACCATTATATTTGTTTATACTTTTGGTTATTTGTAAGTTCCCTAACTACCCCTGTGTGCGCTGACTCTGAGGCTGCCATATTGCACAAGGTGTTACCGTGGTGGGTCAGATTAGAGCTACATTGCCAACCCTATTCCAGTAAGAGAGCTGGCATGAAGAAAAGATGACTGAATTAGTGGCCAATTGGGACATTTTCTGACCTACTCTTTAGGAACCAAGTCCTCTGAACTTTCCCATTATCCTTCGGCTTCATCCTTTTAATAGGGACCAAATCTCCATTAACAATTGAACACCGACAATAAGTGCCATCAGGAAAAGGAAATTCAATTTTAGTGGGGGATGACAGCCTTACCTTTTCGCGCTTAATTGGCCGTATTGTCTCCAAAAGTTAATTGGTTACTTAGTCCAGGTAGTTAGTAAAATGTTTAGCTGCGTCAAAAAGCCCAGGCTCCTACTGTTAATGGGGCATGAAATGGAATGTTTGATACTGCAAATAAAATCAGTGATATTCAAGGATGTTATGGTAGGTAATGCGTTGAAACTGCCATTTAATGGGTCCTGGAAGATTAGGGTAGTGTCAGCTGGAACCGCCCGGTCTCTTTTCTGACATTGTTAGTTGCCTCTTCATTTACTTAACGGCTGTCTGCACTGATTACATAGGCATAAAACTCCCTACAAAAAAACAACAGAGACACGCTCTATTAGCAGTCCAATTAGAACTATTTGCATATTACAGTTCATTTCTGCTTAAGTGAATCCCTAATACAACTTTAGGAAAAAAAAAAATCTATTGTCATTAAAAAAAAAAAAAAAAAAAATAGACAGGAAAAGAAAGGAAAAGCTTTAAAGGTGATCTCTTCTCTACTTCTTCTTTCTCCCTGGGTAAATTTAGTAAAGGTCCATAAAAAAATAAGAGGTGGTGGAGCAATCCAGATGTAAGAGATTTTTGTTGCAGCCTTATATGATGATGACAACTTTTTAAAATATCAGGAAAATCATGCCAATTTTTTTATACGGCCATTCTGGAGTTTTTTCCTAGGTTGCTTTCCTATATGGTTTTTTTTTTTTTTTTTAAGTTCTTAAAAATATTGAAAGGTAAATGTTAGATCAACCTTCACCTTGGGTTTCTTCACCTAAATAGCTAATGTGTCTGAGAATGGATCTCAGGAGGAGCACACTTGACGCTATGCAGTTCACCTACCCTATTAGCAAATGGTGGAAAATGATTCCTCCCCTTCTCCCAATCCTCTCCCACACCCTTAGAGGCTGGAGCTAATAGGGACAGAATACAGCTCTCTGCTACTCTTGAAAATACTTTTGTCTAAATTTAAACCCATTGTCAAATGGCATAGAATAAATGCCTTGGGACTGAACTGGAGCAGGTGAGAAAAATTGTGTCCAAATTATCAGAACTTCAGAGGACCCATCTGCTGCAGGAAGTGTGGGAGACTTGAGATGACCTAATTGTGACCCTAAGTACCTAAAGGGAGCCTACAGGGAGAGAGACATTTTATAGGGGCATGTAGTTGCAGGACAATGGGGAATGGCTTCAAACTGACAGAGACTAGGTTTAGATTAGATATTGGGAAGAAAATCTTTACTCTGAGGGTGCTGAGGCACTGGAAGAGGTTGCCCAGAGAAGCTGTGAGAGCCCCATCCCTGGAAGTGTCCAAGGCCAGGTTGAATAGGGCTTGGAGCAAACTGGTGTAGTGGAACATCCCTGCCCAGGGCAGGGGTTTGGAAAGAGATAAACTTTAAGGTCCCATCCATTCTGTCTCTATGAAGTAAGAGAAGCTGGAACAGGTGGTGGATATTTGCTGGGAGCCTCTCTTTACCCATCTGTAGAATGGGAAGACTGATATCCCCATGGCCAAGTCACTGTGGGACTTTTGTTAAAGTGAGATCTGTGCTTTGAGCTCTGCAGCTGCAATGGCAGCAACTGTACCCATACAAACAGCAAGTGAGCTGAGGGTCACTGAAACAGAGCCCTGCAGGACTCTGAGGTAAAGGCTTCTTTAAAACAATAGCAATATTTGTAGTAATAACCAAAGGAAATAATTTCCAGTCTTCCTTTTAATTTCTACTTTCCTGTGGTCTGCTGAGCCTGTTGTATTTAACGGCCTCTTTGTAAGATGGTAATTACAATTTGTGCACATGCTTGCTGGTGAGGTGGGTAGGCTGTTTCTCCTGTGAAATAAAGATGCTGATTTTTTTTTTCCCCCTCTCTTTTGTTAGCATGTTTCCTGGGGCCCCACTCTCATGGAAACCTGGGGGCTGACAATCAGCAAGAAGCTTCTCACCTGCCTCTTGGTCAGCTGGGGTATATCTCTGAGGGTCTCCAAGCTGGGCTGGCTGGGTGGAAAAGCTGAGTTGGTTGATTGGTACTTGGATTAGAGGCACCTACAGGAGCCCAGGGGAGATCTTTGATGTTCAAATGCTAATGTAAATACCGACAGAGTTATTTCCAAAGCTCACACAGTTCAATTCCTTTTTACAAGCAGACCTAATTTCACAGGTCAGCCAACCCACCTCCGCTATTATCTGGATTTAGCGATTAATAGAGGATTTCAGTAGTTGACTGTGACAAATAGTGACTAGGGAAGGGAGGGGGGGAAAAACTGTTCTAAAACAAGGAAGGTTTTTAACAGGTTGTTCTCCCCAAATCCATTATTTTTACTCTGACACACAAACAATTGCAAACAAGCCCAGAACCAAGAAAATCTCTCAATGCAAAGAGTACAATTCTCTGTTTCTCTTTCCTTCCACCCCTGCCTTGCCCATCAGAGGAGTCACAGTGTGCAATATGTATTGTTTTTATGCCCTGTTGAGTCCTTTGTATCCAGCCTCCTGCTTTATATCTAACACTCATTCACACTTACCAGAGATGAGTATTGTCAGACAAAACTCTGGCACTCAAACTCCCGCTGCCTCCCGAGGCTGCCCAGCCCCGGAGGGCACAGCCATGGGGGGACAGCCCCTCTGCCCCCACAAACACTCCCTGCTCCCTGCCAAGAAAATGGCTTTCTGGAAAAGGACTGCCTGCTAATAAAATGGACCTAAATCAGTAAGCAGTGATTAAGGATTGGGCAGTGCTTTCTGCTGTTGTTACTTGAATTCATGTTTTTTGCTCAGGCATTAAAAAAAAAAGCTCCAAGTTATTTTAGGGAGTAGTTTCTTGCGCATGAGATGAATGAAAGAGAAAAGCAATACTCGGAAAATATTCATTTTCTTCCTTATATATATAAAAAAGGAATAGCAACCAGAATCGCCTTTTTAAATAAAACATCAGCCCAGGAATGCAAACTCTACTCTGTTTATATTCAACATCTACTCTGTCTTTTTTTTTTTCCTGGTTCATTGTCATGCCTAGTGGAATAGCAATTCACAGAAAACATGGGATAAATCATTAGTTCCAGTTTATTCTATTTTTATTTACAGCAAGGATTTCTTTACCACTGAACATAATTGATTGCTGGTGAGGGACTATTTGATTATTAGTGTGGGACTACTTGGGCACTGTGGTAGTCACTGAGGGAAGGTGGCTTTTTTGGGTGCAGAGGGATTTGTGTAAAGGCTTGATTCGTGGTGTGGGAACATGTGCCTCTTTCTAAGGGTTATTGTGCAGAGAACTCCAGATTCTGGAAACTTTTTTACCTTTTATTTTCATTAATTAACATGAACTAGCAGAGGATTTGTTGATTTCAAAAACAAAAAAACCTGACAGATTATTAGTTACTACAAATAAAATCTACTTGCTTATTTGTTAATCATAGTGGTGATTTTATTTTGCTTCTCTGTGAGTGAGAGGAGGGAGTCAGATTGCCAGTTGCACTTTGCATTTATGATTAGATTTCCTTACTGATCCTCCTGGGATTTCCAGTACTGAAACAGGAGAGAATTATTTACTTTTATTTTGTGTAGTTTTTTTGTTTTGTTTATTTTTTTCCCCAACAGTCCTTGTCTAAAAAAATCCAAGTTTTGCCCTCAAGAAATTTGCCAGAGGCTTTCAAAATAAAAAGCAACTTTTTGTTACCACTTGGAAGTTTGCATAGCAAACTCTGGTGAACTTTAACTGCACGCTGATGACCTGTGTGCCTACGAGCCAAGAAACTTGCCTCGTAAAGGGAATACTTGGGCTGAGAAGCTCCAGGGTCAGCTGGAGCCGGGAAATGCAGTGTCACAAGAAAAACAATTTGCATGAGTCCTGCAAAAATAAATGGGTGTATTGACATCTCTGGGCCCAAGTCAAACTCCGAGGGTGGGTCATTCTATTCTGGTTTTGTGCCTGTCTTTCAGGGAAAATCAGAGCTGTTTTGTTATTTTGTTTGTGTAACCAAGAGTCATCTTTCTCCAGTCTTGGTTTGCCTGTGTGGGACCGGACTCCAACTCTGGAGCCCTGGCTCTAAGCACCCTTGTCCTGACCTGGCGTTCAGCAGCAGGATCACATTACTAATGAGTGCATGTTTGAGCTCAATTAAAATAAATACATTTTACAAAACTCAGCCTAGTTTCAAATATTCAGGCAGCTGTCTCTGCCAGTCACCTGCCAGTTTATTGCTTCAAGTCCTTTCCTCCAAGTTAAAATCCTTTTAGCCTTTGCTCAGGGACAAATGACTTTTGTTGATCCTTTTTGTTTACTGCTTTGGCTGTACGCACAACCCTTCTTGGAAATCTCTTCTTTCCCAAGTATGGTACTTTGGCACATGAAATAATTTGGCTTTTAAATAAACCAACCACCTTGCAACATTTCCAGTATTTCTGTCCCACTGGAAGGGAAAAAAAAAACAACAAACCAAACAAGGGAAGACTGGATTCCTCACTTGTTGAAGAACTGGCAGAAAAAAATCTGTTCATTAAAGAGGCACAGACTTAAGGAAAACATGTATGTCAGACTCTTTAATATCAGGGTATATCTTTCAAGATGTCTTGCAGTAGTTTTGGGGAGAAGTAGACAAAAACATATTTTTTCTTATTTTATTTCTTTTTCCCTTTGCTCTTCCTTCTGTTAAGCGATGGAAGTTCCCATATTGACAGCACTGCGTTACATCCAGCCTCCTGACTGCAGCACTTTCCTTACTTCCACAGCACTTCTCTCCTGTGGTAACGTCAGTCCCATTTCTGCTGAACAAGTCGCTCTAATATATGTATGTGTGTCTACTCATACAAATAAATACATTCCCTGCCCTCTGTAATTGCATCAGTAGCTTCCAAACTTGTTGAAACACAGGCTTGTTGTTAGCTTCCTGAACTGGCTGTGAACAACTGTGTTTTCATGAGCCATCCTAAATCTTTATAATCAAACTGGTGGTGGAGACAATGCTGCCATTGACCACGCTGAGCACTCACTGAACTTTACAAACCAGTTGAGTACGTCTTCCAGCCATTTTTCTCTGATTTTGCCTTTCAAAGTCACAATGAACACTTGTGCTTTCTTCAGTTTTATGATATGTTCTATTATTTTATGGTTTTTTAGCTCTTCCCTGGGCCCCATCCATGTGTTCCTGCTAATTCAGTGTCCACCACAGAATTTCAGGTACACTTAAAACAGAGTTTTGGAGACAGACCTTTTTAAAGCCAATGGCAATTTCATGCATATACATCCAAAGACATTGTCTGACCCTCAAGGAAGCTCGTGGTTAGACAAGGATAGTGAGCATTTGATTACCTGTGTGCACCTTTAATTATATCAAGTTGAGAGTAATTAAAAATGAAGTGCCTGATTCACTGCTCTGTTACTCCATTTCATGCTGGAATAATTGAAATGAACACAATTGTGCCCTGCTGGAAGTGGTGTAGAGGGGTGTAAATGCGTTCTCTGGTAAGTTTTGGTGGAGTTTGTGAGGGGTCTTGGGAAGGTTGTCTTTCTCTATGGATGACCCATTCCTGGCAGTGTTCAAGGCCAGGTGGGATGGGCCTCTGAGGAACCTGGTCTAGTGGAAGGTGTCCCTGCCCACAGCAGGGGGTGGAATGAGATGATCTTTAAGGTCCCTTCCCACCCAAACTATTCTATGATTCTACATATCTGTGTATTTAACAAATCCATAGAATGAAAACACACCCACACATGCTATGTTTTCATCATTGATTAACCAGCTTCATGACCTTTTCAGTGTGAGAAGTAATTGGCAGTTTTAACTAACAATAAATTGATCCCATTATTCAGTATAGAATATTTCACTGATTTCAAGCAGGATGCTTATTAAAGAGGCCAGCTATTTTCTATCAGTGTCATGCACATGTAAATAAGCAGGGCTGTTATATGGCATCTATGACAATGGCAGGACAAGTCATAAACACAAACATTCACACACAGCCAGGTCTCCAAAGCTCCTGTTTGCCAATTACAGTAATGCTGATGACATATCTAGTTTAACACACGCAGCATTAAAATAGTCCCCCCTTTTCTAGGAAAATCTAATTACACCAAGCCCAAGCACTCAATCAAACCTGTTATTCTGTGGCTAAACAGCCCAGTGTTAATGCAATTTGAGGAGATCCAGGCCGTGACTGGGAACGTCATGTATTAACAATATCTAATGGGATCTCCCGTAGGTAAATGAATATGCTAACAAGCAAGGTCGCTGCTAAATCTAATATCTTTAAGCTGTTTAATTCCAAACAGTCCCTTAATAAATCAATTGACCGGGAGAGCTGATGCCCCTATCAATTATTCAAGAGGGCAAATAAATATTTCAGATGATTTGATAGGAAGGCTAGTGCTGGCCTTATAGAAAGCTTTGCATTTCATTAGCCTCTTGCTAAAAGTTTTATAATGTGCAGAACAGTGGTGGTTTTCCCTAATCTCTAAACCCCAAGTGTGGGGAAGAAGAGACTGAGGTATCCTGCTTCAGCCACCTCATCAGCCAGGGACTTGATGACAGCTGAGACGGGAAGAGATGGGAATAGTTTCAGGCTTCCTAGTGACAACTTCTCCACCCCAACAAATGACGAGAGGAAAATCAGAACACACTTTCATTTCTGGGGAATCCAAAAGAAAAGTAACCTTAGGAAGCTTAGATTAGTGGTTAATGCCACGTGCCATGCTGCCTTTTGTAAACGAGAGAAGTAATTTGTGTTTGCATTGGATTATTTGTGTGTTTATATTAACACTGAGCCATGCTTCAGGTTTGCCAAATGCAATTCCCTTGAAGGAAAAGCAGAGTTATTAAAAGAGGTGCTGCCTGTAATTGATCTGCATTAAGTAAGTGAAGCTTGCAAAGTGCTTGAGATACTTGAATGGAAGAAGCCAGGAGTGCAAAATATTATTCTATAAGAGCAGAAGTATTATCATTGTATCTCAAAAATTGCTGATCATTGAAACATCTGGTTTATTATAAAATCAATAAAGATAAAGTTACGAGAAAAAGGCAGGGAAAATGTACCTGATGCTGGAGAACAAAGAAGAGGGAAGTCCCTGAGGAAGCTTCTTATTTAAGCATGTGTAAATTTGCTTGCCTCTGTCCAATCCATTTATACCACTAATACAGATTAAAAGTCAATGATTACTTACATTAACATTTCAGTTTATGAAAAGAAACCTGTGCCATAAAACACGTGATCTATTGCTCTGCAGTGCATCTCTGTACACGGATCTGTGTCTCCCTGTGATGACAAGCCAGGGCCGCACTCCTGCCATAGCTCTCCCACCCATGTGTCTCCTCCACAGAGAGTCCCTGCAGCAGAAGGATGAAGAAACAGGCTTAGGGTGTAAATGTGTTGGCACCAAAGTCATCAACACTGAGCCTGAAGCCTCCCACTGAGTCTCATCACTGTGGAGAACATAAAAAATTACATTCTTGTAACAACAACAAGCAAGGAGGTCTCTGCTTGGCATGGTGCTCACAAGGGAGCTCAAGCTCCCCAGTAGTGCTCTCCACGTGGGCTGGGTTCATGCTCTGATGAGGAAGGGAACTCAAATCCTGCTCCCTCCAGAGTTACAGACTGTCTGAAACTCTCTGAAGGATGGTTTGCAAAGATTTCCTCCTCACTAATGCAGCATAAGGGATTTTCTACAGGAGGAGTTCCAGCTCCAAAGACTTCCAGCTACAAAAGTCCTTTCGGTACAAAAACTGTATAAAAATTAGATGTAAGGCAAGTTCTAAAATCATTTTGGATACATAAGAAAACACTACACTTTCAGAACTTGACTAGAAAAGCTTCTGACACTCCAGACTGGGTCCTCAGCAGAAATAGTCTGATTTACGCCTCCTCTAGAGCAGGCTCTTGATTCTTTCTGCTTCTTCTCCCTAAATAGCAAGATCCATATAAAAATCACTGAATGAGGATCTTCTATGGCAGCAATTTTACATTGCAAATTACTCAATGAGGTATGAAAGAAACATCTCAGCTGCACAAAATCAAAATTTAAATGTTAGGTTTGGTTTATTTTCAGCTTCATGACTCAATAGGGTAGATCCTCTCTATGGCATTGAAAGTGAAATCTGGCCAGGTTTAAAATCCAGTTCAGGGATTTTAACTCATCATTAAGTAACCTTTTCTTTAACTCAAAATGCCATGTTGTCATGTGTGTGCCGAAGCTGAGCCTGGGTGCCACAGAACATTGCATGGCAGAGTGGGAATGGGAATTACTCTGCATGTGGAAAATACAAAAATAGCATAGGATATTAATGGATAGTGGAATCATTTACTAAACATAAAACTTGAATCCTAAACCACTTCTTTTTTTTTTTTTTTCTTTTAAGTTCAGCTTCTACTTATTAAAAAAACACCAAATTCTTTCAGGAATGAAATCTTTATTTGCAGAGAATGTATGGCTCCCATATACACATGTAAGAGTGGGTCCCTGTTCCTGTTTTCCATATGGAACACTTTTTCAATCTCTTGCAAAAACTATTTCTATTAGAGGGAACACAATCCATAGGAATTTCTTGGAAAAATGAAGGTAAAGTTATATGGGAAATCAGTGGAAAAGAGTTTTATTTTCTTTTTTCTTTTCTTTCCCTTTAAAACAGGAATTCTCAAAACATTTTCTTTAGATTCAGTTCATGACAGGTCTTTGAAATTCAGTCATCCATAGGGACCTCAAGGACAGTGTTGGTGAGGATTTTATGAAAATATTGGTGCAGAAAATCCCATGGAGTTTTTTATTATATTGAATTTTGGAGTTCTGGATAAGGAATTGTGGAGTAAGTACATGACAATCAGGTTTAGTAGTTTCTGAAGCCTTCATTTTTTTTTTTACTGCCATAATTTAGATTTCCATGTAGGTCAGGGTCTGTCCTAGTGGGATTCTAGCTATGAAGTAAATATACACAACTGCTCTGATTTGTCAGCAAAGCTTCTGCTATTAGTGAGAGTTTTGAAAATGTGGCCCCTCACAGAAGTACACAGAGATGCTGTTGACGTCACTTTTGTCCTTTTGTTCCTTTTCTTCAAAAAGAAAAAAGAATAAAAAGAAAAAAAAGAAATATATAGAGAATAATAATGAAAAAGTGTTCATCTAACTCATTCACAAGGTTCTACCTGCCATCCCTTATGCTCAATGAGGATGTGAGGGCACTGTTAGGCATATGTGCATGTAAATTACCTCTAACTGCACATCTCTATTATAGGCAATTACACTAATGTGCTAGAATGATACATTTAGTGTCTTCAGAAGATAGAAGCTGGGTGGAGGGCAGACTGATTTGAAGATCAATCTGGATGAAACAAAGAATGGTATTTATTTGGCAGACCACTGGGGAGAGCTGGCTAAAACTGCAGAATGAGATAACATTAGCCATTTGATAAGTGAGGGTTGCAATTTAGGAGTCTTATTTGCTTTTAATTTAA
>NW_008239758.1:8023410-8034879 GCF_000691975.1 Corvus brachyrhynchos | reverse complement strand
GGGGAGGAAAAAATGTCTGAATAAAAGCCCCAGCTGTTCCCATGGCTTTCCCATCCACAGAACCACCATGGCTATGGGCTGCTTCTGCTACTTGTTCGTGTCCTAGCCTTGCTCTTGCTTTCATTTGGGAAGAAACAGAGGAAAGATGCATGAGGTTACCTGTGAGGGCTGAGTGACAGCTCAGGTGGCACCAGTAGCCAATATTGGTACCATAACATGAGTTTTCTATTTCTGTCATTGTTTTACATGTGACAATCCTTATGGGAAATTTAGGACAGAGACTTCATACTCTGACAAATGCGTAAGCTCAAGAGGGAATGGCATATTAAAGATTATTATCTGATAATATATCTTTTCGTATGCACCAGTAGAAGCTGGGGGGTGACCTGCTGGTCCTGGTGGACAACAAGCTGTCCATGAGCCAGCAGAGCATCCTGGTGGCCAAGATGGCCAGTGGTATCCTGGGATGCGTTAGAAAGAGCGCTGCCAGCAGGTCAAGCAAGGTGATCATGCCCCTCTACTCAGGTCTGGTGAGGCACATCTGCGGTGCTGTCTCCAGTTCTGGGCTCCTCAGTACAAGGGAGACATGGAGCTCCAGGTCCAGGAGAGCCACTAAATTAGTCAAGAGTCTGGAAAATCACTCCTGTGGGGAAAGGCTGAGGGAGCTGGGCCTGTTGAACGTCAAGAAGAGGTGAATGAGAGGGGACCTCATAAAAATGATAAATGCTTTTGAAAATCATGACTCCTTGGGGGTGACAGAATGAGCACACTTTCCTTCAGAGTGACACTGGCCAGGCTGATGTTATAGGGCCGCAGTGCACGAGGCACAAGATCAAATGGTGGGACAAAATTTTTGGGATGTGAGGGAAAACAAGAAAGAGTAGATAGAGGGAAAAGAAACACAAAAGAAAGACAATTCTGTTCTGTATGTGAACAAGAGGCTAAATATATGCTTTCTGAAGAACTTAATAAATTTTACACTGAGGACCTGCTTTTTACAGGGATTTGCTTTGCATGCTACAGACTGCTTTAAAGAGTTTTCTTGTTTTAAATTTGGCTGCACCATGAGGAGATTACTTCCTGATGCTTAATAAATGCAGAAAAGAGATTCGTAGGACCACGCATTTGAACACACGCACGCATGCAACTGAGATGCCCAGCAGATAAGTGCAGTATTATTGTTTACAAGGAGATATTACACTGGAAATCCTATTAGCAATCAGACAGTCTGCTGGCTGGATTTAATAAACTTCAACCAAAGGAGTTATTCCAGCTGGCATATTAACCCCCTAAAGACTTCATTTTACATTTTAGGTGCTCCACTAACTTGTGGAGGAATGGATGCACTGTAGGCACAAGTGAAGTTTTACCAGTTAAAGTGTTTAAGATCAAGACAGAAATTCATGGAGATTGCAAGATGATTTTATTGCACTTACATCTGCAACACAGGGATGCTAATACAACTTAATGCCTTGTCATCATAAAATCTCCCCCCAGCTCTAATCTTAGTCCCATGGAGTTTGGCGCTGTGGGAAGGATGGAGGGACACATCTCTTTTCCAGGGAGCAAGGCTGGGATTTGGAAAGGGGATACAGGCAATCAGACTCCAGCCTCTCAGCATCCGCCTGTGTAAGGCTTGCTTCACCATCATAGCTTGAAAAGACAACAAGCAGATGGAGAGCAGGGAAATAGGATGCAACATACACAAATTAAAAAGTCACAGATGTGGTAGACGCATATCCTATTAGTTTTGTCTAGAGCTTGTTGAAAAATGCTAGGGATAAAAATACAAATCGTTGCTAAAAAAAAAAAATGGTGTTGAGATATGTAAAGATTTTAACCTCCTTCTAGCTTTACCTTGTGTCATTTCATTTACCCTGAGGCTGAGGATGTGCACAACTGAAAGTGAGAGGCCAGAAGAAGAAAACAGTGTTAAAAGAACCCGAGTGTTTGAATGTATAAACGTCCAGCATGTGAGATTTTTCATGTCTACACCCTAAAACCTGTTGACTATTTGTGCTCTCAGGTACCGTCTTCAAAGATCCTGAAATCTGCAATCAGATTTGTAATGTTTATTTTTGTTATCTTCAAAGATTCATTAGGTCAAATGATAATTTGGGCTCTGGTTCAGAAAAAGAAAATTCAGATCTTTTTTTTTTCTTTGGTCAAGTGTTGACACAGGATCAGAGAATCCTGAAATGACTCTTTTCAGCTGTTATTTGTCATGCATTTTGAGCTATTAGCAGTGATTACACTCACAGTTTATGACTC
This sequence comes from Corvus brachyrhynchos, assembly GCF_000691975.1. NCBI lineage: Eukaryota > Metazoa > Chordata > Aves > Passeriformes > Corvidae > Corvus > Corvus brachyrhynchos. The sequence continues at coordinate 8,032,608 of NW_008239758.1, read as the reverse complement.
TTTCTCAGCTTATTTAAACTCAGCCCTCTCCCTGTCTGCATTTCTAACTGGATATCTTTTCCTGAGGATGAATCATTCAGCACCACTGCTCTGATTTCCACTCTCCTTTCTGTGAACTGAGTATGTTTGACAAATTCTGATCCTTTCTGAAAATACCTGGCTTAGTTTTACAATATTATTTATTTTTATAGCCCTAAGCCCAGCAGGTGAAGAAAAAAATGAAGACAATTTGGTAAATAATGAACGCGGGGATGACATATTGTTTTCCTGCAATGAGGAATAAATGCACTTTATTAAGTGACCTTTACTCTAGTGACTGCCAAGAAATTGGAGATAATAAAGCTCTTACTTGAAGAGGATTTTAGTTAAGAGGGAGTTTTACTTAAAAATAAGGGGGAACCATTTCTTTATTAAAACGTTGTTGTAGAACATTGGTATCGGCTAAAGTGTGTTATTGAGACCATTTGTGTTGCTGTTTTGTCTTTCTTTTAATTAATTTATTCTTGCAGATCCTCTGATTGAATCATTGTTGCAAATGAAATTTAATTCCCCACTCTGATACTTTTCTGGCTTGCAAATCTTTATCCTGGGTCTTGCTTTACTGTTCCACACCTTTCCAGGAGGCAGAGTGTGTTTGCCGGGAGCGGCGCCGGGGCTGGCGAGTGCCACCTGCCTGTGTTTAGCCATTGTTTTCATGTATGATCATAAGCAACTTAATCAGCTTTTCATCTAAAGGGATTACCGTGACCAGTGACCTGCAGGAATCTTTCCACTGGTATCGGTGTATTACTGGTCTAATCCTAAGTGTCAGGGAAGGCTGAGAGAGAGGACAAGGGACTCTGTGCATGTTGGTGTGCGGGATAATATTCACTGTGCATGAGATGCTGAAGTTTTGGGGTGGGTTATGTCTAGGAAGGCTTCAGCCGTCCTGTAGGGTGTGCCCAGAGTGATTGAACCCTTCACACACACCTATAGACACCCTGTGTTTGTGTGGTTTAAAGGTTTTACATGGCAGGAAGGAGACTTAGCTGTAAGACAAGACATAGTTTCTTTAGGTATGGTTTTATTATCTGATCGTATCAGAGAATGGTTTGGGTTGGATGGGACCTTAAAGTTCATCTTGTTCCAACCCCCTGCCATGGGCAGGGACACTTTCCACTAGACCAGTTTGCTCAAAGCCTTGTTAGCCTGGCCTTCAGCACTTCCAAGGATGGGGCATCCACAACTTCTCTGGGCAGCTTGTTCCAGTGCCTCAGCATCCTCCCAGGGAAGAATTTTTTCCTAATATGTAATCTAAATCTTCTCTCTTTCAGCCTGAAGCCATTCCTCTTTGCCTTATCTCTCTCTGGCTTCCTTGTAGGTCCTTTTCAGACACTGGAAAGCTGCTGCAAGATCTCCATGCAACCTTTTCTTCTCCAGGCTAAACAGCCCCAACTTTCTCTTGCCTGAGGAGACAGAAATATTGCTTCAATAACTCCACAGTCACTCTTGATTTTGACAGAGTGGATTTTCTTTGTCCACCCTACTTCTTTCATACTTTTAAATTTAGGGGTAACTTCCAATGGTGTTTCTGCCCATGAAACCTGCACTTAGGGCTCACTGGCACGAGTCACCAAGAGCTAGACAGCTCTTCTCACAGGGCTAAATATGTTCCTTAATGTTCAGTTAGGGATGACCTAGACAGCAGCCAATTCCTGGGGGAAGCCAAAGCCCAAGTGGAAGATCTGGTCCATGAGCCCTGCAGCCAATGCCACCATATTCTAACTGAGCAAGGATTAGGGACAAATCCTGCACTAGAAGCTGCAGTTTGAACTCAAGCACTGACTGTGGGGTATAGGTGTATGTTAAATGATGTCATATCCCACCTTAAATATGTATGAATGAAAATGAGGTTAGCTACTGGTGAGGGAGGCTGACAGAGGATTCAGAACATGAGCCCACAAATCCTTTTTAGAGATCATCCCCCCCAAGTTACTAAAAGCATCAAGGAAGAGAAAAAGAAGCAGTGATATAAAATGCAAGTAGCACTTTTTAATAGATTTTTCTTCCTTTTCCCCAAAGGGTTCAGCTGCAGAGAAAGAGTGGAACATAATAATCCTTAGCATTTATATAGCACTTTACATTTCCAAAGCTCTGTACAAACATTAACTGATCAATCTTCACAACACCCCTGTGAGTTAGGGATGTATGATTAACCCCATTTTACATTGGGGGAAACCATAACATTTCAGAGCCTGACGTCCCTCTCTCCTCAAGAGGTGCATGGCTCTTGCAGATCCCAGTAATTTAAATAGGAGTCATCCCTGACACTTCTGAGAGCCGGGTGCTTTGCCACTGCCTCAGGGCTACATGGCCAGTCTGTGCCTGATGCTCCAAAGGGTCTGTCTTCCCTTCCCTGCTCTGTTGGACAGCCCATGCTTTTGCACACTTCTGCCTTTCCATTTCCTCAGTGAAGTGATACCAGTGACTGGAATGTCAAGAAGAAAAGCCTTACCTGGTTGATGTGCCCTGGCCTTATCTTGACCCATGAGCCTTTTGTTATATTTTCTCTTCCCTCCCCAGCTGAGTATGGGAGGGATGGAGCATCTTTGGTGGGCATCTGGCATATAGCTAGGATCAACCCATCACAAAATGTATTTTCTTTTCCTTTTTCTTTCTTTTTTCTTTTATTTTCCAACCCCTGGAATGATTTAAGCTGAAATGTAATCCTGTAGTGAGTGAAAGCACACAAATACAATGATATACCTGCTGCTTGATGTCTTCCCCCCCATTCTTTTATCAATCTTTTCTTGATAATTTCCTGTGTTTTAGAGAAAATGGCAGGTAGAGTAGGGGATTAACGCAAAAATGCAACTCTCTTTTTTTTTTTTCTAGTGCAGAAATAAATAGATGTCTTTAACAAGAAATCTTGCTGTAAATTGTTGAATTGTATTAACTTTTTCATGCTTATTGAGTTTCCATCCCCTGAGCATGTGTTGCCTCTTCAAGCAGAGCTCTGTTTTTGCAGGAGATGGAACTGTGTGGCAGCGCTCTCATTTTGCTTTGCTCCCTGTTTTTCTCCTTCAGCCTTGGACTCCCGACCCACACGTGCTTCCACCTTGGGTGCCTGTCAGGAGAAAACCAATGAATTTACCCAGAGAGGATGCCCAGCTGTGGCTGGAAGGGATTTTTCCAAAAGTCATGTCCTATAGGCAGGGAAGGCTCAATATGACGTGCAGCAGGATCATGACCAGAGTGGGAGAAGGTTCTGCACCACCTGGTGTGGGCTGAGCCTGGAACAGGCAGTGCAGAGAATGCAAATAACAGTTACAAACACTGAAGAGAGCTGCTGGATGCCCCAATATTGCCTTCCTCTCACCAGGTGCATATTTCTCCTTCAGGATATGGTGTCAGGTCCTGCAGAGCTCATGGGAGTCACTGCCACTTTATAATTGCCATTCACTCCTTTGGGTTTCCTAATTTTCTTGAGGAACATTGTGTCTAGTTAGGAAATGGATTTCTTGGCCTCCTCCATCTAAAATAGGTTTCAAGAAGGAAAACAGAGACCTCTAAATAAGACTGATGGAGAGGAGGGATTAGATAATTTAAATAATTTCCCCAGGTGTCATTGTTGTGAGTATTTTGTATTTTTATTCATTTATTCACCTGGAAAATATGGCTTTGCTACAGCAACAGAAGTCTCAGGCCTGGATCGATACTCCCTTTCTGGAAGAAAACTGTTTCTTCTGCACTGGGATGTGACCTGTAGTCTACTCCTTTTTATCTGAATTATTGAATCTTCTGTTTTGGGAGCTGCTCAAAACAGCTTTTCATTCTGAATGCTAATCAAAAGAGTGTGTTAATTAAATGTATTTCTGATGAAACTAGTTTGAAATGAGACACACAGACTGCAGTCTGCCCTTTCTGAAGTTAATGAGAGATATTGAGGGGCCTGGATTTTTTTGATGGGGGAGGTGCCCACTGATATAGAGATGAGTATTGTAATGAAGACTTATAAAATAAGATCATCCACTGATCTCTGTTGTAGCTGAGATTGGTGGAGTCCCTCCAGATTTGCACTGGTGAAAGAAGAACTCTGAATTTGGTCCCCTACTACTTAAAAATATGTAGTTGCCCTTTAAGATGTAAATCTATTGAAATCCAACCTTAGACATTGCCAGGGTCACTCTGCTTATTACTTTATGACATTTCCAGATTAAAGGTGCAGTGGGGGCTCACATTAATTTGCTTTATGTTTGACTAGAAATGCTTCCCATCACTATTAGAGCACACTTCGAGCTCTCTTCATTTTAGAACGCTTGTCAGTCATTCGAGAATGATATGCCCTACGTCTGGGATGAATAAGCACATCATATATTAGTCAGAGGCTTTTCCTCTGGAGAGGCTAAAGAAAGCTGACAACTAGTTCCAAGGAAGGTGAAAAACCTACCCATCCCAGCAGCTGAATGAAGGAGGAGCGGGGAAATATTCTGCTAAAACATTATCTGCTGAGGTGATTGAAAGCATTTAGGCAGTTGTCCTGTGATGGCAGATTTTAGGACTCATCTGTGGGAAATGGGGACCAACATTTCCAGATGCATCTCTGTTCTGCAGGAAAGAAACCTTCCATGGGGAGCTTTTACATGTCTGTGCAACCCCCCAGGTCCCAGGCAACAGAGTGCCCTATGGAGACTTTCTATTTCATTTTTTCTCAGTGTAAAACAAATTCTGTCATTTATTCCACTAATTTGCATCTTGAAGTCTTTTCTAGGTTTGTTATCAGCTTTGAAACTGTCTGCATGCTTCAAAAAGTGATGGTTGTATTATGAGGGTGGAAGTGATGCAGTACCTCTTGTTTACAGGTGTTAATGTGTTTCTGGGCAATATCGGAGTGCCCCGGCATGGGAAATATTTGTTTCTGCTCTACCAACAGACACAACGTCAGCCTGGAGATTTGCTGATGTTGCTTCACAGTGAGAGGATTTTTGGTGAATGTCACAGCAAAGTCCCCTTTATGACTGTTTAACCAAGTGCCCCATTTTGCAGCACTGTGGGTCACAAATCCTGCAAAATCTGGCGGATAAAAAGCAAAATAACAGGCATTTTAGCATTGTGCTTTTGAACATTTGGGGTTGTTTGAACATGAAGCTCAAAGCCAGTTGTGGAGATATCCTTCTCTAAAAACATAAGGCCTGATTCTGAAAGAGGTGGCTGAAAACTGTTTTCCCCAAAGCCACCTAATTTTGGGTACTGACACAGCAAAAGAGGCATAAACACCTTTACTTTCATGCCAAGGCCTATGGAATTGTCTATGCACTTGATGTGTGTGTATTTAAATGTCTGGTGTCCCTGGCCAAGAAGTTTTGGAGGACCAGGTCCTTCATTCCCAAGTGATGAATTTCAGGCAATCTTAAATGTCCCGTTTTTTTGCAAATTCATAGAGCATTTTTTAAAAATATAGATTGGCCTAATTGTTTATTTTTCTGCCATCACGAATAGTTCCCTAAATGCAGTCTCTAGAAGGAATATGATGATGATGTGGCTAAAACACCATCAAAGATATGACACTTTTGTGGAGGCAAATTAGAACTGTAGTAAATGACACAGAGACTCTCAAATGTTTTATGCACAATTAACTGTGTGCTAATGTGGCACCTTGAAAAGGAGGACAGTGAGTTCCTGACTGATCTGTGTGTCTGTCCATCACAGTTGTGACCGATTCCTACCTCCACCTACTCCTGTTCAGCCCCTCTCAAAGGTATATCCAGCTGCTGCAGATCTGTTCACCCAGCAGCTCTCTCTGCTCTCACTGCTGTATTTCCTGGGAAACCTGTATTTCCTGTTCCATATGATATTCTAAAACTGTTTACAGAGCAATATTACCTGGTAAAAACTCACATTTTCACAAAATGAGTGAAAAAACTGCAGCAACCCTTTGACTTGTGCATACCCACAGTTAGATCTTAAGTGCTCCATCCTCTCTCCATCATCAGTTTAATGTCCTTCCCTCAGTTATCCACAAAATTATAAAGCTTAATATATAGCTTAATCCATTGCTGGGATCTTGTCTTTTCTTATATTAACTTATCTATAGATGCTCTTGCAGGGGTGGCATATGTTGGAGACAGTCATTTTTAAAGCCATATGCAGCTGGTTCTTGTGTGAATGCAGCACCCTGCAACTCATGATTCCTCTTCACTACTAATTATTTCCTATGGCTTTTAATACTGCTCCGAGTCTTAGAATAGCTCTGAATGATGATAGACATATATTATTATTACAGGTTGTATTAAGCAGTCGTAGCTCAAGTTCTAATTACATTACCCTTCAGCCACGGCAGCAGTAACACTTGGTTTGGTTCTTGAGTTTCTAGGAATAATCTCACCAGTAGTTCTCTGTCAGGCTGCAAGGTCAGGGAGAAAGGAAATTCTCCTGCACTTCTTTTCATGCAGGAGCTGAGAGGATGTATTGTGGAAAGGGACAAAACTGGTTGTGAAGGGAAGGGATTAAAATAAGAGGCTCCACACGTTCCATGTTAACAAGGACTGTGGCAGCATCATGGCTCTGCTCCAGGCAGGATGGGCACCCTGGGAAGTGAGCTCTGGGGATGTGCACGTAGACATGTGGGTGCACTTCAGGGTGCTGGAGTTATGGGGCTGGTCTTCTGAGCCCCAAGGAACCTAAGAGTGAAGATTTCTAAATCCATTCAGTACAGAATCATTTAGGTTAGAAAAGACTTCTAAGATGAATGAGTCCAACCATTAAGCCAGAACTGGTAAGTCCAGACAAAAGAAATACAAAACAGCCCATTTACCTACAGCATTCCCAACTCCAGTGACTTTTCCACAAGTTTATGATTTTTTGGTGGTTGCACAAAATCCTATAGAGGGGGAACAATGCTGTGTGTATATCTTACTTTAGTTTTTTTTGACTGAGGAAAAGCACCAGGGAGGAAAGGATGCCATTTGAACCACAGAATCATGGAACCCCAGAACCGTGGAAAGGTTTGGCTTGGAGGGGACCTTAGAGATCATCCAGTTCCAACCCCCACCATTGCCATGGGCAGGGATGCAACCCTCCAGATCAGGCTGCTCAGGTCCCCAGCCAACCTGGCCTTGAATATTTCCATGATGGGACAAAAGATCTCAAAGGCAGGAGTCAGTTAAAAGGTATTTCCACTTTATGTTTCTAAGTCAGTGGGTGGGCAGAGTCATCATACTTAAATACTTGTTAATAGCAATCCTGATTTGGGCCTGTAACATGTTTATTAGTATTCGGTAGTTGTTTATAAATCTTAAGGGAAATATTTTTATGATTTAAAAATGGAATAGAAATGTGACAGACATTTTTCAAAAAATATTTGAAAAAATTCCTGTGGTATTGAAACAACATGTGCTGAACATAAGGACATGATTTTATTTTTTTTTTATGTTTGGTTATCCAAATGCCCAAGTAAATAAACGGCATAAATAACAAAGAGACTATTTCTTTGTTCTCAAATTCCTTTATCTGATAATCTCAGGCAGTATAAATAACTAAGGATAGGTTTTATTATGTCACACTCTGCAGCAATATAGTATTTCTGGTTCTTTGGGACAGCAAGTCTCTCTCCGCAGTCCCCGGAACATTTTGGCTACCCCTATAAACTTATTACAGTGTATTTCTCTATTGTGGAGTTTTCTTACAGTGCCTATAAAATCCAAGCACCTGATACTAGAACATCTCATTTATGCAGCAAATTCCATCCCTCAGCACATGAATTTTTACATGCATATCTGCATGCACCCCAGGTAGTTTATATTTGTCATGTATGTATCCCTGAAAATCAATATGCATGTTTTTATCAATTAATGACTTGCAATTAAAAAAATCTAAAAATAGAATAATCATCACTTTTGGAGATTTAAAAGACAAAAGACCAGTTTTGTCAGCTTGAAAATGAATGAAGAGCTTTTCCTCACTATGTTAATTAATTGCAGTTGACAAAAAGTAGGATCCTTCACTCCTCCTTTCATGTTGCTAATTCCATCCCTCCCTCCCTCTCTCTCGCTCTCTCCCCTCAATTAAACTTATGAGAGTATACCCTCCCCTTTTAGAAAGAAGCTTTTAGATTAATCATATTATCTTAAGGTTCCAAATCTCAATGCCTGCGTGACCTTTCTTCCGTTAGAATCCATTATCTTAAACTATCACAATAATCCTGGCTTTAGGGAGGGAGAGCGGGAAGCAGGAATCAAACCTAATAGATGGCAAATAAGATTAATCTATGATCTAAGTGCCGATTACACTTGGCCCTGCCCTTGAACACCCAGGTGTAACCTTGAAATTCACATCCGCTAAGACGGTGCAATTGGATTGTGGGTCCCCGAAGGGTTGGAAGGGGCAGATGGCCAAACTTTACCCGTTATTCCCCAGCGAGATGAGAGCTGTCTCAGCCTGCAGCTCTCTTACTTGTGGAATTTGGCAGCGGCACAGCCGAATGTTTGTTTTGGGATGTTTAGCATTTTTTCAGATAAAATAGTTATTTTCAGGTCCTTAATTTTTGTTTGTCAGAAGCAAGCAGCCAGGGAATGGGTGAACTTTTACCTGGACCTCACAAGAGGAGAAAGCTCTCTTTTCAAAATCTGATAACTCTGCAGAAGAAAACAGAGATATTTTCTTTCTTTATAGGCTGACCTATGGACCCTGCCAAAAAAAATGTTCCATGTGAGGTTGAGTTTGCAAGGCCCTTGTTTTCAGTCCCAAATACTCTGCGTTCTGAGAAAGGACATCTGTGATAAGATGGAAATTGGCACTGGTAACTCATGTACTATGGGTGAAGCACACTCCAAAGAGGAAGACCCAGAGGTAATTTTTCATGAAAGAACTTTTTAAAGCCATTATTAAAACTAGCATAAATTTCTCCTGTTTCTGGCAGCTTCAGGAGGCAGGACAGGATTGACTTTGATACAGCAGCTCAGTAGTTTTTTTCTATTTATATGTTAGGCCAGATTCTCTGCTGGAGTAAAACAGGGAGAGTTTGCTGACTTGCTTGAACCTTGACAGAGAGATGTTGGCTAGAGGTGGCTGTGATGTTCAGCTGGAACAATCCACCCTTTATCATCTCCATTTGGGGGCAACAGTTGAGCCCCAGAGCAAAGGGGCAATATTTCTGTTTGTATCTGTGTTCACACAGCAATTCCCTTGTGGGACAATAATGCAAGAGAGAGGGGATTAGCA
>NW_008239758.1:8013270-8023343 GCF_000691975.1 Corvus brachyrhynchos | reverse complement strand
CCTTCCAACCCAAACCATTCTATGATCCTGTGTCAACATGAGGCACATCTGGTGGGAGGCTGACTTTGAAGTGCCCTTCAGTAATCTCAGAATTAGAGGGGAGGGAAAGAAGAAACAGAGAGGGACAAAATTATGTGGATAACAGGTACCACACTGGTAGCCTTGCGGGGTCAGAAGTTGTCTGAGGGGTGAAATTGCCGCAGACCCCAACATCAAACCCTCCAGAGGGCTGGAAGCATCCCAACCTGCCAGGTTCTGCCCACCTCTGGGAGTCATACTTTAGGAGATATCCACAGGATGGGATTCCCTGCCTGGAATGCCATGGACAGAGGGCTATAGTTTCACTCCCTCTTCACTTTCTTTGCCAGCCTATGAGTTGGCTCCCACAGCTATTTTAAAAGCTTTGCTCAGCTCCTAGTGCTGCAGGGACAGTACATAAACAGCATGACAGAGAGTTTGTCACCAGCTCCCTTGCCTGGATACTGGTCTGGTGGGACCTGTGGATTCTATGTAGGTATGTAAATAAAACAGGAGATAACCTGACCTCACTTTTATTTAATTTAAAGAGAAATCAATGGGGAGGGGGAAGTTACAAAACGGACTGGTCAAGTGGGCTTTGATCAAAAAGTAAATCTGCTCACGCAAGTATTGATCAGCAACATCATTTCTTTCTCAATTCTCTTTGTGAGTCCATGAATGCAGCATTAAAGGTGACTGTGGTCCCAGAATTGTGATATTTTAGAAGTTTTGTAGTGTCATGAGATGCTGGAATATCAGTCTACCCAGTTCAATGATCATTATAAATATGAGGCTGTTACTATATTTCTACAAATTCTACAAAATTCCTCATAGGGATTTTAGTTTTATATCTCTTAATGATGCTCTACGACTAGCTCCCAGCTTCAACTTGTGCTCCCCTAAATCTGGAGAAAATGAAGAGCTGGATACATCCATAAGCTGATATTGGGGGTACTCTGGGACATGGGGTAGAAGGCAGAACTTGCGGCACATTTGAGGATGATGATGGTGATCCAGGGGGACGCTCAGGAGATGTGGTAACACCCAGAGCCAAACAGAGCATGCAAACTCTGTGTCTTCCATCCAGAGAGGGTTAACTCTCACTTGCAGCAGGCAGCCTCATGCCATTAAGTCAGGGAGAGTAATGAAATTTCATTTAATTTGTCAGGAAGAAAGTGCTAATGTTAAAAGGCATTTAATAAAAAGGGGGAGATTCTTTGAAAGGAAGCCTTTAAGTAATTACTTCAAGTGTCTTAGGCCTACTCACCAGAATATTTACATTAGTGTCTCCCAGCGCCAAAGTGTAATTAAATTAGTGCAGCATTTACATTCCATCCTGGTTTTTTTCAGAAGTGTGATTTTATTAACAATTCTCAAAAAAAAGAAAAGCAAGCCTTGATCTAATCAAATCAGGTGTTAGTATTTTTTTAATGTTCTCACTGAGAAAACTACTTAGTAAAAGGCTTGGGGGAGATGGGAAGTGGGAAGAAAGAAAACTTGAGTTTCTGCCTTGGGACTTCTGTGGAAAACTGGCCAACACTTTATAGATGGCAAAGATCTCCTGGTAGATCCTGTAGTGTGAGTCTGACTGTCTGCACAAACTACAGAGGTGTTCATAAGAGAAGAGAGGGGTTGGAGAGGCAACAGAGATGACATAGAAGGGAAGAAGCAAGACAGACCTGGAGAGGATTCAATATCAGACAACAATAAAGTGCTGCAAAATGCTAAAAAAATATGTTTTCCATATTTTCCACTAAAAAGTTGTCTTTTCTGGAAAATGTGTATGTAATGATCTTCTAGGGGAGGACAACTCTTGTACCTTTAACTAAAGGGAATACATTCTATTTTCCTTAGCTTCATTATAGATGTTGTGCTTTAAAGGCAAACTTAAGGAAAGACAACAGAAATTCACTACAGGTAAAACACATCTGAGAAAAATTTTTCTGGAACAGAAAAGGCTCAGGTTGTTGTACACAGTCACAGAATTGCTGCTGTGCCAGCACCAGAGAGCACAGGAACTGCACATCAAGAAAGAAAAGACTATGGATTTTTTTTTTTCTAATAAAACTAAACTAAACAGCTAAGGTGTCATTTTGCAAATGTTGAAATGTTTTGGTGAAAGATACATAATTACATTTAAAAATTACCTCAGGAAGTAGTTCACCCTTACATGTCACTTTGGTCAAAATGAGAAAAAGGCATTTCCATCATAGAGGAATAAATATCTTCTTGTTAAACTTCTGGGATGATATGGGGGACACAAATTCAAAAAGAAGCTAAGCAAAAGAGTTTCAGATATGACTCTGTTTCTTTATTATCTAGAGAGAGGATTCTTGGCTAGTTTTATTTCATGTGAAACTTTCCTAGCTGGAAATGTATTTTGAGTGACAATGAAAACAAATAAACTGGAATATTTTGCAGAGTTGCATCGAAACACTGCCTATGGCTATATAAAACTGAAACCACTGCAACTGCTGCACAGCTTTCACCTGGGACATAGGAGCCCCAGATTCACATTTCTGCTGTGTCTATTTATTAGTGGGAACTTCATCCAGCATCTCTATCAAAATATATAAAGTAAGTGCCTAAAAAGGGCACATTTATGTGTCCTTAGCTTGTATTCACATAGTCCTGTGTCTTGCAAATGATCTGGGAGTATGACGTGGCTCCTAATTTGCTTGGTGAAATATCAATTTTTAAAGAATTGAAGTATGAATGGTCACCAGTACAGAGGGTCCCAGTGTCCTTCAGTAGCTATTGATTTTCACCACATCCCGTTTGCCTCTAAGTGACTCAGAGATGCTCTAGAAGGAACAGATTAACATGCACAGCGATGATAAACTGTGTCCACCCAGTGTTTAAAGATTTCTGAAAACAAGAAAGAAAACCTTTGTGGCTGAGAAAAGTCTCCTGCTTTTGCCACTGCCTCTCTAAGCATTTATGGTGGGGGTTGCCTGGGATTTGGTGCTAAATCAAAGGATTTTGCAAGATAGCAATAGCTGAACCATCACTAGGGGAAGAGCACACGTGTAACTCCATCCTAGGCACAATGGTTTCCTCTTCCTGTGGTACAGCGTATACAAAGGCAAACTAAACACTCAGAGATCCTAGAAAAACATCTGAGCTAGGGGAAACTGTCCAGCATGTCAATGAAATGTTGAGGGGCTAACACTTTCAGAAGGAAAAGAGGAAAGAACTGTAAAAGCAATGCACTCTGCTTCTTCCTGCCAGGGTTGTGCTGTTATTTGCAACTTTCTAAGTTCTCTTGTATGTATCTGCCTGACTCAGAGTGGCTTTTTTATTTTTTCCTGTGCTCCACAGACTTCACACCCTTTGAAGAGTGACTGACTAAAGGCTGTATTTGGAGTTGCTGTTTGAGTAATGACAAAAGTTTTAGTCTCCCAGAGAGGCCCTGATATGGGCAAAGTCCAGGTGGGACAGCCTGAATGGTGCTGCCATGGCCAGGGATGGATCTGGATGGGTTGAACTGGCTGTTTCATCAATAGCCAGGATGTTTAATAATAGCATGGTTAAGAGGAAGGAAAGGAATTGAAAAGCCTGTGTGCATAAAGAGGGCATTGGTCATGGAGATGTGGAATCTCTAAGGCTTCTCCATGTGTCCCAACGGGTCTCTTTCAATTTAATTTGAGGGCAATCAACCACCCCTAAACTGATGTTATTGTTCTTACCTGAAAGAATACCAACCCCACTCCCACCTCTCACAACTATTTTCAAAATAATTTAGAGCTTGGCAACACATGTTTTATTTTACTGTAGGTTTGGCTTTTCAGGTATTGGGTTTTTGAGTATGGAGTTTTATTTGTGGACCAGAAGACAAAACATGCTGGGATTGCCATCGCCAACCCATGGTGTGCCTGCACTGCTCATCAGATCTGGCATCATCAACCACTGAACAATCAAAGAGTGCTGAATCTTGTGTCTGTTTACACGAGGTTCAAACCAAGTAGCCAGTGCTTTTGGAAGGTACAAGCACCTCATGCTGCAGCCATTCCAAACACACATTTTTAAGGGAGATGAAGTTCAGGAGGAGCAGCACTCTGTTCTTGATTAGGGCAAAAATAAATCAATCCTGCAAAAGGGCTCTACAATCTGGAGAAAATGGAACTTGCTGAATGCTGAAAACTTTTGAAAAGCCGCACTTTTCCTCTAGTGCCTGAGCAGGAACTAATCTCTTTCAGAGATCTGGTCCTGCCTCTTAAAACCACTTTTTTTTATGGTAGAACAGCTGTTGTTGCTTCTGTTGTGATGATCTGGGTGAAAAGTTTGGTAACAGAGAGGAGGCTTTAAAAAAACCAAAAGACAAAAAAACTTCAAAAAAATTCCTTCCCAAACTCACCCACTTAAAAGAAAAAACCCCTTTTGCTCTGGCCTTTCAGAGACATTAAACTTCTAGAGCTTTTTAATGCAATTAAAACAAATGCTGGCATTATTTATAGTTAAATTACTGGCAAGAAAAACAACTAATGAACAAACCTCACGTTTGTACCATTTAAAAAAAGAAAAAAGAAAGAAAATCCTAAAGGGAATGATTTGTAAGGATGTGGTTAAACCTATTTATACCCTGGGTTCTATTTGTTTTACAGCCAGCGGTGCACGAACAACATGAAAGGTTATCTTTGACAAGGTTTTAGCTATTATTTTCTTCCAGTGAAATGGTATTTCTTGAGAAAAAAAGGTCTTCAGAACAAAATAACAATAAATCCTGATTTAGATACATAAAGCTGCCATCGATATCACATAATATCAGTGTTCTTTCTCACTCGATACAGGCGTTTTTAAGATAAATGGTAAAACTGAACTGGAAATCCATCTGGCCAGCTGCCTGATCTAATGAATAACCCCACTTTGGCTCCTGCAATGTAAGCAGAAAGAGTTCTCTCCCGGCCGCTTTCGTCTGTCATGAATCTACAAGACAGCCGACATAATATCTGGGCGACAACAGCGTGCTAACAGTGCAGTGACTTCCATTTTCTTTGCTTTCTATTGATTTTCACTTAATAACTGGCGAAATACTAAACGTCCGCCCTGAGTACCTAATAAATCCTGCCTGAGCTTTTTATTGAGGAGAATTTAATAAAAACAACCATTGCGGCTGAGGGATTTTTCTTCTGGACAGAACATGGTGAGGGGTGGGTGGTGTTCATGGGGATGGAGGGAGAGACATTTGAATTTTCTAATTTTTTTTTTTTTTTTAAATATCTTCCCCCTCCTTCTCCTTGCTGCCCTCTTGAGGACCCAGCATCATTTCTTCCAAGAGGACCCGGTTACTTTGCCTCATGTTTGTTTTCTCCTTGAACAGAAATGGCCACTGCACGCATGTACTGCCATTAGATGGGGAAAGAAGGACATTTGCAGAAGGAAGGCACTTCCATCACGTCCATCCTACGCACCCACACTGACTTCTTCAATCTGATTTCAATTCTATTAATTGTTATGAAGGCTCCCTAATTGCCAAGTGCGGGGGCTGTCAGAATCCTACAGTAACACGCTTTTTATTGTCCCATTTTACAGCTATTTTATGTTTGACACTTGACACGCAGGCGTGAAGATCCCCTGTCGGATTGGTTGGCTACTGTAACAAAATGGCATTTTTAAGTTATACGAAGTGTTAAATCTGCATCCAGTTAGAAACAAAACAAAACAAAACCCGGTGGTTTATAAGTTGACAATTAATCCTAATTGTTAGCTTGGGAAAAAAATCCACTGGAAAAACAAAGTAGAAGGCCAAACCCCTTCTTTCTCCAGCTGTCCAGCAAGTGTGTATGTGTGTATTTATATGTTAATACATATGTTATGTACAGTTTTCCTCACTGAAGATGAATCAGGAGAGACTGGGACACCATTCCTAAGCACAGTGTATTATTTTCCCCTGCATAACCTCACGGAACAGCTCTCTTTCTTTGCCAATAAACTCAACAGAGTTCCTATTATACAAAGCTGCTCTTTTAGAGCATTTGACAGTTTTTATTTTAATTGACACAGAGGCAGTTTCAAAGTCATTGGGTTTAATGAACAATCATCTTAGCATTTGCCTGCTCAAATCCTCTTATTCCCAGCAGTTCACAATAAAGTTTATTCTAACGGTTGAAATTAAAAAAGGAGAGAGAGGCAAGTAGAAATGTTGAGGAGCTTATATAAAAATCTGCGAATCTCAAGTTTTGTGCAGTGCTGTTATGAAAACTACTCAGCCATGCAAAGCAATAAGAGGTTTAATTACTCATTGGTAGTCCCTCTGCTGCTCCTGATGTGGCGTGTGGTGTTGCAGAGGCCTGGGAGAGATAATTGAGGCATATGGGTGGAGTACAGCGCTGCTCTGGCAGCTCATCTGCTTTTTTCTCTCATTTTTGTGTGGCTCATTTCTCCTGAGGCAGAAGGCTCAACAGTTCAGCACGGAGAAGGATCCAGTAGATGACCACAATTTGAAGCACATGAGGACCTTGCAAGGGAAGAGGACAAGCTTCTGGTGGTTTGGCAAATCCATGCTGGCTTGATCCAAGAGTCAGTGTGAGAAATCTCTGAACCACTGAAAAAAAAGATCTGTTTTCAGGTTTGGTTAATTTATCCAATCTAGGCATTACTGGGCTCATGTGGCCGAGGACTTAATGGGTCATAATAGGTATAACATCAGTGACAGCCATGGCCTCTCCCTTCTGCAGGGTAAAGGCAAGGACAGGATTACTGAACCTGAACACAACCTGGATCCTTAAAACCACATGGAGGGAATATCCAAGCCCAGAAATTATTAAATGTATTTGTTGTTTAAGGGCAGACTAATTGTCCATTTTAGGGCAGACTAATTCATGGAACACCTCTATCGTACAACTTTGTGTGGCAACTCTGTGAGAATGAGCATTAAAAGTTTCTCCTCTGGTTTATTAATATATGTTAATGACATTCAGCAGCTGGAAGTAAAATCGATGTTCCAGCAGGGTGTGATCAAATTGTTCTTCATAGCTGACCAGCCAGTAATTTGTGTACAACCTGTCATTACAGCTTGGAATCCTCTTTCCTAAACTAAAATATTTTTGCAGTTTTCACCAAATGGATAAAACAAGAAGAAATTTTATCACTATCTAAATGGAGTAATAGAGTGACAGGACATATTTGCATTCTGAATAGATTAGCTGGTCTTTTAAATATTTATTTGTGTCTATTTTCAAAGTCCCTGATCCTCTGAAATTTTCCAAACACTTCTGATTTGACAGACTGGGAAATCTGTCTGCAGCTCCAATTATACTTGAAAAGATACATATAAATGATTTGACAAGTTAAAAATTAGCAGCAAGTTCTATACCTAGCACGATTTGGTGAGCAGAAGTTAATAATTCATGATACTTCACTGTAAAGTTCATGTAAATGCTGTATGTGTGGCATCCTTTAATTGGTAAGCATAAAGGTGTATTGCCATTCACCTAATGTATTCTATTGCTCAACAAAAGGTTGTTGTAGTGAGCCCTGATTGTGACAAATGATTTACTATTAGGAACATTCTGTAATTATTGTTCAGTGGTACCACAGACCGATACATCATTAACATGATAGACGACCTTTTATATCAGCAAAAATAACTAAATTAATAAAAATGGCTTCATTCCAAACCCTGTCAGAAAGCCAATACTCGAAACAATCAAGTATCAGTGATACCTGAAAAGACCAGAGTTATATTTTTGTTAAGCAAATCTTATTGTTTGTGTAATAACATTGACGTGCTGTAGAATAGAGGGTCGGATTTTCAGCTGCTGTGAATCAATGATCTAATTAATTCTATTTATGTGGAGACACACCACTCCACATCTGTCAAGGGTATGATATGTAGGATTTTATTGTACTGCTAAAAGCACGACCGTAAATGAAGTGACAGAAAACTTTTCTTTTTCCTCCTCAAAAATCCTGGGAAGCAATGCATGTGTGCTTTGACATGCTGGTTCTTCAGATGCTGCTCCCAATTCCATCCACAAAAAGCCAGTGTGACTCTCCTGAACGAAATGCTTCATCTAAATTTATATCTCCATCATTTAAGTTTGGAGAGGACAGAATCCCATTTTTTAACCTTTGAAGTAAAGAATTTTGAAAACTACCTGAAGAATAATTTTTCTACCCTAGATCATGAATTCTTTATCTACTATCCATATTCAGTTTGTTTTTTTTTTCCCAAATGTGTTTTAAAAGAGTGCAGTTTCTGATTGAAAATATTGAGGCACCGGTTCTGGAGATATTGTTGCTTTGCAGAATACAGATAACTTGGGGGTGATGCTGTTTCCTGTTGCCACTTAAATTCCTATCAATTGCAGATAATTTTAATGTAGAAGATAAGTGTCTTTTGGGAAACAGTGTGGGTCCCCCAGGCTATCTCCCTGAGCCCACTAAGCAGCCAGAAGGAAGTAACAAACATGGGTACTGCTGCTTGGGGAAAGGTTGGAGGGCGTGGTACAGAGCACTTCCACTCAGGAATTTCTTTTGTGTCTTCATTTCTAACTTCTATCATTCTCTCTCTACTTTCAGGATGCAGCAGCCTCCTAGAAAGGAGGAAAAGCCATGTTGAAACTTCTGCTGGAGAAATCTCTACAGAAAGCCATCACCATGGCTGAATGTACCACTCTGGACTATTCCTCTATGGTATTTTTTGTTTTATTTGGACCCCTCCTATATCCACCCTCTCATTTAATCTCCTCTTCCTCCTTTTTTCATTCCACCAAGCTTTTCATTCCCAAGGTAACCCGTAAAAAAAAAAAAAAAAAAAAAGGAGATATAATGAACTCATTTGGTCACTTGTCAAAGTCTCAGTGTCATATCTCTCTCTTTCTTTTTTCCCTGATTTTGTTCAAGTTCCTTCATCAGGGACTGTTCTGTGTATACATGTCCATGCAGACACCACAATGATAAACAGGGCAAAGAAATGCAGTAGCTGGATCACAAAATGTTGCAGGATACCTGACTTGGTTTGCCACACCATAATGAAGTCTCCAGGTGTTATTCCAGTGACACATTCCAAAAGAAGAACAAAAACCCAATTAATGTACAGGACATTGTCCTCTAATAGGCAAGGAACAAGATTTTGGGCCTTCACTCCTTCAGCAGCTGTGTTACTACTCTGTAACCTTCAGCAAATCCCTTTATTGCATCTCTGTAAAATATTGGTAATGAATTTACGTTTTGTAAAGTGCTGGGAGATCCACAGATGAAAAGCACTATATAAGCTAAGTGTTATTAATGTGATTCACTCAGTGAAATGAAATCTCTGTTGAGCAAAATACTGTTCTGTAAAATTTGTATTTAAAGTTACATATTTTACAGCACCAAGAGAATGGAGGTTGTGTCACTTTTTCCAACATATAAACTATATTTAGCAATTTATTCCTTGGCTTCTCTCTAAGTAAAAGAAAACAGCTTGATGTTTAAAAATAACATTTTGTAGGCTTGACGTTCATAATTTGGACTGAAATACTTTTTAAACAATTATTTAAAAAGAATGAAAAATCTCTTTCTGCTCATACAGAATAAATTTTAATTCTTGCATGGGCCATATGTGTGAAGGTTAGCCATTTATCTTGAATACTTATTTCAATTTCATACAAGCATTGCTATAGAAAAATGTTTCTAATGTCATTTTCTTTTAATGCATAACTTGCCTGTTACTCTTGCAGCCTGTTAAACAGTGGGGCAGTGTTTGGCACTGGACAGTTCAGTTTTGTAGCAAAACCTCTTTTACTGCTGAGATGGGCTAAGGTGCAAAAGGTTATACAAATCACATAAATGTAAGAAAGTATATTTGACTCTTAAAAACCTTTTGATTTTATTAACTGATATTACCTAAAACATCTTCAAGGAAATTGCTTCAAACATCTGAGTTTTAACCCAATGTTATTTTTTTTTTTAAGAAAGAGAGCAGTAATTCCTGATCTTTTCCCGTAATTCATTTTTAAACATCTTTTGTATAAAAGGTTTTGGTTCACAGTGACTTCTGCCAGGAATACAACCCAGATTTTTTTATTTTGACTCAATTAATCAATTATCACTATTACTGGAGTCTAGGG
>NW_008239758.1:7990645-8013179 GCF_000691975.1 Corvus brachyrhynchos | reverse complement strand
GGAAAACCTTTTACAGAGCTTTACCAGAGGATGTAACTACTCAAGAAGAGATGAACCTGGATTCCATCCTAGGTGAAATGTTGTTATGATTCTGATAAAATACCCGAAAATTTCTTTGTAAGGGCAGTGCAAAACATTATTCCCATTTGTTTATTTGACTCCAACTTGTCATCACCATACTAAGACACACCAGGATTAGACCCAAATGTATCCTTTTATGAGCAGGACTAAATGGACACTTCTAGCTCTGGCATCTGAATTGCAACTACAAGCTCCTATCACCTGATCTTTTTTGTTTAAGCTTCCCTCATAAGATATGAGTTATTATCTATAGAAATCTGTTTGGCCCACTATCATATTCAACTCTCCTTCGAGGAGCTTGAGGAAGCACTTGAGGAAGCATTTGCCCAGCTATTTTCTTCATTTATTATACAAGATCCAGATCCTGGTGCATACAATGCCCTAACTTATTGTGGATATCTAGCCACCAGACATTAGCTTCTCAAAAATTCTGCAGGCTATAGTTAACCTGGAAAAGGACAGCTTTGAACTGGGAATAGAACCTCCAGAGAAATGTAAATGTAAACCCAACTGACTGAGGAGGTAACACAAATGTTTTGTAAAGAGAAGCACACAATAGCTCCTGGAGCCATGGCCCTGTTTATAGTAAAGACATGAAGGTGCTACCTTGAACTTTTTTGTAGCAAAATCTGTAGCTGTTTTTAATTCTGATGTAATATAATATACTAAAATATAACATAGTATAAGGGAATTAGGCAGGTATCTGATTATGTCTAAACTCCAGCAAGCACAAGAAAGGGCAAGCCTTGTTACTTGTGCATTCCCTTGGAATGCTATGTGGAGATACTAAATAAATCTAATGAATGATTTTCATTGTTTGAATAGGTCCTTGTTTTCCAGACTTTAGACTCAAAGAGATATTCTTTGTCCAGTTCTTCTAGATCAAGGCTAGACTTCTTCCTAGCAGTCATCAGTGACTCTTTGAAATTGTTTTCAAAGCCAAATGTTGGCTGGAACTATTTTAGGCCCTGCCTTTGCTACCTTGGGCCATTCTGAAAGGAAGAAGTTTGCCCTTGAAAGAGAGTTAAACTGCTATGATTCACCGACTTGGAAGAATTGCAGGATGCTGATGCCTGAAGTGGCACCTCCCACTGGACCAGTGCAAGTTTCCTTCCTTCTTGTCTGACCAAGCCATTAAGAAGTTAGTTAATTCCCTGATGGTTTCTTCCAAGGAATATCCAAAAAGGAAATACCCAGCCCTGGAAAGGTAATTTACCTAGACAGGATTTGAAATGCAAGGTTCTTAGCTGAGGGAGAAAGTCCTACATCCCATCTGGCTGTGGGAATACAGCTTCACAAGCTTTTCATCCCTTGAGCTAACAACTGCAGACGTTCCACTGGGAGGTGTCCTATAAAATCCAAAGTGCTTGGAGATCCATATATTATCACATCCAGCCTATTGGAGCCAGAAATGTGGCCTACTGTTGTTCTCAGAGAAACAGTGGCAGAACAACATCCTCAGTTTGAGAACAGTTAGAATCCTCATCTCTGTGTCATGTCTCCCAAACCAAAGCTATTTTTGACTTGTTGGAGGCACAAGTGGGAGGAAATGCCAACTCTCTGTCCTTAGGGACTCACTGTAATTTGTTTCCTTTGTTCTTAAGGAGCAGATCCCCAGCTGGTGTGGAATGGTGTTTCAGATGAGCAACTCTTGTGAGAAACTAGTGCCCGTGTCTGATGCACTGGTGGAGCTACAAAAACCAGTCTCCAGGCCAAAATATATTGTGCTCTACCCAAACACAGCAATGCTATTTGAAATCCAAGGAGCTGGTAGGTTTGGGGAAAGCTCACACAATCTCTGCTTTTGGGGGTCAGAAATACCTTTGGAAGGACCTCTATCTGGTTAAAATGTTTATCAGAGATTTTAATATTAATTCCTTCTATGTTTCCAAAGTCCAGTTTACTCCTGAGGAAAATGTGCTGGAAAGGAACTTGTAAGGGACTGGAGCAACTGCATGGAAATAGGTAAAAGTTACTTGGAAGTTCTGCATCAGTTTCTTAGAAGCAGGAACAGCCCCACTCATGCGTTTCTTGGCCTTCTTGGCATTTTTGAGAATAAAAATGTTGGCTGTAGGAAGAAACAGCACTGGGAGTAACAGACTGGCCTGAGAGTACCAACACCTTATGCAAATGGAAAAGATTTTAGTAGATAACATGGTTTTGATCCTTAATCAAATGTGTTTTGGCCTGTAGGAGGACTGCATTTTAAAATAGTTTCCTCTTCCCACCACTTCTCTCCTTCCTCACCTTCTCTTCACTCAGCAGTCCACGGAAAAATGCTGAAGGTATCTTTGCTGTAAAAAAAACCCACAAACAAACAAAAAAACCACCCCACTATGTCTCCATAATATCAGTGTATCGAAAAACCCTGACAACTGTGTGAACATATTTTCAACACCTGTTCAGTCCTTAGCCAGATGCCTCTTTATTTTAAGGATTGTGAATACCTACCTGCTTGCTTAATATATTTGGTTAAAATGTGCAAAAAGATGCAGCAGGAAGAATTAGTGACATTTCCTTGTCTCAATCCTGCTTTTGAACCCTGAAAGTGAAACTTTGGGATCCGATGTACAAAATTCTTCCTTTTCTTTCTTGTTTGTGTACCTCTCTCTAAGTTTCTGCCTTAGTTTACCCTTTATAAAAAGTGATTTTGGTTTGAACTTTATGCTGATCTGTTGATGTGCAATGGTGCTTTCTCCTACACTACAATTTTCTAGTAAAGAACTTCCCTTCTCCATGATGGTCACACAGGGCAATATCTGCATGAAGATTTAACTTCATACCTGGGGAGAAAGGACAAATTCTTTCTTGGGCTGGCCACTGAAATTTTGTCCTTTACACCATTCTCCTGACTCAAATCTATTTTGCACATAAGGGTTTAAAGGACTTGGTTCCTTCCTTGACTGATATGGATATATAAATGCATCAGAATTTTGTTAAGCCTGAAACACACTTTTCTCAGAACTTTAATTTTTGATGTTAAAGATATATCTGTCTCTCAGAGTGCAACAGGCCTCAGCCTTTCACAGCTCGAAGACATAGATGTCTGATTACTTAAGCTCTGTTTGAAATTAAATTCCAGCCTCAGGGGCATTTTGATAATAAATTCATTTAGGGAAGAAATTTCTTTCACAGACACAAACATCTTCTACAGACATGCTCTGTGCCAGTATATCCACCGAGAAAATTTTAGGGTACTTTCCCCCCATTTCTCCTTGTTGTATTCTTGTCTATGGTTTGACTACCTGATTCACCACTTCTTTTGGCAGGAACTACTGCCCTGCACTTGACTCAGCTTTATTGCCCTTCCAAGTTTTCCTCAAGCTAATCACATCTACATCACTGCTCAAATCTGCCTTTAAAGATGCCACCAGCCTGCCAACACATCTGAGCTTCCTTTCCCCTCTTAATCCTGCCGTAGATTCATGGCAGAGTCACGTTGATGGCTGGTTGTCTGTTCTCCTCAGGTTCACTCATATTTTGGGGGAATAGAGAGAGGAATTAGCAGTCCGGCTGGAAGTGGGGCTCACAATGTTGATGCTGGCTGAATCCACATGCCACCACCCAAGCAGGCTCTGGGCATGTTGAGCTCAGGGAGGGGGACCAGGAGGGTGAGTGAGACCTTGTGTGTAGGTGGTGCAGTTGGGGTGAGGCCTAAACCCCAAGCTGATGCTTGGTATGTGTGGAAGGAGAGGGAATTTCCCAAACCATAGTGGTTTTGCTCCCTGGCAGAGGGGAAAGTAAACAGAATTTTAAAAATGAGGCTGAGAGAAGTGAACAGCTTTCTCCTGGCTTTGCTTTCCCCCAGGAATCATTTCTGATCCTGTATCTTTGTCCCTAAGAAATTTAGACCATATTTTCCTGTTGTTGAATTTCAGTCTTCATTTGATACCAGACTGCAGTGCCTTGTAAGAGTGACCAAAATGAATGTTGCGTTCCCAAGGACTTTACTGAGGTTGCTGTATCCAACACTTAGAAAAGCACTTTGAAGAGGGGACTCAGGATTATTATTCCCAGTTTATGGGTACAGTCTCATATTATCACAGACATCAAGACGAAGGATTGTCTTGCACGCATTTCTTGTCCATAGTAAGCCAAGGAGGGAGGTGGAAATCTCAAGATAAAGAATATTCCAGTAAATGTGCAGATTGCTTCTAGCAAAAAGATAAACCCTTCATCTTCTGTGGTTTACCTCACCCTGATTTCTACCTTTTTTCCCACACTAACCCTGAGTAGGAAGAATGAAAAGAGAGAACATTGATGAAGGACTTGCAGGAGTTTTGCTTGTAGCCAAATTCTGCTATTGACCACTTCCCTAGAAATCTTGTTTACAGGGACTGGATTTTAGGACCACATTTACATTCAATGATAATGATTTTCTTTTAGTCCAGCTGGGATAACTGCAAAGATAGTGCCCAACTGCAACTCTGTTGAAGAGTGAGTGAAAAATAAATTGCACTTCTCAGATGAGTGGAGCAGTGGGAAGGCAAAATGCTCAAGAAAAATCCACACTGTCAGAGCCACAACAAGGACTCTTGATTATCCAGGTTAAAATAACTCCTTGGCTATGCCTTGTATCCAATGTTATTATCACTGCCAAGTGAGGCACACCTTTTAAAAAAAAAAAAAGGTAAAGCTTTTAAAAAAATAGCCTGGATCTTTAGATAGAATTGAATGTTCTGTGACTTTAAATGAAAGCTCCAGTGTTGTTGGGCAAATAAATTTAAACCACTTAACATGGCAGAGAAGGTCAGGCAAGCTTATTATAGTGATCATAGCGTTACAGCTATTGCGATTGACCGCTGCTCTTTGGAATCACCAATAATCAGAGGCCGCAAGCTGTGTTTGCAGAGAAAGGTCATCATTCATTTTTTTCGAAGCATTAATATCTTTTGTTTGTTTGGCTCAACATGAAACAGGAATCGATAGAGGTAATTCACAGAGCAATTAGCCCCTCATCTGTCAAACGGTGTCTGGGTGTATTTAACAAAAAGACCTTTGGAAAGGTTTAAAAAGGAAGAAAGTGCCTGTACAATCAACAATTTATATTTTCTACATGACACATTGTGTATGTATCTGTGAAGAGAAGGGACCTTGGGACTAAAAAAATATACATAAAACATGCTGTAAATCTGTACTCAGACTTTAAAAACCCACAGTGAGACAAACTGTTAACTGACTTGGAGAAGTTTTCCATGCTGTTCTTAGTGAAGATAAAAATTTTTTACCCGAGGCTCAGGGAAAAAGTTAGACAGCTGTTCAAAAACTTGTCAGATTAATTACATGAAGGGGAATGGAGCAGCATATAAAACATAGGAGGGCAGAGACAGAGGCAAAAGGTCTCTTGCTGCCCTGCTCCTACAGTTCAGGGCACTGTGAGTCCCTCTTCCCCCCGAGAGGTTTTTCTTTATGGGGACACTTAGGGGAGTTAAGGAAAATGGAGAAAAAGTGCAGAAATCAGAACATAAGTTATTGCTCTGTTACACTTACGAAATCTGGTGAACTTTCACATTTGAGAGACTGAACTGGGAGAGTAAAGCTACAGTAGATCAAGGGCACTTTATTTCTGAATAAAAGTGTCTACCAGGGGATTTCACATACATTAGGAGTTGGCTGCATAGTGCCTGTATTTGGAGGTAGAAGACTGGCAAGGAGCATATGGACTGTTAAAAAAGGGTGTATTTTAGACATATCATAAAAGGTTTGGAGGTCGTCCCAGAAGTTCAGATGCTTATTGCAGATAAAATTTGGCTATCTCAGCTGCTTAAGAATAAGGCTCTGGATTTTATTAGATGAGTAATTGTAGGTTAAGCTTTCCTCTTTTTTTTTTTTTTTTGTCTCAATGCTGAAATTCTGTATCACATTAGAAAGTTTAGGGTTGGTAAAAATTAATATCTCTTTCAAAGTCCAGGTTTTTGAGTTCCAGATAAAATAAATTGGAAAGTTCCACCAGAAAGCTTTCTGTACTTTTGCATTCTCATTGATTTTTATACCTTATTCTGCGATGTCATTTGAATTCAATTATTTGGGTTTTTATTAATCTTCAGGACTCAGAAGATGTTATGGATCTCACCCATTGATAATACGGGGAATTTTGCTTAATTGGAGCCTATGGAAGTTTGGATCTTGGATGCTATAGACTTGGGCAGATGCTCATTCAGATGATGGTCTCAGAACTTTCTTCTGACCCTCAGACCTATGCCATGGTCAAAAGCACTTGATAAAAAACCGCTGTTAATGCTTTAAAGACGCTTCTGGATTCCGTCTGTCTTCTTAGATCTAAGACTGATTGTTTCTCCATCAAGCTTTCAAGGATTTTGTTTGGGACTTTTTTTAAAACAGAAACACTGAAACTATTTGAAACTTTTTATTTCATGGGTGGTCATTTTAATTTACAGTAAACTGGTAAAATTTTCTTTGTGACTTCAGAAGGCTTATCACTGATTAGCAAGACTTTTATCATATTCTCTAAAATTGATATTAAAAATTCAAATGTTTATGTTCTAGAAAGAATATGCTTCTTCAATCTGAGGAAAATTTAGAGCTTTTTTTATACAAGATCTTAGTTACTTAATCTTCAAAATTCAACAAATATAGTGAATGAAATAAAACCATGACTGATTTTAGTTTTCCTATCCTGAACAGTTTCCTAATAGGTTGATATCCATGTCATATGTCTAGTACTGTAGCATTGATTCACAACTATTTGGGTAGTTTCATTTTTTTCTTTTTCTTTTAGATATTGATATAAACTCCCACTTCCAGTTCTGGGCTTCTGCTGAGAAAAGATATAGGAAAAACCTTTCCTTACTACATGCACACTTTTAAAGCTAAAGCATCCAAAAGACTATCAATTAAACAGTCAATGAGGCATTTTTGCTATTATTTCACTAATTCTTACCTTTTTTTATTTAGAGTGCTGTGCAGATTATTTGAGAAACTTCATAAACAACAGGTTTCAGATTCTAATCTGAGGGCAATCAGTGGTCTCTGAGGTTCTGGTAGGTTGTCTTCAAAGTCCTATTATCCTTGTGGTCAAAGTTCTATTATCTTTTCAGTGGTTTTTTCAATTAAACATTTGATTAACTATGCTTGGTGGTTCATGACGAATTTGGAGTGCTGACAATGCTCTGTTTGCCCCCAAAGTGTGAGAACCAGTGCTCTAGAAGAGGATTATATTCCTTTCTCTTTTGATAATGGTGAGTTAGATCCTTGCAGGCTCTTCTGTGAATTTTCTCTGATTTTATGAATCTATTCTTAGATTTTAGCTAGATGGATAGGCTGCTGGGGACTGTGCTACTCTGTTATTGTCACTGAGGAAGGATAGTCCATCAGCAAAACACCTCTTAAATATCAGTCCTGGCTACCATCCAGAGAAAACCAAGACATGCTATTGAACAACACTTAGGACCAAATCTTTCTTCCTCCTCTGCCACCACTAAGCAAATTCGTTAAAGGTCTTGGCCTGTATTTAAAATAACATGGGCTTAAAGAACTTGCTAGTGTTTCATCTTAGAAGACATTAAGTGTTAGAGGAAAGGCCAAAAAAAATGTTGGCAGACTCCTCACTCAAGGAGTTCAAAGATGGTGTTGATACCTAAATGTCCAATCCATCCTTACACATCTGTTTGCCAGGCAACTTGTCTAAGGAGTTGGGCAGGGTTTTCAAAGCAGCAAATGGCAGCGAGATGCCTGACTACCATTTGTGCCTTTGAAAAATCTACCTTCTTGTCTAGAGTGACATTTCCCCGAAAATTTACCACCAGTAGTAAGAATAAATGGTTTTGACAGTCCTTCAACAACTGCAAGCAATTAGAACCATCTAGATCTGCGCTGACTCTACATGCCACGGCATTTAAAATCCTGGCAGTCAGTTTGCTAGTACTCCCACTGGTGAGCACAATCTCTGACTGTATCTGTGAAACATTTCCAGGTAAGTCAGTTATGTATAATTGCCATTCCAAACAAAGTTTAAAAAAAAGGTGGAGACCTTTGTATCTTGCACAATAAAGGCAGAATATTATATAGAAAGTCAGCAAAAGCCAGAGAACCCCAAGAAAAAAAAGACAAAGCTTATTTAGAGGATTTACAGTAGTATTTTTACACATTGCAGCAAGTCAGAACTGGAAATAAATGAGTTTAGGGCATGCTGTCATTCAAAAAAGGAACAAAGCACTAATTGCTGTTTGGCATCACGTTTTTGTTTATATTTATGGCTGCCTTTCTTAAAAGCCCGACTTCCTATTCATGTGCAGGTTTCCTTAAACAGTTTTAAACTAAACAATTAAACTTTCATTCATGGATATAATCTAATAGGAAGGAATTCTTCTGTCACTTTTTTTTTCTCTTGATGAAGAAAATATTTCAAGTTAGCTTTACAAATCTTTCAGGGAAATAAAATCCCATAGGACAGCAACTCTCAAGATTAACCCACACTATGTCCCTACATGGGAGAAGGCAGCAGCTCCTTTTTGTGGTGACTTCGTCATCTGCATTTTCTTAGCTGAGAGCAACATTTCTTGGAAATGGAAAGGATATTTGTCTCTGTTTTGCAAAGGGGCAGGGTACACCTGTTCTTTATCTCAAGGATCCATCCAAGGGTAACATGAAAACTCGCCTGGTTTTCCAGACTATTGGCAAATATTCAAGCTTAGCCTCAAGAAGAATCAGGTGTGTTCTTTAGAGGGTGTGTGCCTTTTCATACTGAACAAGCACAGCAGCTGGAAGTCAGTTTTCAGCCATGTGCTGAGCCACAGAGCATCCTGCACTTACAAGTGCTTTCTGTAATGACTCATAAAATATCCAAAACTTTAAAAATGTGAATGCTTTGTATTTGAGGGTAGTAAATTTTGAAGGAAAGAGCTGATGAAGTGTAGACGTAGTAAAGGAGTTTGGCCTGGGCGACGCTGAAAACCCATAGCGGAAACGGAAAATAAACCAAATTCCAAGGCAGAGACATTTGTCACACTCCTCTTAGAAGTCCTGTTAATAAGGACACAGTTGAAGCTGAAATATTTCCACAAATCATTTTCAGCTTGGAAATAGCATATTTTACTGGAACATTTCTAGTTAGCCTTGTTGTTGACATCAGGCCAAGTGCTGAAATCCCTTTTTTCAGGTAGAAAAAGCAACAAAATATGCAATAGCTTCTACAGTGAACTCAGTAGGCATCAGATGGAGAGATGCACCCAGAAGAAAGCTCAGGTCTGGATCAGGAAAAAGTCATGCTTCCTTAATGGTGCCATGTCACATATGGAAGTGCTTATGCAGATTGCTCTCAGCACCTTCATAGTGATTTAAAGAGGATAGGCCTCTTATTTATCCAGATCCAATCTGGAGCTGGGTATTGATGAGTTTTTAAGGGCCCTCTTCTAATGAGCTTTGGGCCACAGTCAAATCTGTGCAATTTGAAGGCATTGTCAGAAAGAGGCCTGTAAACCTCTTTGGATTGGATGTTCAAAAGTACCTAAGTGAAACACACACTTTTTCAGAGATTTGTGAGTACCTTTAAAAATCCCATTCTTGGAAATTTGGATTTCAGAAAACATTAGGCTGACATGAAGAACAAAATTTTTATTGCAATAAAAATTGCAAAATGAGGGCCTGTCCATTCTTCTTTTCCTTTGAATGCCAGCACATTCCCTCAAGCCAGGACAGGATCCAGGGTTCCTGGGTTTCTTTTTTGCTGTGTCTGGTTGAATGTAATGAGAATGTGTTTTGTTTTGGGGTTTTTTTTTGTTTTTTTTGAAGTAAAGACCTGCTAAGAGAAAGCTGCTCATTCACCTACAGTTAACAGAGTTGTGCTTAAGAATCTGTCACGCTGCTGTCACTCTTCTCATCTATATTATTAACTCCCTGTATCTCATGGATGGGCCCTGGTTATGTCATTTCAGTTAATTCATCTTCTCAGGTAACCTCATGGGATTCTAGTGCTCAAATTTTACTAAAGAACGGCCTGAATGTCACATTTGTGAGCAGAACTGGATTTTCAGTTCTCCCAAAACTGTCATTAAATGTTTTTTTGGCTCCATCTCAATCTCTGTCAGACTCTTGGTTGTACATGGACTTGTTTATGACTGCTGGAATCTACACAGAAATGTCTTTTGACACTCCTCCATGTACACACACTCTCAAAACCTTCCCAAGCCAGCTCCTTCTCCTGCAGATATATCATATTTACTTTGATATTTGATCCATGTGTTCCCAGTAGGAATCTTGTGGCAAATTGTTCTTTCTCAGCATTGACAAATGCCTCAAAGTGAAAACATACTTTGAGTAGGGAAGGAAAGCTACTCATAAGTTCAACGAAAGCAAAATTAGGGACCTGCTAATAAAATTAGATTTTCTCGACACTTTTAGTCAATGCAAAAATAATTGTGGGAATATAAAAGGGTTTTTATGGTCAATTACTCTTGTCTTAGTAGTATCTATAATCATAACCGCCTCTGAATAGGTAATAATCCTCAGTAAAGAGAAGGGAAACTTCCCTGCAGGACCATAAGGAAGGTATAACGTTATCACATGCATGCATAAAATATATTAATATTGAGATGGTGCCAGTGCTAAGGTCAGATGGTTAGACATCTTTTCTTCCCCAGAAAATATACTATTCCACCTTATTTGACTGCTGACATCCAATTGATCTGCATTATTGCTCTTTGGCAAGTGTATGGCTACCCAAATATTTCAGATAATAGGTATTACAGTATTAGGTAAAAGCTTCCTTGAAATCTCAAGCAATATCAAAGATGTATAAACTGTAGAATAGGAAGGATGAAAATGACACTGGAAAGCTTCGAATGAGATGTCATTTTCCATTTAGAAAGACACCTGAAAAAGTTAAGACAAAAAGGGAAAATGGTATCCTGTCATTTTTTCAGCAAATGCCCTTAAAGGCTTACAACTGACCTCTTAGCAGAAATGAGTTTTGCTTGGGATTCAAACACTGTTTGTTATCTGGGAAAGAGATGATGAGGGAAAAGCAACAGAAAATTCTGGTGAATTATGCATACTTGAAGGTAAAATGCTTCCCATCAGCAGTGCAGTGAGAACATACTGTGCGTGTCAGCTGGATGTTGAGACCTTTGTGTTCTTCACAGGGTCCTTCACCAAGTGAGGAGTACGAAGAACTTTTCTAGGGAAAATCCTGTTGGAATCTCAATTGAGTGACATCACTATCCCACACATCATGCCTGGGAAATCCAGATTACTCCTTGTAATGAAAGGGGAAAGGGAAGTGTGTTCTGTAAATAGGGAGCTTGAACCCAGATTCTCTGGCTGCCACCCAGATGTCTCTCAGTACAAATGGGCTCATCTGATCTTTCCAGTCAATTTTATTCTGGAAAGTAGCCAGTGGGCCTAGTTCATGACCCAGTGATGTCATTATAATTCATTTTCGCTCACCACCAAGCCTTCTGAACTTTCCATTTTACAATGGGTCTTTTTAATAAAGAAGGCAGTCATGAATAGAATTCATAAGCACTCCTAATGATTTATAATCTCTTTTTTTTTATCTTTAAAATGGACAGTCCTGCCTTCTCTGTCAAAACTGCTTAGAGAGGTTTATTTCCTCAGTCATAAAACACAGTATAGATTTTATAGGTAAAACGAATGCTATTGCCACCTATTTAAAAAGGGGAGCTCTTGTGAATATAAAAAGACCTTTTCTGTTTCAGCAGCATAAAGTTACTGCAATAAAGAGGTAGTTAGTGTATTGATGGGTCTCTGCTTATGGCAAATGTGTGGGGGCTTTTCTTGGAATGGTTGGAACACTTCACCGTCCCGTTGGTGAGGCATTGCTGCTCACGCAGCAGAGTCTGTGTGCTCTGAAGAAGACCTGAACAGCTGTGGCGTGTACAACCTGCAGCCTGTACCTGAACAAACAAGACGTTGCTGAACTTGGCTCCAGCGCCCTCCTGAAGCCTTGCCTCATTGAACTTGTTTAACCCTCCTAGCTAAAATAAACTTTCCTGAGATTACTTCACTTATCCTCGGCACGGATCTTTTCACCCCTGGGTTGTAGGAGCTGAGTGGATGATCAATGCATTTGCAGCCTGCACTGTAATTTAACTTGCTGTGTCTGACAGGAGATGTGGAATTGCTAAAGAGAGGCTTTACTTGTAATCTTCTTATCATCTTATCCTGGAGTGTTTGTGATGGGGGAGGCCTTTCCAGCAGAGACTCGGAGTTGAGGGTTAATGCTGAGAAAGAGAAATTGCCCTATGGTACGTCTGTGTCGGTGACCTGATAAAACATGCTCAGGACAGCTCATGAACTCTAGCCTCTAACTGCACACTGGCTCAGGCTTTCCTGCTCTCACATCACTTGCCTTCCTTTCCTAAGCTCATTAGGAAAAGTCGCTGGCTGTAAATATGATGGTGGGAAAAAAGCAAATCTTTCCTCCCCTTGTCTCTTTCTTCTCTTTCATTGCCGATGCTATTTCAGATCTTCTTGGCTGAACAATAATTAGCACAAGTCTTGTGTGATTAATGGAAATGAAATGAATGGCTCAGTCGTCCTAAGAACTGGAAGGAGGCAAGGAACAGTGGCACAAGAGGAAAAGGTGCAGGAAGGCAGGAACTAAGAAATCCTGGAAAGAGGTCTTGAGTTAGGAAATGGAAGGAATGGAAACAAGGACTAAAGAGAACAGAAGGAGTGAAAAGAGGAGCTGGAGTTGAGAAGAACCTGGAGATGATGAAAGAGAAGCAATACCCATGGGAACTGAGAAATGTGAAAAAATTCAGGCATCTGGGTAAAAGTCAAGAGTTTTTGGCTTCCAGCTGGTGCTGTGCAATGGATTTGTGGCATGGGATTAGCTAAATGGCTTCTTTGAGTAGTAAGGAAAATGAAGGGAATGATCCTGCCAAGCTCCCATTACCATCTGTGAAAATCTTTTTGCTTTCTTTACTAGGATCTGGATGAAGCTCTAGGAGAAGGGATGTAAGAGTGGCCAAAAGGAGAAACTGGAGAGATAGCTAGTTAAAGTGGAAAAGTAAGGAGGAGTGGGATTTTTGGATTAATCAAGAAGCTAATAGGGAGCAGTGACAAGCCATGAAAACCAGTTTTTTTAACATAACATCATGCAGACATAAGTGAAGTGTCTTAAAACTTTCACATGCAGTTGTACTGTAAAGTTGATAATCCTACGGAAGCACATGGAATTAATTAAAACTGCTTTAAAGGGCTATTAAGGGGAATTCCAACTTCTTTACTGTCTGAGTGCTGTTTCACACAGTTGTTATTGATTAGACTTGAGTTGTAAAGTGGTTTGTAAGAATTAGGGAAGGGCAAATGGTTTAGAAATATACACGGTGGGTGTTCAGACTGGAGCAGACCAAACCCAAATAGTTATGGCTACTGTATTATTAGATACTCCTCTCGTTTGAGAAGAAATGAGGGAAAACTTCCCCAGGGTGAAGAGTTTTTCAATAAGTCTTTTCCCACATCTGAGAAATTTTGGTAGGAGAGGGTAGTCATATCTCAAGCCTGGAGAGCTTTGCTGGCTCTGAGCTACATTTCTGTATGTGGCCCATCAAACCATAGGTGCCTGTGATAGGAAATGTACTCCTAGGTGAGCCTACTTCTGATCCTAGTCTTAGTCTCATTTTATTAGTACCAGATTTGATGTAGCCTTCACTCACAGTTGGCAGTGTGATGAGATCTTTAAGAAGGGGTTCCACATCCAAGTGGAGATGAGGGAATAAAATTCCAAGATAAATATGTAGCTGCTTCTACTTGTATTTTTATATTCAAAAAACGCAATCATTAAAATGCAATAAAATTAAATAAAATATTAATAAGACTTTTGATGTGTCGCCTCTGCCCCCAACTTGCCTTGTGCAGATCGAGGCATTCTCTTCCCTGTGCTTTTGTCTCAAGTTGAGATGCTGAAATACCTTCTCCAAGTCTAAAGAAAGCAGTTGTGGCTAACAAGTGTCATCACTTTCCTAACATAAATAAATTAACTGATTGTACTAGATACTTTTTTCCCTCTCCTACACCAGCAACATGTGATTGTACAAGGGATCTTTTGGGTCAAGTCCAACTCACAGCCACTACAGACAACATTCATTAATAATAAAAAATTCATGGAATTATCAGGTTTGGTTTTGTTTTGGTTTGGATTTTTTTGTAGCTGATTTAGTAGTTTTCTCCTCTATTCCCTTACTGGAAATCTGTTCCAAGAAATTTCCTATAATTTCCAGCCTAAGGGTAGACAAGGTTACTCTACAGGCTTTTGTTCTGGGTCAGTGTTGTCTCTTTGGTTATAGAACTCTCTGTGCTCACATTACTTTCTTTTTGGTGCTTTTATAGAGTGATTATACCCCTTCTCAGGCAGGATTTTTCTGGATTAAACAACCTATATTCCCTTTGTCCTTCTGGAAGATGGTATCTCCAGCAGGATTTGAAGTAAATAAAAAAGAGATGTCCCAACACAACATCTTAAGTCCCTTGCAGTGGGTGTAAATGTGCTGTCTCGAGGAAGCAGCCAGCCTGCTTTCCAGCCTCCGAAAATACAGAACAGATACACAGGTTGTTTTATGGGGAGAGATTTTGTAATCAAGCTTGGGTGGAGCCCAGCTTTGAACTTCATCTTTAACTCTGGTACAGCGAGTTATACACAAATATAAAAGCTGAGGCAGAGGAATGGAGAAGCTGACCTGCTTATGACTTTAGGGAAGAAGTAAATTTGGAGTAGTGGGAAATACTGCGATCTGTCAGTCTGATTACAGCCCACACTTCTCTGTGCATTTCAGTCATTGCTATCGGCTCCAATCCGTCTTGTATCATGACCCCAACCTTGTTATCTCTCAAGGTCTTGAGTCTCAGGGTACTCAGAGAACTTTTCTCTTTCTGGCTTCCCATGACAAGAGCTGTTCTTTTCTTCCCCCTCATCCATCATATTTCACAGAAGATCCTTAAATACATCTAGAGTTTGCAAAGCTACCAGTTTTTTGCTTTACAAGTATTTATGTTGCAAACAAAAAAACCTGATGCTAAAATCTCACCATTCCTGTTGGCGAAAACTGAAATAATTGCTCAGAGGAAGAAACTGTGAATTTTCACAGTTTTATTCTGGGACTGAATTTTGGCCATTTTTGCAGTATATATGTTTTCTGTGTGTGTGCCTGCATTCAGAAGGCCTGGAGGAAACACACCTCTTATTTAGCAGAAAGTCATGAAAAAGATTTGGAAAAACCAACCAAAACCATTTCCATTTTCATAAATCTGATTATTTTGCCCTTTGCTGCCTTCGAGGGAAAAGCACAAAACTTGAAAGCTCAGCTCTGTGAACTCTGGGTGTGGGAGTTAGAGTCTAATCACTGCCTTTGACATCACCACCAGCAGAATTCTCTATTCATCAAATAAGATCATAGTTACTATTTCCTTGTAAGAGTTATCCGTTACTAACTGCACTGCTTTTGGCAAAATATTTTGATGGCCTTGAGAGAAAAGCACTGAGTGAACCCATCTATTGGAAGTTAATTTTATACCAGGCCATTCCTTTATAACCATCCCATCCCATTCAATTGACAGGATTTTACTATGGCCTTCAAAAGTGGACACCAGGTTGTCCTACATGAGCAATCAATTCCCACTTCCTCACTTCCTCACTTTAGTCTTCTGGGGGTGAGGGACTTTGTAAGCTTTTTTTGTTTGTTTGCTTTTTACTTTACAGCTGGGACTATGAAAGGGACTTACTTAAAAGGCATAATAGAATTAAAGATATTTTTTTCTGCAGCAATTTTGGTTACTCCTCATTTACAAAGAAAATAGAAACTCCCCATTTCAGAGGAGCAGTCTGGTAGCATTCTCAGAACACAGTGGCATTCCGAAGACAAAATCATCCAAAGAAGGAACCACAAAATTAATCTGATCTGGTGCATTAAAGAGCACTTGCTTGACATTTGCTGCTCCTGTCAGACGTAATAGAGAGATTTTTACCTGTATTTGCCTATTCAACATATCATCCCCTCAGCCAATTTTGGAAATTATTTCTGATTTATGGCTCTCATTCTGGTGAGTGTCGCCTCAACCTGTCAATTATCCCTCAAAGCAAATGCTAAGTGAATGCTGGCTGGGCAAAATTAATAAAGGAAACCTTTACTTTAAAAAACCTGAAGACACAGCCTTATGAAAGGGATAATTCAGCCAAGGTTTAACTCAATTTCTGCTCTTGATATTTTCCAAAGACATGGAGAACATGCTAGAGAAAAATGATGGAAAGGACAAGGACTTTGGTGGGGGCACCATAGTTTTTTTAACTCTTCCTACATAGAGCTGGTCAAATTGCCTTCTACCCCTTTATCCCGAGCTTTTGTTGGCTCTGTATAATACCTTTAAGTCACCTGAAAATTCACAAACCCTCTTACTTGCTGTCAGCCCCATCCAAAACAGTGCAGATTCAAGAGCTGTGACCAGTTTTCAGGATGGGCTTTGTGTTGTGCTTCCATCCCACAGAATATGTGTAGACAAGCCTTAAAGAGAAGCACCTTCAGATTCTTGTTCTCTCTCCTTGTGACTCTTTACATTTCCAAAATTATAGTAATAATTTTAGGAAACCATAGAGATCAGGTGGTACATAACACATCAGGAGATGCTGTGGTGAATTCCTGAGTAGTCATGATTAATGCCTTGTTGCAGCAGGTGCCATGTGGCTGGGAAAGCTTTTGTGAAGATGTACCTTACTGTCCCAGGAGATGGTACCTGGACCTTTCCTGGCTGTACAGTGCTTAGGTTTTGTATCTAGTTTAGAGACCTTGTGCTAGTAGGGAAATTCTTCATCATCATTTGGATCATACCCAAAAGTTTTAACTGTTCATTCAAATGACTGTTCCATTTAACTGATCATTTTCCTACTGAGTTTGTGTTTGCAGGACTATTTTGAGAAAGTGATAAAGCTTGAAAAAAACCTTCCTGATCTCATGGGAAATATTGAATCAGGTCCAAGGGAGATGCAAGGCCTTCTCTTGGTTGCAAAAATTTAATTCATCTAACTGATGAGTGATAATAGTGACATGTGAAGAAAGCCTGGAAACTGAATACTAGGTGTTCAGATTTGGCTTTCAATTGGATTAAATACTTACCTACTCTGGTGCTTAGAATTCTTTTGATTTGAATTCTCTCTAAGATCCTTTCACATCATTTGCCCAATGTGATATAATTCCATAGTAAAAAGTAGTACTGTGAATGCACAGTGAAACAATGTACAGCTGATTCCTTCTTTGTCTTTCTGTGAGGATGGCAGGGTCCTTTATGTCATGAATCTGAATACAAGAAAAATCAAACAGCTTATCTCTTTTCTAGAGATTTTTGAATCAGAAAACTGTTGTGAAATTGTGCCTGAAAATGTTGATGTTCTACTGCATATAATTTTATAAACTTCATTGCAAATGTAATGTCAGTGAAATGACATTTTTACCAGCAGAATAGTAGTGAGGTGTTAACGTTAAAGGACTTTTTTTTATTTCTGCATTTCTTCTCCAAGAATGGGTATCTTGAGTCAGAAACTAAAATTTAAAAAATAGAATAGATATATAAATACATATATGTGCATGTGCATTTCCTACATGTTCACCAAAAAATAGAATAGATATATAAATACATATATGTATGTGCATGTGCATTTCCTACATGTTCACATCATAGTTTCACACAGTTCCTTTCTTAACTGTAAATTTTGCTTATTCACTGCTATGTGAAATAGATTACTGAAGGTGTCAGCCTCTGGACCAGGCAGGCTACAATGATCTTCATGACTTTTCAGGGTTGAGTCTGACTTTATGACCTGCAGATGTGAGTGTTAGATGTATACTATCAGACTTTTTTGACCTTTGGGAAGCCTGGATCACACATGTGAAAGAACCCAGATGGCCTGAGACTCAGAGGTGTTAAAAAGCTGCAACACTGAATTTTCATAGGAATCAGTACAGTTGAGCACTTGTCAACTTCAGATTGAAGATTTCCTTGATCTAGATGAAACTGGATTGTGTTTCTTTATATTTGACCTGTTCATCAGGTCATATTACC
Organism: Corvus brachyrhynchos; assembly: GCF_000691975.1. Classification (NCBI taxonomy): domain Eukaryota; kingdom Metazoa; phylum Chordata; class Aves; order Passeriformes; family Corvidae; genus Corvus; species Corvus brachyrhynchos. Next base: position 7,995,068 of record NW_008239758.1, on the reverse strand, counting down.
TCTGCATAATTAAGAACATTTTATTTCTTTCACTTTAGGATAAGAAATACCTCATATTCAGATACCATTGAGTAAGAATTCACATGAACCAGGAAAAAAAGTGAAAAACCTGCTCTAGTTTCATTTCTCACCACTGCACTGACTATTCAATTGGTCCATCTGCCTGGGAGAAAACTTCACACAGCTATCCCTGCATGACAGAATCCTTATGTTACTCCTTTTGGATCAATAATCTCTCATTTGGGGGTGAGCAAAGCCCTCTGAAAAGTGTGGTTCAAATCAGCCATGTCCTGCTGCAATACTAAACCGAGTGTCTCAGCATCTGAATGTTTATACTGTGTCCATCTGGGTTAGGAATTTCCTATTTGAGGCCTGGCTATGTCACAATTGCGTCATCTCCCTTGAAGGGAGGAGGAAAAAAAAGAGAAGTCTGGTTGGGTGTCAGAAACCTATATAATTAAAAGGCAAGAGTTCAGTGTTCAATGACACAATGGTGAAATGCCCTGTATTTCTACAGCCTCGGGCTATTGAACCACAAATAAATCCCATTTTAATGAAAGAAATCTTATTTTGTCTACAAAAATCTGAAAGTTCAGGAACATAATGAGTGCACAGAGAAACCTCACATCATCCTGGCTGTGCAGGGGTTTGCTTGCACACCCTCATATAATTATATACAGACCGCATATGCACCTTTATCACAGGCAGCTGGAGAGAAACGAGCAACAGTTCCACAGTCAAAGAGAGTCAAGAACCACAGGCTGTACATTTTTATGTGACTGTTACTCTGAACAACCTCCTTTAATTTTCCATTCTTTCATTTTAACAAAAGCTTGAACACTTCTCCATTGATTTGCCTATTCCACAGAGAGACAGACAGAGAGAGGGGAGGGAGTAAGTGAGGGGTGGGGGTTGATTTCCAATATTATGTAAAACATTTGGTTTCATGAAGCAAGCTGGAAAAGGGGATGAAAAAAAACCCTTTAGGAAAATAGTTTTCCATTGAAATCAGTGTATAAAGTAGGTCCCGTTGGGAATATGTTTTCTCAAAGCTAAATTTTTAAACTCTTTCTACACTTCCCATGCCACTTGTCAGCAGAGAAATGAAAGGGAAAAAAATAACCCTTGGGGTTTCACAGCTTTGCACATTGAAGAAATGAGGGATCACTCAATGGTTATCAGAATTCAGCATTTCTTGTAGAGGAAGAATCTGGCATCCCTTGGACTGTTTCACATTTGTGGACATAATGACTGGAAAGATTAATATATGGTGGCATTAATTCTGCAGTTTTGTGCTGGTTTGTTTTTTTTTTTCTACATGGGTATTAGAAGTCAATAAAGCAAATCCTCCTACATGCCATGTGTGTGTGCTTTTGCACATATCAAAGTCATACAGTTAATGATCTGCAGTGTAACAGAAGCCACTCCACTTGGGCTAAAGTGGAGAACTCTGGCCAGTAAGACAGTGGCAGCGATAGGAAGCCATTAACTCAGACTACTAGATTGGCACTGGCCAGCCACTCCAAAAGTATTGGATTTGGGACTGAGCCACACTAAAATAGAGAAATAGCTCCAGGGAAGATGGGAAACAATGTCTGCAATGCTGCTTGAACACCACACATCTCAGAAGGAGAAGTTTACAGTTCTCATTGTTAAACTTGACAGGCCTCTTCTCCAAAGCCAAAAATTTAATACAATGCTAATAGTGTCTAAGTAGAAGGCTCCTCCCTAGCATAAAAATACCCCAGTGTTATTACTTTCACCTTTGCAAACATGTCAACTGCTGTGCAAGAATGGCTGCACAAAACCAGGCAGTCATTACATGCAGAAGTATCCCTCCCTCCTAGTAAATAATTCTTGAAACGTCAAGGACAGAGCAGGTGAGAACCCACAGTACCCATAAGATTTTTCTTTATATAAATCTGTGAAGACTCTTTTTGGATCAGGTTTTTTGGTTTTGACAAAAATCTTCCAGCTCTCAGACCAGCCACAAGTTTTGCACAATTTCTTCTCAAAGCTATAAATTAGGCAAAGGCTCTCTCACAACATGGCCCAGATTTGTGGACAAGCTTGCACAGTGCATTTTATGAATTCTTCTCTCAAATATGTTTGTACTTGGATTGAAGTGCATGGATGGAAAATCAAAATGACCAAGCAAGATCTGTCATTAACAGATATGCTAAAAAATTCTATTATTCTATGGAATATTGTGGTGAAGCCAATTCTTCTTTCTCTACTTTCCCTCGGGTAACTCCTCTTCCCTTTCTTAATTTTTTTTTTTTATTTCAGAGGTATTTACTTCTCTATATTTGTTTGTAAGAATAGAAAATTCAAATTTTAAGATTAAAATAAAATAAGAAACCCAAAGGAATTTACTTCTGGGATACAATTGTGTAGTTTTTTCTATATGAATAAAAATGGAAGAACCTTAAGCAACATTATATTGGCACCTAGTTACTGAGGGATTTTGAGGACTTTCCCCATTTCTGGAAAATTCAGAAGAATGCTGCAAGAGATGTGACAAACAACTAGATGCTATTGGCATATCTACATGACATAGAAATAAATTTGCCAATAGTGAAAGAAAAAATTACTGTATTATTGACTAGTCTCAATTGTTGCCCCAAAAGTGTGACAGCAATTCAGCTCAAGCATGGGGAAAAAATCCACCCCTTTACCTGTAGCAGCTGCCCTTGAGCAGATGGTAAATAAGGCCAGTTTCATGTGGTCCCATTTCGTAGGACATTTTAGAGGTGGTGATGGTGAAGAGGGAATCCAGTTTTTATTGAGAGCACCACTTGTGCACTTGATTTACCGGTAACTGCAAGGTGATGTTGAAATGCCATCATGGTAGTGACTGGCAGTGCTTCTGTGTCTGCCTTTGGCATTGATGCTTTATAAATGAAGGGGTAGGTCAGCCTGGATTTATATTTTATGTGCCTAGTCATACATATTCCCTGGGACTTTCTACTGTACAGCCAGGGCCAAACTCAGGGCAAAATGCTGCCTTGAGATTCTTGCATGCAATTCCCAGGGAGCCTAAGACAGACTTGTGTCCCTGAAAAACTTGGGCTTATAATATGCATCATTGAATTCTATAAAGCTCCACTTAGAGTGGAAGAACACAAGCAGACCACATTTCAGCTCGAAACAGTGTGAAAATAGCGATTGCTTTTACGTGGGATGCCTGCCTTGAGTGACACTCACTGGTGAGGAAAGCTATGGGCTATACTGTACGGAGATTCTGCTCTCCAACACCAAAGTTAGTTGAGAAACTTTTCCTGCTTTCCCTCCAAAGTGTGCACAAAAAGAACTGGAGGTTTCCTGCCTGCTCTAAGGAATGCAGAGCAGGTATTTATTCACATGTTACTCAGCTGCCTGTTTGCGAATAGGGGGGCCATGTTTTCATAGACCATGTTTCATAGGCAGCATGTGTTCAATAAAAACGTTTGTACACTTGCCAGAAATCAGGCTGCCAGAGTGATTTTCATGGATTGTGTCAGCAAATGTTATTAGCAAATTGTGTAGTTAACCTGGTGTAAGACTTTTATTACTGCTGGGTATACTTACATATCAAAAAGCTTCTGATCCCCGCCCACTCTAAGCCTTCGGCAAAGAGAATCTGTAGTTTTTTTAAGAGACCGTGTTTACAGCTAACTAGTATTGTTCCTAATCCTGTAAAGTCTATGTGGGAGAGAACCCCATCAGTTTCAGTCTTAATTAGTTTTGGCAATTAGTTCTCCTGGAAAGGACCATGAACAAGGTCCAGGAGGCTTCTCAGTGCATTATTCCTCTTCAGAAATGAGCCTTCCCCTGGTTGTGTGAAGTTTTGCAGGCATGAAAACAAAAAATAAGCAGCGTAAGTCACTACAGATATTGCCAGCCTGACTGAACAAGAAGTTGTGCTGCGGGAAGGCATGGTGAGAAAGCTGTTAGGGTACAAAGGAGTAATCTGTGGCTATTTTATCTATAGGGAATTAGAACAAAAAAGCCGTGCGCTACATCAAAGGCTCCATGACTGGAGACTAAGTCTTTTCTTATTTAGCACTATGTTAGTAATTACCGATTTAGAGAAAAAGAGAAGAAAATGTATAGGACTTTCTCTCAGGATATGTCATTACATCATCATCGGTACTCCAGATTCTGTTAGATTATCAGATTTTATAGAACTTGATTAATTAAAAAAAGGTTTGTTCTCCTGCTGCATTGTAAATTATTTAAATCCTAAAGTAGCTTAACTTTCCTAGTTTTCTATTAGACAGTCATCTTCGCCAGGGAAGACAAGAGGACAGATGACTTTTCCTGAATTAGAAATGTAGGTACTGAACTCAGGACCTGAGCTTGTAGTGCATCCTTTGCGGAAGCTGCTTAGCTTTGCTCTGCCTTTTCTCCACATCTGTTAAAAAAGCTGGACATGAGGCTT
>NW_008239758.1:7943163-7990472 GCF_000691975.1 Corvus brachyrhynchos | reverse complement strand
CTTTCCCTCTTTAACTGTCTCCATCAAATGCTGTGTGAAGAGGAATCTCCTTACACAATAGCAATCACAACATTTTTCTGCATATGGCTAAAACCTCTCAGAAGTACAAAAAATAACGAGGTCTGCTGTGGGTTTGAAACAAGAAGTGCATGATGTGGAGTCTGATAAAAGGAGTTGAAATCATTATTTTCTTTTGTCTTAATGCTGACCTCTGTATTTAACTGGATGGTGCTGTGCACCTGGAAATGTTCTATTCTGAAGCACTGGAGACACTTTGTTCCAGTCTGTCTGGTACAAATATGTGACAAATCCACCTGTGCTTTTTTGTGTTTGTTTTAACCAGCCTGCAGAATATACTGGGGAAATGGAGCAACATCAATTTGTTCAGCTATTTTGTCTCTTGAGCTTGATTGGTTTTATTTCTCAGTGTCCTGATGGCAGGGGCTTTTAGTGCAGGTTACTGAGATGAGAAAATAGAATTTCTTACAATGTCTCACCTGTTGGCCAATGTGTATAGATGGCCAGTGGGGTATATAAACAACTCTTTTTATAAAAAGCATGGTGCTGAGAGGTTTATTTTTAGTAATATTTGGATCTTGGAAAAACCCCTTAAAACCAAGCTGGACTGCACCACATGGATCTTGGTCTTGGTGGGCAGAGGTCACTGGTTCCACTGCATCAGACACTAGGATTTCTTAATAAGTTCTTAGCATTCGAAAAAATTTCTTAAAGTTAGGAGATGTATTAGCACTTAGTTGCACATGGGAATCATATTTAAGTCACTTATAAAACATGCCACAACTTAGAAATCTCTCTTGTTTTAGGCATTAAGTTCCATTCAGTTATTTTGGCCGTGAAACAGGTCAGAAAGGAGTATTTGCACAGTCTGGCCATGGGAGACATGGTAAATTTCTAAATGTGGAAGGAATACTCCCACTTGTGTTATGTGTATGAAGAAGACAGAGTTCCTGACATGGTACAGGTCAGACTGGGTGTTGTGTCAAGGTCATTATTTTGCTTGTTGTGTTTAAAAATAGATGGTAGCAAAAATTTTCCTCTCACAGGTCAAGCCATGACCGAAGAGCTGGAGGCAAGATATAAAGAGGAGATGGGGAGAGAATATTTGGAAATTATTCCCAGTTCTTCACTCCATAATGTTGCCCCAGGGTGTCTCACAAGTTTTCCTGCTGGAAAACACTTGGATTTTTTATCAGGCTTGAATAGGAAACGGTTAATGCCATCAGCACCAAGAACTGCAGTGTGTGTAGAATAAAAGCCAGGCACTCTGCCGATCAGCCACCAAGTACATGTTCTGTGTTAGACATTTAATCATATTACTGCTCCCAAAGCCATCGCAGCCAATTTAATCAAATTGTATCATGGACGTGGTGTTATTGTTTTTAATGCCTATTAGGAAAATAAAAGTTAGCACTTATTAAATGAGGATCCTCTTGCATGTTGATTGCTTTGCTAATTTCTTGCTGATAAACTCTTGTTTTATCTTCAGAGAGAATAGTGGATTTTTATCAAGTATCTCTGTGAAGGCTGGTGTGCTGCAGGGTCTCAGACATCAGCTGCACATAGGAAATGAAAAATAAAAATAGAATCTTGTCCTTCTCTTGGCTTGTACCAATACCAAGTCAGAACAAGTACAATAAAGTCAATGGAGTTATTTCAGTGTAAAATGAATGGATGTCAGTGTGACTGAGAGAGGAAGAGGGATGTCCATCCATTTTTTTCTGGCAATAACTATATTATCACTCTGTTGCAAGAAGGTGCACAGAGCATAGCAGTGAGACAGGCAAACAAACAAAATGTGATGGAGTTGAATTTTGAAGGTGGTGCATTTATCTGCTAAAAAATCACCCAGTGTGTTTCAGCAGAGAAAATGGGTTTTGACATGATAGTGATATTGGAGGGGTGGTGGGTGGAGAGGGAGGGAAATTAAGCACTGCTCTGATGTGAGAAAAAAAGTTTTGCATTTGGTTTGAGGCAGAGGTGACTGGTAACAATTCTTGTTATTCCTCCATGATGATGTGTGATGGATCTCTGAAGGGTTATTAAATATATGAGTTGAAATAATGAAGTTTATTTGTTGGGCATCCCAAGGCCCTCATAGTAATATATGACCCTACTTTTTAATCCATGTTTAATGATAACAGAAAGATGATCCAAGTATTAATTAACGATCACAGGAGATCACAATCAGAATTAGAGGATCACAGAAAGATGAAGTACTTTCCTTCTCAGCATCAATTGGTGAAATGAATGAGGCAGATCCTGTGGTTCTTTTTGGAAGCATCAGTTAAGACACCACTGCTGAGACAGGGAAGCTGTTTTGATGAGCCATTGCTTTGTTCCATTAAGGCAGAGCCTTTGGCAACAGCATGAACAAGATACACCCTACTTTAAGTAGTTGACATTACAGGAGTACCAATTGCAGTGATAGTTGAAGAAATTGTATTTTTCTTCCTTTCTTCCTGAATCTAATTTAAGTTGAAAGAAGGTTTCTGGAACGGTAACAGAGCAACAGTAACCACTGGTTCTATTCAGCTTACACCCAAATAAAATGGTTCATTTCAGCTAAGTACAATATCATGCAATGCTGGTTACTTTAAATGCTCTGTTTAGAGGGTTGTTTTTTGCTTAAAAAAATTATGCAGATACTGCTGAATGAGCAGTTAGGAAACATGTTTCTGAACTGCAGTTACAAGTATTGTAAAATATGATTGATACCATATGCTTTCGTTCTTTTCTGGTTTTTAAAATGCAAATTAAATTTTGGAAAAAGGGTTTATGCTATTTTTATATTTCAAAATTAATAATAACAATAATTTTTAGATGGTCTGAGACATGTGGTATGAGAGGTTATTGCTCTGTTCTGCCACTAAAGAGACACAGCTTTGATTCTGGGTGGAACATTCGACTCACTGGGGCTGGACGCTGCTGTATCAGCCAGCTGGTGGCCAAGTGCTTGAGCCAACTCCACCAATTAGTTGAGTCCTCCCATCCGGTGATGGGACTTATTGAGGGTATGTCTTGCACATTTTTTGCAGCTGAGATGGGAATTGGAACTCTTCTAATATAATTGTGGCAGTTCTGCAAAGCTTACCAAAGGACCTGTGGAAAACAAGGTTTGGTTGGAAAACAGCCTGGAAATGCACCATGGAGGCACAAACAGTTGTGTGGTCAAAGTGCTTGATAAGGGTCAAGTAAGGGAGATGTTACTTGTGGAAAGAAAGGTCTCTGGCAGTCAAAAAAATCAATGGAGTCTCAAAGATGCTGTAAACCAGAGACCAGCAGACATGTGAAAGCATTATTTTCTGAGAAGACTGGTAGAATTAGTGAGGACATTCAATGCGGGGCCAAATATGGTCAATATTCTTAAATGCTTTGCAATACAAACTGCTTGGGTATGTCCTCAGAAAGTCCTTCACCGAGCTGTAACAAATCCTTGAATGGACTCCATGAGCTCCAAACCTCATTTAACAGCTGTGCTGACACTGAAGCAAACACAAAGAAGATGTAGAGCTACAGCATAGGGGTAAACAAAGGCTACAGCTGCATTTCAGTGATAGTCCAGCATTAGGACCCCCAGTACCATGTGAAAATCTGTGTGGCTATATAATATTAAATAGTGCTCTTACATAAATTTTTTGCTTTCTGACTTAAGGTTGTTAAAAAAAAGGTGTCACAGCTTAACTCTGTCCTGCCAGGCTTTCTGCCAGCACAGATATTGTCTGTTCATGCCACTCTTACCTTTAAGCCAGATCAGATATTGTCTGTCTAGACACATCCAGTGTAAATCTGGCATAAACTCCATGTTGTGCAGCCTGTTTTTTTTCTACAGAGATGGAGCTGTGTGTATCTGCCCAATCTGAATTAAGCTGTAACTGCTGAACTATCACTTAGCTCAGAAACATGCTACTAATGACAGCAGGATGATGGTCAGCACTTGAAATGCACAGAAACTTGGCCTTCCCTTCCCTCTGTCAAAATCTAATATTAATAGGGGAAACTCTCCTAAAAGCCAATGGTATAAGTACAAATGCAAATCTTATCTTTGTCTTGTTATTTTAATATTTCATTTCCTTCTTTCCGTATGAATTCAGCAACTCTATTATTGCCAACTGTCAGAGATATGTGGGAAAGAGGAGGTGGTGGGAATAAAATAGTTTTATTTATTAGAACAGTGGGAACCATGGAAATGGACCCTTTTCTGCAGTTTCCCTGGAGTACCACTGTATCCTGCTGCATTACATTTTATACGTTGATGTCAGCAAGGCAATCCCACAACAAGGTACTCAAAAAAAGGGGAAATACAAATGTAAAATTTTAAGAGTGAACACTTCAAAAGCTTTTCACGTGTATTGTATTTCACCTATAATTCCCTGTCATTATTACCACTGTTTTCTACTTCAAAGGAAATGATGCAGAGTAGATAAACACAATCCTTTTGATACGTGTCTCTGGCCTAGATGCTTTTGTAGCTCAGCATTGAAATGAATTAAGTTATGGCAAATGTTACTTATACCCTGTTTCAGTGTGGTATCTTCGTCTGCACTCACTGGGAGTTTTTGTCTTTTCTCCATGTGTTCCTGAAGTGCTGTCTTGTTCTGAGAGAGCCGAATATTGCAAGAGAAATAAACCACAACCAGAATATACGATGCTGGGAAAAATATCCAGGAGCATTCCAGGGACGCTGCCTTCCAACAGCAGGTTTCTGTTATTAAGGAGAGGTGTGGATGAGGTCCATGCACCAGGCTGTGCGAGAGGAATGTTCTCATTCTTGTGGGCAGCGGAGTGAAGATCTGGGTCTCACTGGAAACCTTGTCTCATCCTCTCTCCACCTCATTCCTCCACCCCCTCATTTCTCTCCATGGGCTCCTCGGCTTTGTTTATGTTTTAAGTGACAAGACACAAACCAGAAATGGGAACGGGAGTGAGCACGGCTGAGTTTGCAGGGCTGTGCTGGAAGCAGCGGGCTGTGATTCCAACACATGCATTTGGCATTTTGCAATATACCGCCTCTTCATCCTATGCTCTGTGTGGATTCCAAGGGGATGATTCATCCTGAAAAGGGAGCCCATGGCTTCTTTAATGCCAAGCATTTACTCTGCAAAACGTGAGAGACAAGAGGAGAGGTCTATTCCTTTCTGTGTTTCCTGCAGAATTCCCTCCTCCTTCCCACCCCCTGCCCCATCCTGCATAGTTGAGACAGACTTTCCTATGAGAAACTTTGTGTTTATGACATAATTCCATGGTTTTCAACCCAACTTCTTCTGCAATTTTCTCCCCTCCCTCTCTTCTCACAATTCACAAGACATATGAGATTGCCAGTACAATTAAAGCCACGGGAAGAGGAAAAAACTGGGTATAAGGCCTTGATAACCCTTTCAGGGTCATTTGCCAATAGGGAATGAGGGTCAGCCACAAATTCCAATTTTAGTGTCAGTGACAAGCAGTAAAAATCAAAGGAACACAGGAAAACAGATACGTGATCTGAAATCATCTATAACCAGAAGTGCTTATCTAGAAATGCTACTCTCTGGCAAGATGTCTATCTTCTCTTTTTTGCATGTATTTCTCTTTTGGAGAATAGTCCTTATCTAACATCTAACTCCTTTTACAGTCCTAGTTTGGAAAGGTCTCACTGGTCACACGTACCTTTGCCTAGAAAGGAAGGCGGCTGATTACATATTTTTCTTAACTGGCGAGCGACTTGCAGAGAACAATGCAAGATTGTAATTATAGAGTTGCTTTCAAAGATGAAGATAAATGAAGCCGTTGCAGCCATGGGGGTAAATGTTGAAAGGTTCATTGCCCACTGCGTGGAGAAAGAAACCATTTTGTGACCAAAAGAAAACCCAACAGAAAGCTTCTAGGGATGGGTCTTATGTGTATTTGCTCCAAAGCAGGGCTGGAAGGGCTGCCTGAAGAACACATCTAGTTTTGGTTAAACCCAACTTTGAGCATGAAGAAGAGGATTTGAAATCAGATTCTGAGAGATCTGGGTGCTATAATGAACATGTAGCCCAGGTGTTTCTGTTTAGGGCTGTTTTTGTGTTTTCTTTCTCATCCTTTGATGCAGTTTTATATTTTGAAGCAATGAAGATTCTTCTAATAAATCTTTGGCATTCAAGAAGTCAGGCCAGAAGTGCAAGTTGATTCAAGCTCCCTATAGGTGACATGATTTTCTCTGCTGATGATAACCCAACACATATAATTTCTGGATTTATTTTCTGGCCAGAAGTAACACCAGACTGAGACAGCAGCTAGGGAAAAAAGCTCTGAGGTTTGGCTTATAGAAAAACATGGGGACTGTTAACTTTTAGTGAAAGCTTCTGTGGATAGGATACCCTAAGTGGGATTGATCCTGAATTTTGGGGCTCTACTGTATTTCAGCTCTAGGGTTATTTTAAAATCTGGGCTTTCCATTCTGGTCTACATACAACCTAGATACTTGATAGGGAGCTGAGAACATGAAAGCAGAGATTCTAATGAACTGTAGGTCTTTCTTTTGATTAATTTGTGCTGAAAATACAGTGAAATTAATTGTATTTTCTTCCCCTGCCTGTATGGAATTTCCCCTTACTGTCTGTGGCCATCATTAGGAAGTGCACATCCATGCAATAATTTACAACCAGCAACAAAACAAAAATAGGCATAGGAAAAAAAACACCTTTTAATATTTTCCAGAAGATTTGGTCTTTTCCTCTAACCCATCCACTGTGTTTGATTTAGAATAGTTCTTAGTTTAAGGTAAGCCAATTTTCTTACCTGTCCTCAGCCTTCCCATCATTAAAAGAGTAATGATAAATACTGATGTGTGAGGTGCATTGATATATTGAATAAAACTCCAGTACTGTTCACTGAGTGAAATCCTGGAGACAAATGCAGGAAGGAGACAATTTGTTTTTTAAAGTCTTGTTTACTTCTGGTCAGGAGGAGTGAGAAGAAATCAGGATAAACACACCCAGCACGTCATTGACTGGGAGATGTGTGGCAGCATGGGGTATAGGTATTGGGCTGTGGAAAAAAAACAGTTGGAGAACCATGAAGTCCTGGACCTGAGCAGTCCACTTGGCTGAGTCAACTGTGTCTGTCTGCAGATGGAGAGCAGTGCCATTATAGCACTTCGACTTTTATTGTATTCGGTATTTCCAGTGACAAGTAGGCTCACCCTTTTCCTACAGGTTAATGATGCTGTAAACCAGAAGAGAAGAACAGCCAGCTAACCAAAAGTCAGAGTGCTGGGCCAGGTGAACTGCTCTTGAGAAGGCTCCAGACTCCGAGCTGAATCATAGCCCTGCCACAGCACCATGTGAAGGGGATGTGCATATAAAAGTTGTACAAGTAGGACAGAGAAACCACGGTCAGCACAGAATCAAGCCATTTCCTTGTGCACAGCTGTGGGCAAAATATTCAGGCACATGAAGGAAAACTTACAGGTATTTGGACAACAGACAAAAACCCCCACAAACAGGGGGTCAGTCAAAGCCCTTGCCATAGGGCATTCCGGCCATTCTGGTGGTTATGATGTCTGACTTGTGAAAACACCACAGGACTTTCCAAAGTTGTTAAGAACTTAGTGAAACCCAGATGGCAAGATGGGGGATTTTTTCTGTCTCTCTGTCAGCTCTCTACAGGGGTGTGAAAAGTTATCTGACCCTTAGCTTTACTTCACATAATCCCACCATAACTCATTTCTGTGTGGATCTGACATAGGATGACATGCTATGCTCAAAGCCAGCCTGGAGAAGCATACCTGAGCTTGGAAGACTATCAAAGTATATCCAGACCTCCACGGTCTGAAGACAGGTCTGCAGTTCTCACAGATGGCAATGTTTATCACTCTGCCTTTGGCACCTGGAAAAGCAGCACAGCAGGTACCATTGGGGTTTGCTCATAAACTGATTGGTCTACCATGTATTTTACACAGCAACCATCTTTTTAGTATATCTAAGGTCCATTAATAGCAGCATGCTTTATGAAACCACTTCCATCGCAACATAACATTTGTGTTTTCTGTTTCATGGAAAGCAATATATTTGTGGTTTTTCACAGTCTTTTGGCCAGGGTCTCAGCTGGTAACGATTGGCATCATTTCATGGACGTCAGCTTTGATGACTTACAGAGAATCTGGCCTCTTGTATGTGGCTGCAACTGTAGTGATAAATGCCTAATCCCATTTCTTGGGAGTTAACAAGTTTATTTATCTCCAGAACAAGAAAGACAACAGCCAGCAGAGAGCAAATTTCTTTACTGTCAATATTTCTCAGGGTTCTTCCGTACTGCTGGACACAGAGGCGTCCCTCAACGATTGAAGTCAGCTGGATGAGAGCCATTCTAGTCAGAAAAGCAAGCACAGATCTAAAGTGAACAAGTGAAAAGCCCAGGGCATTAGCTCAAGCAAAGAACCACATGTGTGCCATTTTGAAAAGTCATGACAGATTCATGCTGAGGTTAATGTGCCACTCATTATAATGAAAGAATTCTTATTTATGCTTCTTACTTTGATGCTGACTTTCAGTCATTAACACTATGGGTGACAGAAGTTCACTGCAGTCTCAGTGCCTTCAGCTGCTGAATCTCCACTGAAGGAGAAGGTGAAGAACTGTTTGTATGGGATGAGTGTCACTCAATATTGCTGGGGACAGTCTGACACTGCTTTTGTAGCACATGTTAAAGCAGTGCAGAAAGACAGGGCTCGGGATTAAGTCTGGTTGGGTAAATCTGTGTAACCTTTCACTATATTTTATGGGCTTTGGAAAATGCCCAGCCAGCAAAGGACCTCCTATTTGCCTGTGTACCTTCAGTTATAAAGGCTGAAAGAAGGAAACGCAATCATGACTTTCCTTCAGATTCTTGCCTTCAAAGCAAAAAAAAAAAAAAAAAAAAAAAAAAAAAAAAAAAAAAAAAAAAAAAAAAAAAAAAAAAAAAAAAAAAAAAAAAAAAAAAAAAAAAAAAAAAAAAAAAAAAAAAAAAAAAAAAAAAAAAAAAAAAAAAAAAAAAAAAAAAAAAAAAAAAAAAAAAAAAAAAAAAAAAAAAAAAAAAAAAAAAAAAAAAATCAGTCTGCTACACTGTGAAAGACAGGCTGTAGGCTGAAACACTATCCAAAGAGCTAAGTCCTGTTTTAAGAGTTGCTGAGCACCTATCTGTGATAGCTCTTCAGCAAGTCTGAAAATCTGTTTTTGAGATGCTTGGGTTGATCTTTATCCAAGAAAGGAGAACCACTTTGTTATCTGGGTCTTTGGTTCCTTCTGTCCATGCTTCATCTGCAACCTACTGAAGGAAGTCATGGGAGAAAAATTAATTGAAAGGCTATTTTCTACTATGTCAGTAGGAAATATCACCACAATAGCAAAACCACAGAATCAGAGAATCATTGAGGTGATTCTGTGATTTTCCTATTGTGGTGATTCTCACCTCTAATCTGTCTGAGTACAGAGATTGAACATTCAGACTCACACAAACCTCATATGATTTTTCTTCAGTGGGTGCTGTCCAGCCCAGTCTGTAACCACTGTTCCTTTCAGCTACCATGCAGAGGGTTCCTACCCAGCCACTGTCTGGTTTTATTTGAGGAGTTCATGTCTGTGTTGAGAGATGTCCTTGGAAGCAGGATGCTAAAGATAGCCAGTATCATGTAAATCAAACCTAAAGCAAATGTTCTTCCAAGAGAGGAGATGATCCTCTGAGAAGATAGATCATCTTGCCCTGTGTTTCTCATCTGAATTGTGAGGCTACAGCAGCCATTTGTCCACCAGAAAGATGAAGATGGCAGGCTGCAGACCAGCAGTGTTTAAAGACAGCACTTTCACTATTTGAAATGTTTGTCCATGGTAAGATTTATATCTCCATCAATGGGACTCTGAACAAAGTGCAGCTGGATTCTTGAAGTTTTTCTTTTCCAGGAAGAATCTGAACATGAGGGCTGGGGACACAGGGGATACAGGCTTCAAGGGAAAACAGCTGCTAAGGACATTCAGGTGACATGTCCCTCAGAGCCAAGACATGGCTAATGTGACTAAAAACCTGTTGCTGCATTGCAGAATGCCTATATTCATATACACAGCTGAGAAGCAGGGTAAGTCAAGTTAGCTGTCAACTTCAAGGCAGCTATAGCTCTGACCTGACACTTGTGCCAGGACTGAACCATTTTGCATGGAAAAGAATGCACTACTAAATGGTTTTCATGTAGGTGAGATGAGTCCCCGCCAGGTCCATGTTTGCTCCCTCTTTTGAGCATGAGCTTCATCAGGTCGTTATGGAAAGAGATGTGAGCAACTGAGGCCTCATCGATTTCAGTCTGATGATCTATGTGCACTTAAATTTTGTTCCTTTATCCAGAGACAAACTAAAACAGCACAAGATTACAGTAAAGGGCTTACACAAATGTCATTTTTCTCCAGCAAGGCGTGAAAGAGGAATTCAGCCACTGCAAAGACCTGACTGCTCAAAGTATAAAGTCTGGCCACTAAGTGGGTGACAGTTTTTGCTTGGTGTGATTCCATGAAGATGGTAACAAAGAACTCAGACTTGTCCTACCTCAGCTTCTCCCTAAGTAGAAGCTAAAGAATAAATCTTATCTATTGTTGTAATTGTTTCAAAGTATTTGGACAATTAGGAATAAACTGTACTGAACAGCTTTTGATAATTAACACTGAGCTGAACTGTGTGGATGTTGTGGATGTTTTCATATGTCCAAGGAAGACTGGTCAAATTCATGGGAGGATCTTAATAAATGCTTAGAAATCATGAGTTATAGGTGGGTGGTATGATATGCTTGACTTGTTTTTGTACTTTTGGCTAAGCAAATGCTTTTGCCATAGATGGACAGGATCCTGGTCTAGATTGAATTCTGTTTTGCTTCGGTGTGGCCACCCTTCTATCAATGCTGTTCCTGTCTGTCATGAAAAACATGGACATTTGGTCTTTGCTAAGTGCTGCACAGGGACAAGTGATTTCTTTCTATCCATGCAAGGCAGTGAGTTTGTTCTTGTTCCAGCACATAAGGAAGGGCAAGCCCTTCCTTACCCATCCCTTGCTCCCACAGCTGCTTCTGTGGGTGGGAGAGGCAAACCACAGCTCCCTCTGGAAAAAAAGCTCTGGAAACTCCCTGAATTGAAACCTTGCTTTATTTCCCTGGCAACAAATTACTCATGTACAGCCAAATCCCACACTCACCATTATAGGGATTTGGTTTTTCATGAGGGAAAAAGGGCTTTTTCAAATGTTGCATCAGAACGACCTCTAGATGTGAGTTTGACAGTTTCTGTCATGTTTATAAAAATGGTAGCAATAAAAAGGATAAGAGTATCAATGTCCTCGTTTTCTCTTATTTTTAATCCTCAACTCACCTCAAAGAATCTGCTCTGTGATGTCATTGCACTTCCCCAGCAGCCAGCTGTGACATTACACAGCATGTGTGTTTCAGGCTCCAGTTAGGGAATTCACAAGAAAGAAGACTTGTGCCACATGGGCATAGAAAGAAGAGGAAGATATCAATTTTTCCTACAAAAATACTTAATTCAACACCAAAGCAAAGAGAGTGTGGGTTGAAAATTAAGTATCCTTGAGGTATATTTTTTTTGTAAGGACATTTTGTCATCAGACACCAAGAGCTGTTTCAGGGGTGTTCAGTTTTTTTCATAAGCTGAAGTTCCAAAAGCTTCAAGGAGTTCTAAGTTACCTTTTTTTACAGAATAATTCAGTTGTTTGCACAGACATGCACAGTCAGTGGAATACTGGATATTACACCATTATTTCCTTCTCTTTCTTTAGGTGCCCAGTAATAAGTACTTCAGACATGAATATAGTAATCTCAATGAAAATAGAAAGAGCATAAGAAAACAAATAACATTTAAAGTATAAATATGCAGAATCATTAAAGAGACACAAATGTTGAAAAAAAGAAGTTTATGAACTCCATGTCTAATGGAACCTAGCTGGAAAAGAGTTTAGCTGTCCTTCTAGAAAACAAAAATTAATTTGCTTTGGCCAAATTAAAATTAATTAAAATTATGCAATGTTGCCCTTGTGTTAATTTTAACGGTGAGGTTGTTGTGATTTAAGGCTACAATTAGTTCTAGTGTTTGAAAGAGAAGCACTGTAATCGAGACAGGACATTTTAATAATCCTGGTTATAAACATTTAATACATCATCTTTAGGGACTCACAAACACATTGTAATTAACTTTTACAACTGAAATAAATCAGATTGCATTAGCATATTGCAAAGGAAAAAATCATTTGCATGATTGAAAACAGCTTCGGAAAATTATGTATAACAGGCTTCATGTAAACATCAATGCAAGCTAGTCTCAAACTTTTACCAAGATTTTTTAGGTTATTTTTAGAACAGTTAAAAAACCACTCGCATTTCTTTTTCCCCTGTAAATCTCTCCCTGCATCAGGAATGTCACTCACTCTACCTTGTACTTTTTCATACCAGTAATAAACGTGTACATGACCAAGGTCAACGAATAGCATAAAACACAAGATTAAGGTCCTGATCCTGCAAGCACTTAAGTCATGTGAGGAACTTTGCTCATGTAAAAGCTCTGTTGACTGTATCGAGCCTGCTGATATGAATAAAGTTATGTTCAAGTATCTTCAGGGTTATGGTATTCATCATTCATCTCTACTCTTCACCAAAGAAAGCATAAACAAAATACACTGGGGTGGGGGGGGAGGGGAACCACACCAAAAATCTCAGGATCTGGGCTGCAAATTCACCCAGAGAAAAGGAGAAATTATGAAAACAACCAAAGGCCAAGTAGGAAACTGGATTCAGTTTATTTCATTTATTGCAGATGCAAAGGAAATGACTGACCTTTTGCCCAGACATGCAGATCCACCTGCTTCCAGGGAGCTTTGACACAGGTTTGGACAGTGAACATGTGAAAATTCATACTTACAGTCATCTTTCTATCCCTGACTGTTAGTCTGGACAAAATTTGTGTTCCTCTGAGCTGAGAAATTCCAAGAGTGGCATTAGAATTTTGGGGGAAGTTTTATATGGGATTTCCTGACTTAAGATATTTATTAGACAATATGGGATCAAAGTAGTTTATTAAAAACCAACTAAACAGCGAGAACAAAAATGGAAAAATCTCTTTTACATAAGTCTATAAAGTAGACCTCTACTGGATGAATCTTACTTTGCCTTCTTGAGAGTGGTCTGTAGTTTGATCTAAGCCTGTGTTTAAGATATATTTAAGATGGTCAGGTCTGAACTTGAGAATTCAAATACATACTTTTTTGAAAGTATAGCTAATTTTCTGCATAGTGGTGTAAAAGTGGGTGTAGATCATTCTAACTCTTGCCCATAAAGCAAAGACTAGATGCAGAGAAAGGAAGAAAGTGGCAATGGGTAACTTCAGTGGGAAATAAAGACGTGAGATTGAAAAAAGGAGCTAATAGGTGAGGGAAGTTTGAGGTGAAGTCCTTACAGGATGAACATTATTTTCATTTGTCATTGAGAAGGGTCTGGATTTCATTTCTATTGGTTGAAGTACCTGGTCTTCTCTTAACACTTTCTCACTCTCCATTTAATTTTTTTTTCTCTCATTTAAATTGAGAAGTTGTATTTTCAGAAATAAAAAGAGGAAAGGAGATGAACAAAACTTTTCTCTTTTTTTTTGCCCCAAAGACCAGGGGCAGAAAGCTTTTCCTCCTGAGGCCACAGTGTATTGATTCAAAGGAGCAGTAAGTTAATTAACACTAGTAGTGAAGCCTCCTGCATAATTAACAAGACATTTACCTAAAATCAATAATCTAATTGCCACACCTACCGTACATGGGGGACAGTGTTTATCCTATTGAGAAAGACTCATTTATATCTGCATGTTAACATGGTGATTCGTGGTTTGTTTAAGAGCCTAACCTGATCTGTAAAGTGATAATTTATTGAACGATCAATTAAACTTTTTAACCTTGCAAATATAAACAGGTAATGAATAGCCACAAACCTATTTCCATATGAAAGTTCACACATCACAGAGATTTTCATGCAGTTCAGATTATATTTCATCAGTCCACTTTGAGACCTAGTGGAGAAGAATGAGAGGAATAATTTCTCTTTGAGAGGCATCATTTCATCATCCTCTCTGGCTTTTAGTCCTGTGTTTATATTTCTTAATATCAAACTGATCTTGAAGTACTCTGCCAGCTTTCTAGTCCCTGGTGGTTGAAGAGAAGGAACTGGGGAACACGGAGTGTCATCTTCTGAGGAAAACAAACTGTGTCATCAACAGAAGGTGACAACCAGAAGACCTAGAGCTGGGCAGAGATATGACAACACACAGCATCATTAAATTGCTCTTATTGCACTGAAGAACAGCCCACTGTAGATCCACCTTCATGTGCTTTTAGTCTCACCACACTGTGATAAGGAGAAGGAAGGGAGACAAGTGAGAGTAGGTGGATAGGGGGTTTACACTACCAGAGAATCGCCTTGCATTGAGGCTGACAGCTGGCATCCGTATCTGAAAGGTTGGGTCCACTGAAAGCTGCCAAAATCTGGAGCCTGAAATTGTTTAGACTCCTTTAAAAAGTCCTGTCTTTCATCTTGCAAGTGCAAAATAGGAATTGAAGATATCCCAAGAACTAATTTTCTTCTGAATTTTCAAGTATACATCCCAGCTTGTGCTAAAATGGCATGGGGCCCAGCACTGAGGTGTCAGATTGTTTTAAATTGTATTTTTCATTTTGGCATGTTGATGTTTTCTAGTCTTACCCATATTTCAATGGTGTGGAGAAACAGGAGACAAAATAACAAATGAACGTAATGGTTTTCAAACCTTATCTCCAGAAAGCTGGGACTCACAGCGGTGCTGCTTTTCCAGAGAGAGGTTTTGATTTGGTTTTTGGTTTGAGGCAATGCTTTTTTTGTGATACTATTTCACAAGGCCCAAACCAGCTCTTTGGTCCTCACCAGGAAACCACGGGGATAATTCAACTGACCAGTAACATAAGTGATTGATAATGCACAGCACCTAATAATACTTGCTAAAATGTGTCTAAGAGTATATTAATTGAACAATAAATCTATCTTTGAATTCCTGGGGCCTTTTGACTTTTACAGGCACTACTGTGAAAGAGAGATTTGAACCTGTCAATCAACATTCTTAGTAGTATCTTAAAGACATGGACTGTGGCTTAGCAGAAGGCTTGGAGGCACCAACTCTCAAAATCCAAGGTCATGTGTGAAAGAAAAAAAAGTGAATAAACCCAGCTAAACTAAAATGCTTTAACTTCTCTGCCAGTAGCTAGGGCTTGATAATGAAATTTTTTACTTCAATACATTTCAATAAAAATGGGACTAACAGAGTCAATGAAATTTGTCACAGGAGTGAAAAGAGCAACTTAACTGTACATGCAGGAGAGAAGGACTACAATGCTGTGAGAATTTCAGTCCCACCACAAATGTCTTACTGGAATGCAGCATTGTGTGTGTTAATTAAAACATTTGGGGGTTAGGTGAGGAAAAAGAAAAACAACCAAAAAAGAGGGCTGGATGATTTAGATACACATAAAAATAGTTTTCAGTATTATTAGGCTTTCTACCTTAACTGAGATAACAATGAAGTGTGAAATGTAATGTTCTTAAAATTGATTTTCCAGTTAGATGGTCTCTGTCTTAAAAGGCCCCACTTTTTTAAAGTGCAATTCTTTAGTAATTTTTACATTTCTCTTTTCTTCATTTTTATTTCTTTTAAGTCCTTCAACTTTAGTTTCATCACTTGAGGAATTAAAAAATTTGGAGTAGCACCCTGTCTCTTTCCCACCTTCTGGCTATTTTAACTCTCTTTACTGCTAGCAGGGATCTTGTTATTTTGTCTGGTGTGCCTGCTGTATGCTAAACAGGAAGTTCCCCTACTCTGGAGCTCATCTGCTCACTCATTTTTTTGACAAAAACAGTCATTTTGGAATATCAGTAGAATTAAAAGACAGAGGTAACAAAGATACAGCAATATGTGAGAGTCATAGTGAGTGTCTGAAGCATTAGACCACAGTCCAAAATCCTTTTGTGACAGCTCAGACCCAGGACTTACGCGATTTTCATCTCCTTTTCAGCAATATTTTCTGAATTCTTCATGATTTTTTAATCCTTGTTTGACCCAGTCCCACAAAAAAAGAAAATATTGGTGGAAACAAACCCCAAATATGAATGCAGCAGAATGCTTGTTATTCTTTTCTCAAATCTTGAAGTAGCTCAGTTTTCCCACCTGTACGCAGGGAGATAGGGCTGTTCCTCTGCTATGTGCAACATGCAGCTGTCTCCTACGGATGAAAATTTCAGAAGTGCTGTGAGAAAACTTCTGCCACTGGGAAAAGTGCATTTTGCTAGGTCAAGCCTTTCTTTTTAGGAGCTGGAGAACTTTATTTGGTTTTATTATCTGCATGTCACCAAGACATTTTAATTCTGAGTCTGGACAGGCAGGGCTGTGATTAACCACTTTATCTGACAGTGATTTTTGTGGGTTGCACCAAGGCTGGGATCCGCCTCTGTTTTTCATCAGAAGTTTTACCTGAGTTTGTTGAAGTAACATTGTGAGAGATGCAGCACTGCAAAGCCTCAAAAGGGGCTTGATGTTGCCATGATGTCAATGCTGCTGTGTGGACACTGCAAGGTAAGAGTGCAAGGAAAAGAGCCGGATTTTCTTATCTGAGGAGCTGGGAGGGGCTCCTGAACAAGTGTCATGTAATTATGTGTAATTATATCCCCCTTGTATTATCAATGATATATGCTCTGCCTAATGATCTACGTATTATCAGCATTTCCTCTTAGCCCCCTCCTATGTTTTCTCCACATTTTATCTTTAACCCCTTGCAGATTCCTCTCCCCTTCCTGCCTCACCATCTTCACCCCACTGACCCCCACGACAAGAGCAGGGTTGAGTTAGTTGGACTTTGTACATGCACCAAAAAGAGAAAAAGAGATCCCAGCTAATGTTTTCAAATTAGCACAGCTCCAACTCTGGAGATTCTCATTAGTTGTTGGCTGAGATTTATCAGCTCTCATTTGCCTAATATGGAGCCTAACTTTAGGCGCCTGGCCCTTTCGGTGGGGGGTAAGAGAGAATAGGAAGGGGTCTTTTGTCATTGCCATGTGGGCTCACTAATTTGCTCTGCCTAATAAAATTACAAATGAACACAGCTTTGCTCATGTTGCCTTTATAGGTTATAATAACCTTGGTACCCCATAACCTCCCGCTAGCTGAATTAATCAGATCATATTAATATTTCTTCTTACTTTCTTTTAACTGGTTCTTCTCTTAATTAAAGGGGCCAAAGATGTAAACAGGGTAGGTGACTAGAAACATGGCGTCAGGTTATAAACAAGGCTCATTAAAAAGATGGATGTGCCGGCAGACTGTGAAAATTGCTTACTCCGCAAGTGTACATTTTGTAATTTCCTGACAACTAAAAGGACTAATACCAGATCCTGCTTTGCTTCCCTAGCCCCCACCCTTTTCTTTTTAAAGCATGTATAAAAGATGATAATTTTTGTAAGCTGAGGGAACACAGAGGAGTTCATTCATCAGCTGGGATAAAGGCTATTTGTATTAAAAATCTTTTTGCCCCTCCGACAGATTGGGATACAAAATGGGATGTTGTTACAACAACAGTAAGTGAAAGAAATCAATCCAAAACCTGAAGATTTTGGAAAGGATGGGGAATACTAGCCAGAAAACAGGTTTATGACTAAAATTAAATCCTTTTTTATTGTAATTATCATTAAAACTTTATTCATCTGTAGTTGCATTTCCAGAGCTGAAATCAGAAGTACTTTAGTGCACAGCTTAGAGATGGCAGGATCTGTGCTAATAGACAAGTGGGGTGTGCTGTGCCTGCAACACCCTCCCCAAGCACATGGATCCTTCTGC
This sequence comes from Corvus brachyrhynchos, assembly GCF_000691975.1. Classification (NCBI taxonomy): domain Eukaryota; kingdom Metazoa; phylum Chordata; class Aves; order Passeriformes; family Corvidae; genus Corvus; species Corvus brachyrhynchos. The sequence continues at coordinate 7,972,575 of NW_008239758.1, read as the reverse complement.
TGCATCCAGGCAGAAAGCTGTCTCTCCTACCTGCTTGAGCTGGTAGGAGAACCCACCAATTCATATTTTTAAAGTTACGTGTGAACTTCATATGAAAAGACGATCTAGTTATCTTACATAAATAATTTATGTTTTCACTCATTAGTAACTTCAGTCCCCTTAATATTGAAACTTGGCCTTATAATATGTAATATTAAATTCAGCTCCAGTACAATAACCACTGAATAAAGCAGTGCAGTTTTCTCTCTTCCAGTGATTATTAGTAGGAAAGACTAAACCCCTGATTTTTCTATCTCCCTTTATCCCTTCTCAAGAAGAAGGAAAGTCATTCTGACAGGATGATGCACAGCATGACCAGAAAAGACCTCTCTCCTTCATGAATAAATTAGAGATGAAAGTTTCACTGATCCCCTTGCATTTTTATGGAGGGACCTCATCCTAATTTACCTAAATGCTTTGAACAAAACGAAAGAAAAATGTAAGCGGCGAAGGTGAAAAGGTTAAAATCCATGTTTAAATGGAAGGGCATTTTAACAAGAAGGCTATGTGGGCTACCTGCATGTGATTGGGTTATCTTATTTTTAAGTTTAAGCATTTAAATGAATAAATCACCACACAATGTGCTTTTTTCCCCCTCAGTTTTAAGTTTTTGCATTATAAAGACAGTGTATGTTCATTCTGCATCTATGAGTGCCTAAACATTCATTGATTGATATCAATGAATGTTTTATAGTATTAGTCAAAATATTATTATTATAATGATAATAAATAATAATAAAAATCTGAAGAGTCTGTGATTCATTAACCTTATTTGAACGATGGAACAATAGATTTCAGCCTTTAGGGTGTATCAGTTATTTAAAGTTCTTTCAGGTTGAGGAGGAAGGAATTGCCTTTTCTGTAGGTAATTTTGAACTCTGTGGAATAGTCTACATTATTTTAATCTGAAGTGGAGAATTCTACAAGTTGCTTAAACATTCATTCCCTGAAGTTGTTCAGGTGTACTTCTAGAAAAGTACTTTAAAATCCTGTGGAAGCCAGCAGTTTCATCCCTATTATATTCTCCAGCAGTTTCCTTATAAGCTAATATATTTTTATGAGTATCACTTAGGAATAATTAAAATACAAAAAAAAGACACTCTCGCTTTCACATCAGTTATTATAGGATTATTCAGAAGTTTAATGACTTTGGAAGATGTTCTTCCAAGCCCAGGTGTACTTTTTTCAGGTTAGTGTCTTCTTTGCCAGTGGAACTTTATGCTGGGTCCAAATTCCACAGGGCACAGCAAGTTGGACATTTGTCTGAGAATGACAGGCTTTGTTTGTTTTGATGTGACTCAAAGCCTTCTGTATGCTTATTAAAAAAAAGAAAATAGTCACTAGGTATTTTATAAGAGCTCCAAATACACTTTGTCTATCCTGTGGGTGAGAAAAACACCTGCACTGAGATTCAGGGCACAAGTGGAGAATGTATTCTCCAAAACACCCCAGTATTTAATAGATAAGACAGAACTGGGCCAGTTGAGGATATAAAATCTTTCAATTTAAATGGATCTATTTCGTTTTTAGTTTTGGTGTTTTATCTCTTTAAGGACAGCACCCCAAAAAACTTCAACTTGAGAGAAGGTTTCTAAACAGTGCAGGCAAAATGCAACTTTTCAGTGACTGCAGAGAGAGCTCCTGGCATGGTGGAAGGAGGTCACAGTCACACCCAGGCTGATGTAAGGATGGATGAGGTGTCTGTGATCGTTGTTGTCCAGTTGTCCTGCTTGTTCCAAACTAAACACCTAACATATAGACAGCTACATCTGGGCCACAGGAGTTCTGGTCTACAAGCTGGTGTAATTTACCCTGTCACTAAAACCAGCCCTGGGTGAAGCCCAATGTTTTCAACATCCATCATAATTTCAAAAATTCCAAACCCACACTAGAGTAAGTTTAGCTTCAGATTTCTAAGCCACCCTATGTCTTTAAAAAAGGAAGTCAGCATTTCAGATCACCTAAAAAGCTAGCTGCATTCCCTCAAAATCTGTAGAAGGTTTATGCCTAAACTAAATTCTAGTTTGAACCAAAATGATGGATATAGTGTTAAAATTAAATCATGACACATATGCAAATATTTTGGAAAGAAAAGGTATGGTTCATGCAAAATCATGGCTCTGTCTGTGGCTGTGTCATTGCACTCTGAACTAGGATGCAATTTCCCTCCCAGTTTGATCCACCAAATGTGTGTTAAAACTTTAAAAAGCCCATTAACCCTTTGTGTGTCTTAGGTTTTCTACCTACAGACTCAGGAAAACACTGCTTATTTGTCTTTGTGTTATATTTGGACATCTATTTATGACAATACGTGATTATATATGGTGAGGGACTCTTTTCTTTGCTCCTCAGACAAATGCAACTTGGTTTTGATGCTGCCAGATTGAAAGCAAACATTGCCAAAATAATGAAAGCGAAGCGAGCAAGAAAAGTTGGGGATTTTTTTATAAAAGGACTGAAAAGTTCCAAAAGCTTCAACCCTCCAAGTGTCTTTTTTTAATTGGGGTCAGTATTGATACAACAAGGCAGAAAAGGCATCCGGGTAAACACGTCCCCCAAGCCGAGCTGTCACAGCACACCTATCCATGTCCGTCCATTAAATGTCAGTGTCTCTGTGGAAGACAAATGCCCCTTCCCAAGGACGCTGGCCAGGCCACGTGTGTGTGCCTTGTGTGTGTGTGTTTTTTGAAGGCTGACAAGGCACCTCTGCCATTTCCTCGCCTGGAGCTCTACCCACAGGCGGCCGTGCCGGCCCCCCTCTCCCAAATGTTATTATTCTGTCGTGAGCCCTTCTTCGGTCAGGATGTTACTTCATTTCCACCTTTTGTCTCAGGTTGAATGTGAATGATGCTCTTTCAGCAATATACGGTCGCTCGAGCTCCCCGCTGCAGCCTTACATAAATATACAACACCCGTCTCGGCCTATAACTCACTTCAGGCCTGGAAAAATAGTGACTTCCTTTATTGGCCAGATTCTTTCGCAATTCCCAACAGCTGTATGTTTTCACCTCCGAGGATCCTTATCTTCAAGTTTCCATTTGTCTCAGCACTATTCCAGTGGATTGCCAATAAAAATGATTCCCATTTTTATAACCCCTGAGAACACGGGGAGCGGACTTTCCAGAAAAACCTATTTTTTAGCAGGAAAAAAAAAAGGGGAAAAAATAAGGAAAAAAAAAAGCAGCTCCCCACAACTTAGCAGAAGGCAGGATTTAGCCTTCACACAAATATTTGAAAGTGTGAAACTTCCCGAGCAATCATCGCAACTCTGCCGAGATGGGAACGGAGACTTCCAGCAATCTCTGAAGCCGCTCAATCAAGGACTCTTAATTTTCCATTTGAGCAGGAGGAACGGCTGTGAATGGAACATTTATTAACACATGCGCCTCACACGCACAAAGAGAGCTATATTTACAAAGAATTAAACTTGAGAGCATGAAATAGCCTTGTAACCATATGACAAAGATACACTTAAAGAGATGTAAACACTAGGTGCAGGGAAATTTGCCAGGTTAGAGTCAGCTGTATCACTCTGTTTTATTACTATACAACTGTTTACTGAGAAAAGACAGATGATGGCTGATATACTCTGTGTGTTATCATAAGGGCTTGCTTGGGAGCTCTTTGTGACTGACAATTGCTACAGCCCTATGCAAAAACCTGGCCTGGGGAGTTGTTTTTCTTTTAATTCTTCTCTGTCCATCATTCCAAAGCATTAACAATTCTTTTAGAAAAGCAAACTGGCAAAGCATCCTGAGTGTTTTGTATCACTCCCATGAGACTGTCACTAAAGAAGTTTAAATCATTCTTTCTTCTTCTTACAGGGTTATTGGGTTTGGTTCTTCCAAGGATAAATTTTTTAAAGCTTCTCCCCTGTCTGGGCTATGTAAGCCCCAGGTTCACACAGCCCTTTCCTGCCCAAGTCTTGGAGAAAACACTGTGAAATACCTTTATAATAATTCTCAGCTCCAATTCTGCTGCTAACAACTCCTAGAGTGACTTCTAATAAGAGGTGGTGCTCCTGTGTCTCCCTGGAGATGTGCAAAGCTGCCATCAGGTTGCCCTCAAAGGGGGTTGAAGAAACCCAGAAGAGGAGCCAATGCAGCACATGTGCCTCTCTCATCTGATTCATTTCCATGACTAAAAAAAGTATTTCCAGGTATCTGAGAGAGATGGTTTAGAGCATGTTGGGCTTTCTTTATCCTTACTGGGTTCACAGCACCAGGACTGCAACATGAGACAGCTTTAGTAGCATTCCTTGCTGCTTTCCAGAGTGGGTTCCTTAAGAGGGGCTGGAGGAGAAAGAAGGGGAAGAGTGGAGAGCTGTGGTGGCAGGTGTTGCCTTCTCCCCATCTCTACCTCTGCAGATATTTACACAGGAGCAAATTTAAGGCCCAGTTCATCCTGCTTCCCTTCAGGTACCCGAAGCACTGAAGTTATGAACCAAACCACTTTGTTCTTCCTCTGCAGTCAATGGAGAGAACAAGAGGGATGTTCAAAAGGGATGAATCATCCCTCAGAGTCTCTTCCAGCTGGGATGAACCCCAGCCCTGCTATCTGCTGTCACTGAACCAGAAACTCGCCATCACCTCTCTCTCTTCACCATTTCTTTTCTCTGCCTGTGACAAAAATTTTGTCCTATTCTTAGGTTCAAGTATTTTGCTCTGTCTCGCCTGAGGAGAAAAGGGGAAGGGTTCTTTCCTTATGGGTTCCTGATCTAAATGAATTATTGCAAGGCGGTTTTTTTTAAAGCCTTGGAAAGGGGACTTGAAGCTATTGTATTTATCTGACCATTATGAGCACTGTAAAACATGCTGTTTCACATTGTAACATAAGCTCTTTTTTAAAGTATGCCCAGAGTATTTGTAATTGTTATCAGGCCCAGATGTATCCGAGTGTCAGCATGAAGCACTGAGAGTTGGCTCAGATGTACAGAATGTAATTAGCTCAAAGCCCTGTGCGCTTAGTTTGTAGTGGAAGCACAGACTGATAATAAAACCAAAAAAAATGAAAGTGGCAAAGGTTAAAATCTATTGTTCACAGTGCTAAAGCTGTTCTGGGGGAAGCCAGTGCTGGCTGCTGCAGCGTTGGAGTGCTCAGACTCCAAACGAGATCAGAAGTGAGCCAGTGACAAAGGTTAGTTCAAAATAGGTGATGATAGACTAACATTAAATTGACATTATTCTCACAATAGTGGCCCAGACATTTGGTCTATCTAGTCTGGTATCCTGCCTCTGACTTGCGCCAATTCCCTCATGTGTCCGGAGGAAGAATAGCATATGATCCACACACCCACTTCCCACTGAGCTTCCAGTGACTTGTGAAATCCCAGATGTGGAGGGAGTGTGGGGATGGTACAAACGGTTCCTGAGCTGCATGGGAACCATCTATTCACTCATGTACTCATCTGCATGGCTGCCAACTTGCTTAGCCTGCGGTTTTTTTTCTGTTGTTTTTGTCATATCCAGGAAAAATCTGATTTTTCTGATAGACACTTGCTGGGAACACAGGAACACCCCCATGCCCACCTACTGCTGCCCTCTACTGAGTGGGAGCACAAGCTCATGTCCTGGTTTCTGGAACTCAGCATTGCCCAAATTAAAGAGTCTTCTCTTGCTTGAGTGACTTTGAAGCATGTGGATTTGATCTCTATCCCTACAGCCACTATGACATTTCCAAAGGCTTTTGTGTGCACTGTGGTGACAAGCACTACTTTCTGAGGTGGCTATCGGCTCGTTAAAGTACAGACACTTTCTGGCTTGATTGTTGTTAAGGAGACAAATCTTAGCACTTGCAAAAAGCTCTGATAGTTACAGTGCTCTGCACTGATATAATGCATAGGGATGTGGGTGTACTTAAATTTAGATGTGTGCACTTGCATCACATTCACAAATGCAATAAACAATATCTAATAACATTAATAAGGCACAGGCACATACCAGTTCACAACAGGAAATTCAAATCTGAGGATGACATGCTGATCTCAACTCCCTCTGTTTAGAAAAAATAAGTCAGAACAGCTTGAGTGAAGGACAGAGTGTCACAGCCTTAACTTGAACATTTCCTGGCTTTTGTTGGTTTGTTTCACAGCCTTCACATTCCTTAAACATAAGTTTGTTTGATTTTAATTTCCTTTTCTCTGTTAAAAGAATGAAGAAACGTGTTTGAGGGTAGCCCTGAGCATGATTTCTTTTCACAGCCACAGCTGAAATTTCCTATGTTTGTTTTTTCTTTTACAATGTTAAAGACAAACTTCTGGGGAGGTGATGCGGCCAGAGACAGGACACATGTTTCTGACAAGAAAGACAGTCTCAGGCTATGCTGGTCATCCAGCACGTGGTGGACCTTGGTCCAAGTTCTTCATCAACAGCCACGGACTTTGGTGAGGGGCCTTAGGCCACTGTGCATGTTTGGATCTGCATGGGGATTGTGGTGTTACAGTACATAACTCTGTGGTATTTGCTTTGCAGGTGGGTGAAAGAAAAACACACAAAGAAATCTAAAACCCATGTGTTCAGGCCACATGAGAGAAGGGCCTGCTTGACTTGGCTGGTGTGAAAGCAAGTCCAGTTACCTGTGTTTCTTTTACAATTTTCACACTCAAGTGCACAAGAGCTGCTGTCTTAAATCCCATCTCCAGAGCCTGACAGCCTTAGACCTTGCTTCACAGTTCAGATCCACAGCCTTCTCCCATAACATATAATAATATCATATAAATAAAAAGTTCTGTTAAGTGAGATCCTTCTTTTAAGTTTCAAATTGCTGATAAACCTCAATTTATCCCTCCTACTCAGTCCTTTTGCTTGGAAGGATTTCTGCAGGGGAACAAGAAGCTTTGCCAATGTCCTGTTCATATTTTCCCATGTGGAGCCACATCTTGCAATTGTATTTCAAGAATTGACCCTACCTACAGGATGCTGTTTCTATTGTGACTCTTCTAACCCAATGACAGAGGGATCATTCATGTACTTTCCATTTTTCTGTATTATAAAAAAGAGACCCAGAAAGCTAGGAAAGGAGTGCAGTCATCAAGAAACGTGCATGATATGAAGGAGGGAGAGAAGTGAAGGAGAGGGAAATTCCCAGTGCCATTGGCTCCTTTCATGGGTGCTCATGAGTGGAATAGTTTCTGATAGACTCTTAATCCAGAGCCTGGACACAAAGCCCAGAGAAGGTTATAAAACCACATTAGTGGGTGCAGTAAAACAGGTCTACAGGATGCTCCAAATAGGTTATCTGTAACACTGAAATAGCACAAGGCCAGAGATGAGGGGAAAATGGCAGCTTTGAAATTACTTCAAGAGCTTCTCAGAAAGGGAATTTGCCCCACCCACTCTGTTCCTTCTCTCCTGGGATTTTTGCAGGCTCTCACTCCTCCAATTACTCATTAATTTTTTCCCCTCTAGCCTCAGTTCTGCAAAGTCAACATGGCTTATGAAAATCAAGTTGTATTCTGTATACTTAATACATCATCTCTAAGAATAATCATTTTGGAATCTGAACTTGTTTCTGTTATCTGGCTCAGCTTGACAATGATTTATGAAGCAGAAAACAAGACAGCTTCATTTTCATAAGGCAGCCTGAACCTTCTGGACAAGGAAGAGCTCTGAAAGTTGTTTTGACTAGTAAACTGAAACAAACATGACACAAAAGTCAATACAAGTGCAACATCAGCCTCTCATTTTACAGAGTAACTTTCCTCTGCTAGAGCAATCTGACAGTCAAAATGTTGTGATATTCGATAACATTCTGCATCTTCACTAATTACAACTGCGGGGTACTTGCTGTGATGGGCATTTTCGATGCAAACGAAATACATGGCAGCCATTCACAAAGCATGTCTGGTTAGCAGTTAAAAGGACACTGTCATCGCATTTGGCTTACATTTTATTCCTGTGGATAGAGATATTACACATTATATTTGAACATTAATCTGGATTTATATTAGCTCTCGGAAAATATGAGCTGACTTATGTGAATCAGTCCGTGTTTATTCAGCGATGAGCGTGTTGAAATACATGTGATTGATTCTTTGGAGTTTCATTCTATATTCACTGCCATTATGCAGCTCTGAGAAACTGGAAGATGCAATTCCCATGAAGATCTTAGAAAAAGTCTCAACAATTTCAGTTCAAGTAGACTCCTCACCCATTTCTAGTAATATAAAACATATGGCACATGCCAGAGACAACGTAGCTGTGTATGTATCTACTGCTTAGCTTATTGCACCTCCTTTTAGTGTGCAATAAGTAATATAGATAGTACGAATCCTTCCATATGAGATTAATTTATTTTGAGCCTTTCCCTCATGTTTTATAAAACATACCAGCAAAGTGGTGGAAAACACCACGAAGGGAGGCAAACTGAAATTTTTTTAGATGTCCAAAATGTCAGGAGAAAAGTTTTATTTTGTACTCTATGTAAGAGACACCCAGAAAGTGAAGATAGTCTATCCATTAATATTATGCAGAGCTAGTTGAAATTTTTCAAACCCTATTTTGGAAGACTTTATAAAATTATAATGTTATAAAATATTAGTATTAAAATAAATATATATAAAATAATAACGTTAACTTTCTAGATTTTATTACTGCTACAGGTAATGCTTTCGATAATTGTATTGCAGGTTTTATTTGGAAGTATCCATTAAAAGTTTGCCTTTCATCTAGGTAAATTTGGTGCTAACTTTCTCCAGATTTTGAAATTATATATTTATAAAACAGAACTGTCATTGATGAGGAAAATCTATTAAAGAATATGGTCAGACACTTTTATGCAAAAAGTGTTAGCTCCAACATTCCTTGAAATCAACTCTTGGTGGATCCCTAAACAGAGCCTAGAAGATACTGCTGCATATTGCAGCCCTTCATATAACCACAGAAACATGGAATATCCTGAGTTGGAAGGGACCCAACAGGATCATTAAATTCCAACTCCTGGCCCCAAACAGGGACACCCCAACAATCCCACTCTGTGCTGGAGAGTGTTGTTCAAACGCTCAAGCAGGAGCGCAATGACATGGAGTTGCTTATGGATTAATTTATTTGCTTTATCATGAGAAGTGCTTCCAAGGAGGCAAAGCTGGGTTGTACAGTGCCTTTCCTCTCTTTTCACCAGAGCAATCAGGAGTAGCTCCACTTTAAATCCATATGGCTGCATGGACAGAAACATGCCCAGAACTGCTCTTTGCCCTGTCCCTCTGCCTCCCTAGAGCACAGATTATTCCTATTCTCAAGCTATGAGCTTGCTTGTAGCTCTGGTGACCTTTCCAACATGTGGTTCATGGTGTAAGGGTTCCTACGTGAGTGTGACATTCCAGTATGGGGTCAGTGTCCCCACCAGCACTGTGACAGGTGTCCAAGCTGGCTAGGGACTCTCTGGTGACCTGGTGGCAAGTTGTCTTTTCAGCACTCTTGGGCCATAATGTACCTTCACTTCCATTCCTCCCTCCCAGATTTTTTCCTGCCCTTTCATTCTTCAGATCAGTAAAACCAAGATGCTTGGAGAATATTTGATTTTTGAAGCTTTAGAGTTAAGTCAGTCAAATGTGGGTGAAAAATCCCTGATGTTTTAGTCCCAGCGTCAGTACGGAAGTAGATTGTGTACTTGACTTTAACAATCTTCCAAGATATAAAGCCATTTGACTGAGGTCATACTTAAGATAATAAAACTCCCTTTGATGAGGTTCATTTACATATTTGTTTTCCTTGCTTGAGCCCATTTTTTTGTATAGATTTAGTGCAGTTGTTTACAATGCTGGAATTTTTATGATTAAGGTCATACATGAGAATATTTACAACATCAGGAATAAACACAACTCCTATTTAAGAAGCATATCCTGTTCCCAAATGAGATCCAAGCCCTGCTTATAATATCATGCATTTGTAGAGCACTTAATAAATGTTTATTTTCAAATGCAATTATAAACAATTCTTGCATTGTTGCGGTAGGACGTGGGCTTCACATCTCTTGACATTAGCACAGGAGATATCCATTAGGCAAGGTATGCCTCTTTGAGAGGTAGTTTGACCTCCAGCCCTGTCTGCAGAGGGCAACCCCTTGCTTTGTGGCACCCTGGATTGCAAATGATGCTTAACTCCTGATGGGTTCAAGGAAACACTTCAAATAAATAAATGCACACAGGCATGTCTTGGATATTTAAAAGAAATTAAAGTTAGCATACACAGCTTCAGGCCACCATTACCTGCTGAGAATGATGAATTTTGGGGTGACGGGGTGTACAGTCACTTGAAACAGCAGCGATATCACAAATATTTTCAGAAAAGTGACCAAGAGTTTGGGTTTGGTTTGTTTTCCTTTCCCGCCCATGGCCCCTTCCCCTTTGTATCAAATCCACAGACGTTCTGGCAACAGACCTCTCCTGTTGGAGGGGCAGAGAAGAAAAAAAGAGTACCATAAAAAACAACGGGGAGATGTAACATGTGCACTGTAATTAGATGAGGAAGCCATTAATTATGTTGTTTTCAATATCCTCTAAAAGGGTTGCCCACCCCTAACTACATATTTATACATATTTACTTGTTAATCAATAAAGGAAAATGGCTACATTATTTTGATTAAAACATCAACCAAATGTGTGGCAATAAAATCAAATTTCAGAGGGAAGGTAAAAAAAAAAAGAAAGAGAGGGAGAATGAGAGAGATAGCTATGTATGCCTTCCTCCAGACCATGATATATGACATTTTCAGGCTGCTAGGAGAGCAGACACATTAAGAAAATAGTGCTAATGATATTAAAGTACTTTACAAGGCTTGTTACTAAGCGCTGACAAACCTGTCAAGTGTATAATGTAGGAGGCTATTGTAGCGTTCTCAGAAAACCATACCTCTGCCCCATTTCAGTGCAATCTCCTAATAATGGAGCTGCTATAAATTCTAGCCAGCAATGGGACAGACTCCTGGCTTCTCACCCCAATGTGAAGACATGATAAATATAAAAGAAAATGGCTGTCAGTTTTGGCGCCCGAACCTTATTACAAAGTCTTAATCTTACTGGCCTCAGCACCTTTTATCACCGCCTTGTTATGAGCTGATGGCTTTTTTATTTGCTGGGAGATGGAGGATGTGTCATTTGATGTCCTTTTATGTAGCCACTGCTCTGTCCTCTCATGGAAAAAAAATCTTTTTTTATATGTTTATTACAGTAACCGATTAAATGCAAGGCTCATGCTGTGTTTGGTGCAAGCATCTTCCTGGCTGATTTTTGCAGAAGCCTAGATTTAGATAGTCAGATGCAGAGTTATTAAGAATGTGGGCACAATGGAGTGTTATTTTATTTTCCAGCTCTTGGAGTGTTGGCATCGCTGTTGGTGTTATTATTTATTATTATTTATTGTTTTACTTTCTGTATGGATTTTTCCTTCTTGCCAAGGTCAGAAAGAAACCGTAAGTCCTGGCTCATTCTCTTTCACTCTTCCCTCCCCGTCGCCTCTCTCTCTCTCTCTCTCTCTCTTCCTCTTTGCAAGTGTCAGCCACAAAGATGATGGGCCTGTAAACAAAGTTTGACTCAAAACTCAGCTCAGGTTCAATCAGTTTGAACTTTAAGATGAGATATCTCACAATTATCTAAATATTATTCCTAAACCTCACAGCTGACTTCCTGTCTTCTTCGTTTATGGCAAACAAAAGACTGAACTCCACTTGAAACAATGACCCTGTCAGAGCCCTTATCCCCCCAAGAACTGCAGCAAAGTGCCAGCATCAGGTACTTAACTCAAGATGACATTGATGGGTTGCTTTCAAGCTGTGGCCGGAGACTCCATCACTTGTCCTTATCCTCAATTTGAAGTCGGGGCGGCCTACTTTGTTGCTGCAGAGGAGTCCCCTCCCTCTGATTTTTGTCTGCCAGATGGTGACCAGGCTCTGAGTAGGGCTGGACCCATTAGCCGAGCTCCCCATCTAGTGGCTGCCAGCGTGGGGGGGGCAGCAGGCAGGAGCTCGAGCAGGACCTGTCGCCCTCCAAAGGCTGAACCTGAACCAAGGAAGAGGGCAAAACCAGAAGAAGATTTAAAGGGAAAAAAAAAAAAAAGAAGAAAGAGAAAGAGTAGGTTTTCCAACCAAGTTCATCTCCTATGAGAGTCAGTCTGTGTTTCTCTGTCCAGCACACTGATCGTCTCAAGACCCTGGCACCACAGCTCATGAGGACAGGAGGTGCATCTGCACATGAGTGCACTCAAACTTCCCTGGCTCTGTAACACAGAAATGCCCAACAGAAATATGCACCCAGTCTTCTGTGACTACTCCTCTTCCCTAGAAAGGCTCCAGTGGGAATGACCATATTTAACTGGTCATCATGCAGTCACATTGTCAAGGAAGCTTCTTACAAAATCCAATCTAAATGGATTTAGGAGACAATGCAGTAGGAACAAGAATCATAAAGATATGAGATAAAGTTAGAGATATCTCTAACTTGCCTCAGCAGATCAGTGTTAGGAATAAAATATTTTTGAGTTTGGGACTCACCTGAGCCAAACTGTCTGTTCTCCGTCTACGTATATTAGAATTGTCATGCAGGTACTGATACTGTAGATACAATGTGAGGTTTATTTTCAGGCTACAACTGATGAGGAATTAGGTTCCTATGAGTTGCACGGAGCTGAGCAGCTGGGTAAAGGATGGAGACCCTATGGATCCTGACTGTGGGAAAAGTCTGAGCCTGAGCTCACACATTATAAGACACCAGAAAATGTGAGGGGATCAAGTGCTTCTCATCATCCCCTTTGCTCAGTACTGACCTGGCTCTGAAGGAATTCCAGTATGAGCTGGAGATCACAATCAGTCATCCACAAGAAGTTTGGTCAGTTCTACTGCACAATGAGCTGTCATAAAGCCCAGGCATGGACACAGCTGAAGGATGAGAGGTAGACCCTGCAGTAAAAGGACCTTTCTCTCCCTTACCAGCTGCTGGGCATTTGTTATATTGGTGTTTCTAAAGTTTAACAGCTTCTCAAGCTGGTTTCCATGAAGATGTATCTGGTGATTGACATATTAGGAATAAGGACTGAGAAAGTGGAATAAATTGTTTGACCCGGGATATGCACAAAGTTTCTTACACTTGTGTCTATCACACGTAACACCATTCTGACTCTTATATCTCAATATCCTTTATTCTCTGTAATCAACCTGTAGCTAAAATAAAACAAAACAGTCCTTAATGTGTCCTGGGGTATTAGCATGTTGCATATTTTTGGAAGTGTTTTTGCACTTTAAAAGCAACCTTGAGGGTGAGAGAGCACAAGACCAGTGCGGTAGTTACTGTAATAAGGCACTTGTGGTTTGCTAAAGCACAAGGAGAAGAAAAACAATTGATGAAAAACTCAATAGGATGGGAAAGGCAAATTGCTTGGCTGGAGATTTAATTAAAAAGGAAACAGCCCTCCCCATTTAAAGGTCGGTTTGCACCCCTTAAATTACAAAAAGAACTCGGGGCTGAAATCAACACACAGTGCATGTTAATTATAGAGAGCAGCAGGCTGTGCAACTGGTCCAGCTCTTTTCAGGCAGGGCCATAAGGCTGCAAGACATGGCCAGTACCTGCCAGCTATCACTGGGACCTGACTCCAGGATCTACCTCCAGCAGAAGTGATGCTCACCTGGATCACATAAAGCATGCAGAATGAAATATAATGTGGCTTAAGTCTCTGTTTGCCATTTTCCTCCTTCTATCTCCCACTCCTCCTCAACAGCCCTTTATATATTACCCTTGGCTTTGTGCAGCACTTTCACTGCCATGAATGCATCTCTCCCATGGGAGAACTTGATGAAGGTTATCCATTGTCACCCAGTGTTATACTGGGATGTCAGGACACCTTGAATAAACGGTTTACATGAGATGTTGCCTCTAAGTGCATCCTCGGAAAAACTGCCATTGCCCTTTGCTGAGAAAGTTAACATCATAAAGTGAAGGCTGCCTCCGACCAAATGGGAATGACATTGCAGATTAAGGGCTCTTTAAATTATGCATTTAGTTCAGACTCCTGGGGAGACAGTATATGAGATAAAGCTAGCAGACTTACTCTGCAGCCTGGCTCCAGAGCGGAGGACATTTTTAAAACATTTTGCCAAAGAAACTTCTGGTAAAAAAAACCCTACCCAAAAAGAAACTAACTAATCCAAAACATCAAAAATACCAAATTCCACTTAGTCATGTCTTTAAGGGCACATGTTACTCAAATGAGGAAAAAAGAAAGTGAAGAAAGGAGAAAGAACATTTCCCAGGGATTTAGAAGGATGGTGACTATCCAAGTTTTAATAATAAGAGTCCTGTTAGCAGAACTAGTATTATGTTTCCCAAACATTTATTAGATTAAGAATGCTCTTATTTGCTTTCCACTGATCACCCCCACACACATAATGTCCCTGGCAACACTGAAGTATTCAGGACATCCTCACAGCTTGTACCTGCTGAGACAGATTTGAGAAAAAAACCCTCTTGGTTCCCGTTTGCATGCAGCTCTGTAACCTGTAACTTCCTGCCTTCATTTAGCAGAGTTTAAATTGCAAATTCATGTTTCTTAAAAATGCTGTAACATCATAAGTGGGACAGTTTTATGACAGCTCTGAATTACCAGACAATACTGACACATGCCGCGTGCACTTACTTTGCCTACCAGTTATGGCTGTATTTATCTGCCCATATGTCACTCTGTGTCTAACGCATCTATTTACCACGTTGAGATGGATATTCCACAATTGAGGGCTCTTAGTGCATCCTTTAGAATGTTAAAAAAAAAAAAATTCTTGTTTCTCAGATAATTTATTTTATAGGTGATAGTTCTGCCTTTTTTAGGGATTTTACAGGCATCTTTCTGCAGTTCCTTTATTTCCAGATGACACTGACTTGGAACTCTTCCCTGACAGGCAAAATGGGCTGAGCCTTCGTTTTATTGATGGTAAAACACAGAGACGGCACTCACAGGCATCTGTAGGTGAATCTGGGTTGGATTATGCAGAAGATAAACTCCCTTGGCTGGGGGATCGACAGAAGAACTCAAAACCAACATTCAGTGAAGATTTGACAGTCTTCTTTACCCTCTTTCCATCCTCCACAAACTCACACATGCACCCTGAAATGTTGTGAGCCTCCCTGCCCTGCTTTCATGCAGCCAACTGGCACCAACCAGCCACGGTTCTGGTGAAACAGGGGACAAATTCCCAGCACAAAGTCACTGGTGACCAGGAGGGATGGGCAGCTGGGGGAGAGATGTTCCATCTGCAGTTCCACATAACCACTGCAGCCAAAGCAGTTTTAATAAGCTCTGACATTCCTTCTGGATATTTTGCCCAAGCTGGAAAATTGGCAATCCCCTCTCCCTGAGGTGACAAAACTTGGGTGCAATGAGGCATTTTTGTCTTTTATTTTATGCTAAGATTTTCATGTGTCTTGTAGCTTTAGCTGTATTTCTAAATACCAGGCAGTAAAAGTTCCAAAAAACTTATAAGGTTGTCAAATTTGCGGAACATGACTATATATATATGTACAAATGCACACATATGTGGAGAGACAGAAAGAAATAAAGGCACAGAGAGAAAGGGGCAGAAGCATATGTATGTTTAGATGTATGTATAGTATGCATACATAGAAATATGTGTTTTTTCAGGACCTTTACCAAGACGTGTGATCTGCTTTGACCAATGCTCACCAGCATACATTGCAATTTTGCTCTCAATTATTTTAGACAGAATTACAGTGATCTTTATTCATCCAAAAGAAAGCATATCGTTCTGTCCAAATACACCAACAGATGCAGCTCCCTATGATTCAAATCTTCACGAGTTTTGCCTGAGCTGGAGTTGCCTCTACTCCAAAAGAATTATCTCTGCCATCATAGAAATGTTGCCACTTTGGGGTGAAACACGGCAACTATGTGATTAAGGAAGAAATACTTCACAGTAAGCCAGGCCCAGGTCTGAAATGTGGTGTGTCTGACAGCAATCGCCACGGAGAATTTTGGTCAGTGAATAGG
Source organism: Corvus brachyrhynchos (assembly GCF_000691975.1). NCBI lineage: Eukaryota > Metazoa > Chordata > Aves > Passeriformes > Corvidae > Corvus > Corvus brachyrhynchos. Next base: position 7,956,550 of record NW_008239758.1, on the reverse strand, counting down.
TTTTTTTCCTGCAGGTCTTTATCTTGCAAAAAGTTCCACAGGTCGTTAGCGTCTACAAGCTGGTTTACCACATGGTCAAAAGTTATCTACTCCTACCACACAAAGCCATTAAAATTGCACTTTAGGTGCAATTCAGTGATTCTAAGGACCGTCACTCCTTCAATCTGCTACAGCTTGCTTGCAGGATTTGAAGCTTGAACATCTGCATTGCATTGGAGAAGGAATGGAAGCCAAGTATTGACCAGACCTGACTGTTCACAAGAGCTCAGAGACAGATGAGACAACCTCCTTCTTCCACAGATAAGGAGAAATCTGGCTTTTTTTTTTGCTCCACTTACTAGACAGACAGGAAAATTACTCCTTCCAGGTAGAGCAAGAGCAATTGCACTATCCCCTTAATCAGTACTTGCAGCATATCAAGCTCATCATCTTGATGGTAATAGCTGTTTGACAAGTCAGGATAAAAGTGATAGTCTTCTGAAAATGAGATAACAATCCAGTTTAAAAAAGGAACCAAAAGAAAAGAAAGGAAGAAAAGAAAAGGAGGGAGAAAAAAAATATGACCCAGTGTGAGGTGTCTTTTAATTTAATTTCATCCAAGGATAACAGTTTACCCAAAAATGTCTTCTGTGAGTCACATACGGTATTTCAATCTGTCATCTTGTATTGACCTGGCTAACATGGAAATATACTGCGCTGAGCTTTTGTCGGGCTTACCAGCTTGGTCTAAAATCTGATGATTTCTTTTTTAGATCATAACTGTGCTGAGCTATCTGCTTCTACTTTCTTCTCTCACACGCAGAGAGCTCAAAATGGAAAATTCATCCAAATGCAAAAAGAAACAGCATGATCTGGCTCACAGATCCTCAGAAGTACAGGCAAAATTGAATTTTACTGTTTTCCTAAAAATGAAGGCCCAGAGTCTTTTTTTAAAGGAAAAGGAAAATGGCTGCAGTAGAGCAGGAATGGGAAGAGCAAGACAAAGCAGCAACATAGAAATGTGTTTTTCCTGCTGTTATAACAACTCTAGTACTGCTTTATTTTGGCAACAATTACTTTAAAAAGTTATTTACAAACTTTCACAAGAGTCTGCTGCAAGAATTGGCTTGTTGTATACATTGATAGCTTGCAAAATAATTATTATATTAAATATTAATTTAATAGTTATGCCATTAAATATTAAAAATAAACATTATTCTGGAGCTGAATCAGTAGCAGAAGTGAGTTCAGCCTTGCATTGGTTAATTCTGAGAAAAGGTACCAGTTGGTCAGTTTGCTGCTCTTTAACTGCTGAAGTGTTTCTGAGAATTCAGTCTCCAATTAAAATATTTATCATGTCAGAATTAGTTTTCTGGGAATCTTCTCTACTCTTTTCCTTAAGGTAGCTAAAAGAATAAAATAAAATACCCATGCTGGTTTATGAGTATTCCTGACAGTGAACTTGGTTCCTGGAAGCAGAAGGGGAGAAAATTCAAAGCAAATGTATTTAAAACTGAGTAAATCTTCTCTGGGCTGTGCTTGAACATTTTGTCTCTGGTATTTTCTCTGCTCTGGTTGTTGCTTCTCATGCTTCAGTGATCAATCTCTCTATACTGTTAAAGCTGTGGCACCAGGAAACTTGTAAACCACGGCAAATTCTGAGAAATCCAGTGTTCATGTAGCCCAGCAGTGGGATCAGAGATTTCTTACTGAACTCCTCCTCCTCAAAAAGAAGACCAGCAAAAACCAGAAAGCCCAAACCTACCCAGAACAATGGTCTGTTTTTCAGCTGGAAAAGGAGTATTTCATGGAAGCCACGCTATGCAATCTGCAGTCTTAGAAGTTGTGCCAAATGGCCACAAGAAGAGGAAGCGGAGAATGGCCAGGCATGTGTTCTTACAGGGTGTTCAGCAGATTAAAGGCTTACCTGAGACTGATCACAAAAGCAATCCTAAAAAGATGAAGCTGGGATTTTCACAAGCATGACCTTCCTTGCAAGATTTGCAGAAAGTTGTTCCTGCCCATGGCAGTGGGGTTGGAGCTAGATGATCTTTAATGTCCCTTCCAACCTAAAAAATTCTATGATCCTATAATTTCCTGTGTTTTCAAAACCCACAGGGAATTGGGTCCTTTCAAAATTCTTTTTGAAATCTGTGGTGTCAACAAGGTAGTTTACACCTTTTATTTTCCCACACATTTTCTTAACCTGGTAATGCCCTTTACCTCCAGCCCTTTGCACTAGTAGGACCTTCAGATCCCATCCAAAGTCCTACAAACATACAGCACTACATTTGTTGTTGAGAAGACCTTGCAATCTAAACAGATCAGACAAGGTAAGAAGAGAAATGGAATCACATTAAGGGATAATGATTTGTCCATGCTCTTAAAGAACTCCTTGGCACCAAAGTAAGCCCAGCTCTCTGCCTGAGGCCTTACTGTCAGCTCGCCAAACAGATATGGAAGGACTAATAAAAGTCAGTCAATATTTAGATGGTGCCATAGTAGCTTATTATTTAATGAAACTGAGTAGGAAAGTAGGAAAGTAGACACAGTGCATCTAAAGATCTGTATTTCAGCAGAATCCTCCCTTTATTAAGATGAATAGGGAAGCACTGGGACAAGGAGCATTTCTTTCACTGCCTGATAACACTTAAAGTATTTTGAACAACGCTAATTGTGCCTCAGATTTCTACACTGCTTTATGGCAGAGAAAATATTGCCACAGATACTTAATTTCTTCCTGGAAGAATGTTTTATACTGGCCACTTGTTGATACCCATTTCTGGTTTATTTTTCTGTCCTCTGGTTTCTTTCTGCTTTCAGCAGCGTGTTGCAAGTTCTTTATCCTGATCTATAATCCCGATGTAGTGAGGTGGGAGTTTTTACCAGCGTGGCAGTCTGTCTTTCTCCGGCACAACACAGCCCCTTACCAGGATCTCTGCTCAGCATAAAGAGGTTATCTCTGAATACAGAACTGCCGAAGGGCACTTAAAAGATTTTTGGAGAAGTGCTGGTCACAGGCAGGCAAGGTCTCTAACCCACATTCTACCCCAGTAACATGAGAAACTCTGTAACTTATATCATTCTGAGTAATGTTCTCCATCACATGCAATTCACCTTCCTTTCTTTTTTTTCCCCTTTTCAGCTGGCTTTGTTGTTTGCGTGGTGTCAGTAGGAATGTGCTTGGAGCAGAGTTATATGGCATCATTTGGAGAAACATTGCGTTAATAACCAGAGTTCAAGGGCAAAGGATATAAACGGAGCAAATTACAAGTCTGAGCAGATATATGGCTTTTGCTAAAAGGGACACAGGCTGCTACTTTTATTTACTGGGTGCTGGAGCGCTTGCAAAAAGGTGCAAGAAAACATGAATACATTTTTAAATGATACTTGGTAGTTCAGAAAAGCAATGCAAATTTTTAATCTAGAGAGAAACGCTATTTGAGGGTAAAAATAAATTAAAAATTGCCTATCCTTGCAGTGACTTTGTATTTTTTAACCCTACACTCCTCAAATGCTAGCATCATTCAGATCTTACTGACTCAACTTTGCCCTGACTGAAATTTGGAGGTATTAAAGCAGACATTAACAATAAAACAATGGCAGGTTCAGAGCAACCATTCATCCAACCTCAGCTGTAATTAAGTTTCGGCTTTGAATGGCTCAGTCCACTCCCTTGATCCTCTGGGTTCAGCCACCACCTCTCCGTTATCTCTGGATTAGGTGGCGAATCTCCTGCCTCCGTGACTCAGCACAAACCCCAAACCCCAGTCCCTGGAGAGATCAAAGTCTGCTAAAAGGCCAAGGAGTTTCAGGCAAATTCTGTCAAGCTTGTCACAGGGTGGGATTATTTCATTTCACAGCCTGTAATACAATTTCATGTACTGCTATTGACTGTGGTAATAACTAACTGGAACATTTTGTTTATCTGATTTTCTGAGGCTGCAGATTCATCACTAGTTTTATTTCATTTTTTCTTAAGTGTTTCATAATTTATTTTTTCTAAACTACAAGATACTACTGAAATTCATTTTTCTACTATTGCTAGACATACATTACTGCTGATTACCAAGCAAGATATATAATGCAGCCTATAAATAATAATCTCCTCTGGTGAAAGGATATCCAAAACAAAATCTTCTTATTTCAAATTCTTTGACTCTCTATTTTTTTAAAATCAGCTCATTCTTCAAGTATTGTTTTTACAGCTTGTTCTACAAGTGTGCAAAGACCAAAAAAAACCACACCAAAAAACAAAGAGTTTAAAAAATGAATTTTCTGAAAACATCTGGTCTCCCTCCTTTGTCACAGTGCCACAGAAAATATTTCATCTAGCAAATTGCAGGTGATTTTTAAACACACAGAAGTTAGGAAAATATTAAGGAGATTTACTCCCATCTACAAAATGTTTTGTGATGCAAAAATGAGTACAGAAATTAGTATGCAGAAAAAAAAAAGAAAAATTGAAATCTTTGTAGGGAAGAAGAATGCCAGGGGAGTGTTTCATTTCATATTATTCACCAAAACCCCCAAACTTGTCTTATTTTTGCTCTTTGCTGTTTAAAGGACACTTCCTTGCTTGGTGGGTTCTGAGCTGACATTTTTGCACAAAATAAAAAACTTACTATGATTTTAATGCCATACAATATAACAACAGCTGTGCACATCAGAATAAGACATAAGTAAGAAAAACAGAAACTGACTTGAAGTAGGCGATTGAATTCTGAAGGGTTTATTTATTTTTTTTAATAAGCTGTGCGCTGCTCATAGCAGCAATCACAGTTTAACTCGCAGATCGGCAGAGTTATATTTTATAACCAGTGGCAGCACCTGGGCTTTTTGGGGTCTGTGAGCCGATTGCTGTGGCAGCACAAGCTGAGCCATGCTCGAGAAGCGGGTTCTCTCCCCGCTCTGCAACATGAAGCCTATCCAGTTTCCCATATGACATATTCTTTTCTCCCACTGGGACATAATAGAAACTAATCTTCCACATCTAAACATTCAGAGTCGAGTCCTTTTGTTAAGTCTTTTTATTCATTTCAGCCGGTGCCGGTGCAGCGCCGAGCCCACGTGTATTTACATACACGAAGAACCCTGCTGCTCCGAACTCTCCGCTCGGAAGACAGGGCAATTAATCATCCCCAAATCCTCCCGCCGCGCGCGCGGCGGCTCCGACAGCCAGCATTACCAATCAGCCAGGGCAGGTGGGACGCGGGCCGGCAGGACAGCCTTGCACCCTGACCTGGCACCGGTGTGCTGCCTTCCTCTCCGCCTCTCATTGCTGAGTAAGAATAACACCATTAACAGTGTCCTTGTAATCAGCTAAACATATTAAAGTCAGGAACGGACAGGTATTGCTTCTGTGGTTTTGGGAGGTCGAGGTTTCTCTCTATCTGTCATTGTTTCTGAGGTAGGAGTGTGGAAATCCAGAGCTGAAATCCAGCCCCTGTTGTAGAAAAACCTAGGTGATTTTGCGATAGTTTTCCGTTTGAGAACGGAATTTGCCTTGGTCAGCATGTGTTGCCTTTTGTAAACCAAAACCATCTGAGAGCCAGTGAGATGTTTTTGTGGCAAAATAATTACCAAGGACTAACCTGGTTAATTGTACCTAAAAGCTAAAATGGTGTGACTGGCAGCTATGTGAGAGCCTTTATCCAAGGACCTTCCCTCCTGCCATAGGCACATGGCCATTAAAACATTCACGACCTCTGTCCCCCTGCTTTTCTTGCCCTGCCTAATACCTGCCTTCTTCCCTGTCATCCCTGCTGCACTTTCATATTTGTATCATCCCCTTTTCTCAATCTCTGTACTTAAATTCCTGTCCAACTTAAATCCTGCCATTTCTTTTTAGTGTCTGTCCATTTAGCCCATGTGTGGCAGGGCAACAGCCCTGACAAGGTTTTTTTTCCCTGCAACAGCCGCGCCTGTGGTCAGGGAGACAGGGAAGTCAGTGGAAAGGCACCCATCGACACACTGAGCTAGGAGTTAAACCCATAAATTTCTTACCAAAGATATCTTGTTCATCTTTGTAAATTATAGGGACCATTGAAAATAGCTCAATAAAAGCAGCAAAAGTCAATTGGTAATGATATCCGGAATATTAATTCTCCAGAACTGTAATTTCTTGGTCAGGCTTTCCTGAAGAGTCTTGTCTTTTCCTTCTAAACATGACAGGTATACTTTCTTTCCTTCTTTCTTTTTTTTTTTTTTTTAAAGGAGACTTTTTTAAAACTTGCTATTTCCAGCTCCTGGTGAGGCTTGCCCTTCAGCTGCATCGTGCTAAGAGCATCTGTGATTTTGTCATTAAATGTTATGCAGATGAGGATGTGCCAGGATAGGACGTAGTTGTGTTTGGAGCTGAATTAAAGTTTTGAACAATCATAGCTGGTTTTAATTAATACAGTGGCAAAATGAACCATTTTGTGCATATGCAAATTGCAAATGACTTATTTTTAAAAAAAATTAATTATGATACTAGAGAGGTATTTGTTACAAGGTATATTGCAATTGTTCATGGCATTTTAAAGAAAAAAAGTCAGTGACTGTGATATATGCTGTCAGTTGACTAATAATTAGTTTCCAGTGAAACTTGAAATACACGTACCTTTAATATTCATATGCTGAATAATTTAATAATTTAAAAACCTGTCCAAGTCTTTTGGAGAACGAATATACAAGATATTGAAGTGCAACTGAGATTTCTAGCTCCACTGCTCTTGTATTCTTTGGGACAAAAATAGTCCAAAACCAAGAAAACATCTTGGAGATAGGAGAAAAGTATGTCTTAAGTGCAGATAAACCACATTGTTCTGCACCTTCCTTTCCAGGAAAGACAGCTGACTGTATTCCTTATCTCTAATCATACTCAAGAAATGGCTGTTCTCTTAGGCAGAAATTGGGCAGTGTACAGAAAACTCGACAAAAACAGGTTTTTGAGGAGGGGGAGATGGGGAAAAGCTGGAATGATTCCTTGTCTTCATGAAATGATGACATTTGCAACACTGCAGAGGACCTACTCCTTTTGGTACGCACCAGCTTACCTAAGCTATCCTACTGATTTTAAATCGATAGTAGTTTCAAGGTCAAAGGAGGTCTAGGCACTGCTCTCCAGGACTGGGATGTACAGCCACTCTGGCCCAAAATCATTATTGATGTAAATCCAGGAAGTCAGGCCCATCAACCCTCCATCACCTGTGCCCAGGCAAATGCAAAAGGGAAACAGCCCCAACAAACAACAGAGGTCTTGCTAATGATTTTCTTCCCCCCTATAGCACTGACAGTCTGCTTCTAAGAGAAAAAAAAAAAAAAAAGAAAAAAAAGGAGAAAAAAAATAAAAAGCCCTTTTTTGGCATGGAAATTGCTTATCTCTAGAGTGCAAATCATAAATCATTCACAAAGATAGTAGTGACTCCAGCCTTTGAGTGTTACTTTGTTAACAGCACAAACTGGTACAAACCAAAAGGAAGAGAAATTAACATTTGAACCATATTGTTTCTGCAGGGCTGGGAGAGCCCTTGCGAGCCTTGGCTCTGCCTTTGTGATGTCACTCCTGGCGCGGGATGAGGTACTGGTGAACTCTGGTCCCCCAGTTCAGTCTCCGAGCCTTGCTTGGAGGATGATACTATGCAATCTGTCTGCTTTTCAACCAAAATTGGGAATGAGAAACATTCCTCTGACTCTCTCAGCAATTCTTTCAATTAGCATTTTTTTCTTCTTTAGTATGGATCCCTTGAGCTTAGCATCCCTGCATTCCACATTTTTGATTGCATGGACATTTCTTTATTAAAAAAGGGAATGGGCTTTCTGTGCTAGTCTTCCACTAATTATCACTTGTTTTCCAGATAAATAAATATTTGATCAATTGCTTTAGTGGTCTGATTATAAATTGTCTTTCAGGCTTTACCTCAGAATACTAGAATATTATTTGATAGTAATTTCTAAGGGACATTGCCAACTTGAAAACGGGTAGTTTTTAATACATTAAAAGCACTGTACATAAAGCACCAAATCATAAAGCCTTATTCAAAAATTTGCATTTTAATTACCCTATTAAGAAAAAAAAGTTTTGTAGGTTTTTTTCCTTTAATTTCCCTATGCTGAGGAATGAGTCCCAGAGAAGTAGGGAAAAGTGGAACAAAGTTTCTGTAACAGAAAGAGTAGATCGAGCTCTATACAAAACTCAAGGGAACCAAACTTCAAAAAATAGAGCAAAATATACTTTTCCTCCTAATTCCCTTGAGTTACAATAACTTTACTTACATTTTAATAAGATTTATATAAAACCAATCTAATTTTTAAGTTGACATGCCTTAAAATCTATGCATATGGCAAAAGAGAGAGAGAAAATCTAAAGTTTTCGTTGTGGCACGGAGACAGCATTTAGGTTTTGATCCTTCTGCCAATGAAATCAGTTGCAAAACTGCCGCCAGATTCCCACCAGGGAGGCGGCCCCTTTAGAAGTAACAGCAGCAACAAGGCTCGTCACAATCTGTACCCACCACAACACCCCTCCCCGCCAGACCACCAAACTTTCCCAAAGGTGTGGCTCCTGGGGTGGGGTTTGGGGGCAAGTTTCTGGCACTTTGTGCTCTTTTCCCTTCACAGTATTCTGTTCCTGACTGAGACAGCCTGGCCTTTCACAGGCATTGATCCCCCATCTCGAGGCCAGCCAAGGTGGACACCTTTGCTTCTGAAATGATGCCCTGCCGCAGGCACCAGAGGAGAATTCAATTTCCAGCTCCAAGCATATACAACTCCAGAACTCCTCCACAATTAGGATGATGGTTGCTATTATTCTACTTTTACTAAGCAAGATCCAGCTACTGCTTTCCAGTCTTAGCTTTTACTTAAGGTAATCAATTTTTCAGTATAACTGGCTGTAATTGTTAGCCAGATATTGAGCCTTCATGGTGCTTAGACAGAGCATGTTACTGCAAAGCATCTTCCCCATACTTCTCAGACAGATGGGTAATAATACTATACATTAATACCCCCACATTGGTTTATGTGTGTTTGACCACAGCGCTGGCATAATTATTTTTCCTCAGTAAAAGCTATTAGAGATCTATTTGGTAGGTTTTACGATCAATAGCTCCTGTGATATTTGTGTAGCAGGCCCAGAATAATCAATTGAAGGTCATATAAAGTAAATTACCATCCTCCTATAATGATTCTTTTTTCTAGATGAGAATGGGTTTTATTATTTCATCAGGAGAGCCCTCTCAATGTGTGCTTCTTTTTTTTCTTTCTTGAGAGAGAGAAATAAATGTTGTGGGTGTATTTTGAAATGTGGTATTAATGTCTATTATCTAAATTTATATTACTGGATTATTGAATTAGTGGATGCCAGCATGTGGAATAATTTTATATGCTCGGTGACACGATAAATAGCCAGTTGTGAAGGTATCCTGGCCGGCATTTTGTTGCAGGTGACTTAGCTAAAGCCATTTCTCAGTAGATTTAACACTGGTCAGGCACTGCTCTGGATACAGGGGGTCACTGGTTGGTCACAGATCCACAGTCCTGAGTCCTGGAGGGGCAATTTCCCCCCCATACTGCTCTGCCAAGGCATTTTCTCTGTTTCTCCCCAACACAGTCTCCAATGCCCACAAAAACACAGCCCAGCCCCAGCTCTTCTCTCAGTCCTGTGCCTCCACATTTCAGTTACAAAGTGCTGGAAGTGGGGAGGGAAATTTAGCAATGTGGGAGATCCTTGAGAGCCCCCATCTCCTTTCCCACTGACCAGGAGGAGACGCCTGTGGATACTCTTGACCTTGGCCGCCCAACAAGGCTAGAGCTGTTTTGGAGATGGAAACACAATTGCACAAACATACTTTTCCTTTCCAATGGACTATGTGTGTGGTCACAGTCAGTTGGATGAATTTTAATTTCCAACTGACTCCCATCACACATGAGATAAGCTGGAGCTCATAAATGTAGCATTCATACAGTTTATCCTCTTATTTAGTACTAAAAGGTGGCTATGGGACTCTTTCTCCCCTCTTGTCCGAAAAACTTTGCACTCTTAAATTTAGTCCTTGGAAGGCTACTGCCTTCCCCATGAACAAAACTGGTTCTAATATTTTTAGGAAGGCACCAACTTCATTGAAATAGAGCTACCTACCCTCATGTGACCCCAGTTACCACGATATTTGAGTAACTCATTGAGATTAACTAAATCACTTCTCTATGAAGTATAGTAGTATTGCATGAGCGCTCCAAAGAGGTGAAAGAAGGATGTTTAAATGAACAATTTCCACCGAGGAATGTTGTTTCATCAAAACTATTTATTAAAAAAGGCAATCATGAACAATTAGGGCTGGGGAAACTGAGGCACAAGGGAATTAAAATAAATGTCTTGATTTTATATGGAATGGTTTGTGGTTGAAACAGTCACTGAACAGAAACTTTTACAGCCTCCAGCTGGGTATTTCATTCACTGGACCAGCCCTCCTTTCCAGGAAAAGGAAGTCACATTTCAAAGTAATTATAGTGAAAAGACCCCAAGTCCCTCACTGTTGCAAAAGGCTGCCCAGAAGCTATTTAACATGAATCATTTTAATCTCTTTTTTCTTGGCTAGAAATGATTGGTAAATGTTAACACAGAAACAACCACAACCGGACGTTTAGAGAGACGATAAAGTGAAACAGTTGGGAAAAAGACAGAGCTCAAGGAATAGATGCCAGTCCTCAGGCTGAGAAGGTTTGAATATCCACTCATCTGCTCTACCTGCCACCATCCACTTGCAGGATGAAGTAGTCCTTGCAATCTGGGTTCTTTCCTCTCGCACATCAGCAAGAGATCCCACAACCTCTGCCCTTGGACACTGAATTCTTCTACCCAGGGTGACTGTTTCAGCAGGGCTTTGAAAGGTTATGATGGTAGGAAAAAAGGGGCATTTATTCTCAATGACACGAATTAATAGTTATCCTTTTTGGCTGGAGCATAAAGACCTCTTGAGACTGCTTTTTTTATAGGCTGAGGGTGGGAGATGCTCTGTGTGGTGTCTGGGCGGTGAGGTGCACTGCTTTGCAGAAGGAGGGTCTTTGTGCTGAGCCACAGTTATGGTCAAACCAGTGGAGGGAACTTTGAAGAGAGGAGGATTGTTCAGCTGGATGCCACTGTAGGAAAGTAACAGGGCAAAAGTGTGGAAATACACTGTCTGTTCCTCAGCCAGGAAGGAGCAAGAGGGTCAGTCTCAAACCTACCTTAAGACTAAATAGAACAGGTGTTAAGACAAGGGATGAGAAGTTTGTAGCTCCTTGTCCTGCTGCAGATGTTCTCACTGACACCACTCACTGCCTCAGTTTCCCCTGTAGAAGGAGTATAAAAATACCCTGGAGAAAGAAAAGCCTTAATGCCTTCAAGGAGTGCAGTGTCAGCATCCATGTGGCTCCATTTATAAACACGGCTTCTCAGAAAGAACAATGGAAATCCCAAGCAGCTGAGCTCCGGGGTCCTCCAGTTGCACAGCAAAACTCATTACAATATCCCTGTATTTATTTCCAGCTGCATGGCCAAGTGGACCCAAGGGCAACCTAACAGAGAGGAAAAAGGCCTAACATAACATCAAAGCGGCTCAAAACCCGGGTGGATTGCCATTTCATCAGTGCTGTGTGACATCACTTTCCACATGACATCAGTCAATGACCCTCTTCCCCTCCACCCCCGCCTCCAATTTCTTTTTACAAAGATGATGAAGCTGCTTGAAGTTCAGCAGAAGTTTGGGGGGGGGGAAGAAAAATAGACTCTGTATCCCTTCAGCTGAATATAACCCAATGTGCTACACAAACAATATTAACCAAAACAAAGCTAGCAGGAAACGTTTGCACACAGCATCTGTTATGATCACATAACCACCAGACAGATGTTTAATCCCAACTGCTAACATAAGATCATTTGTATGTTTGAAGAGGGAGAGATCCCATTTGGGTTCTTTCCCTTTTATTTATTTCTTTCCTAAAGGGGAAAAAAAATAATAAAGGGAGGGTGATTTTCTCTGCTGTGGGAAGCAATTTTGTTTTGTTATTGTTCTCTTTCTCCCCACTTTCACCATCAGCTGCAAAAAGAGAAGGAGCAGTTGCAGCCTCTCGCAAAAGAAGGGAGCCTGGAAATTGTGTGGCCTGGTAGCAGAGCTCCACATGATCCTTTTCCATCTTAAGGGACCAGAGCTGGGTTTCTCAGAGGGCTCATTAAATAATTCTGGTCCAATGAGGCAAAAAGGGAGGCCACACATGAAACAAGTATGGTGGTCTCAGCCAAGTTCCCGGGGAGCCGCGCCGCGGTTTCCCAGCACCACCCCGGATTCCCTCCGCCCCTGGAAATTTCATCTACAAAAGTGAAAACAAACTCATTAGCTCTACGTAGCTCTGCAAGGGTCACAAAAAGATGTCAGCGTTTTGTGTGGCCTTTTTTTTTCCATTTAGCAAACAGCCAGACACCTACAAAGGGAAAAGAAGGTTTGAGCTCTTCAGCTTTGCTGAGGGATTATTTTACTTTTAATGATACCGGGAGGATTCAATGGAGATTTATGCAGATAGGAGAGATTATTAATAACACATTGCACTTCTATAGCACCTTCCATTCAGGGTTTCTCAAAGAACTTTTCCAATCTGGAATGAATTGGTCTTTACACGCCCCTGGTGAGTGGAGTAACTGTCATTAGATTAGGAGGTAACTACTGCAGTAATGAAAAATCAACCAGGGTATAAAATGTAAGTGGGATACCAGGCAGTGCTGGTCTCAGGACCTTGCTCTTCCACAGATCTCATATATGACCATAGGGAAACCACTGAATTTCTCACTGTTTTTGTTGCCAGAGAGCAAAAATGAGACTTTTTATTCACAAACAGGGATTGTGGTATTGGTTTTTTTCCTCTCTTGGGTGACACAACTGATCATTTTACCAGATAGCACTTATAGGGGTGATATAAGCAAATTGAGGCACAAATGTGAGTGATGAACTATCTCTATTTCTAGTCACTACTGAATCAGGAAAGAAAAATCTCAATTCTGACTCCTGGTCCTTTTTTAGGCACAAAACTCACTTTCTCCCACTTGCAAGTGTGGAAGACCTGCAAATGTTAAAAAGGAAAGTGAATCTCTTCCAGCACTTTAATATTCTCCTGCTGGGTATCAGCTATAGGATTATAAGAGAAAATAAAAGCCAAAGTTTCCCAAGGCTGGAAAATAATAGATTTACTGTGCATTATTAAGGTAAATATTAGTAGGCCAGAGAAGAAGTAGATTCTTGCATGCTGAATGAAAAAAAGAGGGGAAAAGAGAAATGAAAAGAGCATAGCCAGCTAAAAAAAGAAGGGGTTAACAATTTTCAGGCCTTTCTGCTGTGTGTGTGTTCGCACTGTGCACAGCAGAAATGCATTCACCTATGACATCCTTTGGCAAAAA
>NW_008239758.1:7933163-7938163 GCF_000691975.1 Corvus brachyrhynchos | reverse complement strand
AACCCTGCTTTGCACCACCTTGGAGGAGATGTGGGAGGAAATTATTGTGCAGATTCCACAGGTCACTCGTGAGCTTGTCTGAATAACTAACACAGATCTGAGTCTGTGGGAAAGCAAACAATATGAGCTGCAGGCCACCTAATATTGTGGACCAGAAGCTGCTTTATCTGCCTCCATTAGCAGGGAGTGTGGATCAGGCCATGTACGGATCCATTGCTCTCCAGCCAGCTGCATGCCAGGCTGTGGCTGAACTTGCTGGTGTCATTTAGCTCCATCCCCTCTGTCGAGCTCTGTGAGATGGCAAATGTAATGTCACATTGAAGCACCTGTGGGAGAAAACACCTCTGGAATGAAATATGGGTGAAAAAGTCCACACCTCCCCTTTGAATAAGCAATGATGCCAGCACTGTGAGAGTCCATCCCAACCTCGAAACTAGCCAGGCAGTTTTGTGAGACAAAGCAGTTGAAAGAGAGCTGGACAAAGAAGGAAGAACTCTGATTAAGGCTGGCGTATTTTTCTTGTCTTATGGAGAACATAAGTCTTACGCACGCTATATGTTTTTAAAGATGATATTTTAAATTGATTTGATTACCATAGAGCCGACACATACTGCACAAAAAGAACAACAGGCGGGGAAATTCATTTATAATAGCCAGTAAATGAATTTTCTCAATGCTTGTTCTTTTTGCACAGTATGTGTCAGCTCTATTGTAATCAAATCAATTTAATATACCTTCTTTGAAAAATATAGCAGTATTTATTACTAGCTCATACCTTTTTGATCTGAAGTATATATATGTATATGTGTGTGTATATATATTTATACATACGCATATAAAATACCTTTTTTAAAAAATATAGTTGTATTTATTACTGGCCTACCTTTGGATCTGGACTCTGTGTGTGTGTGTTTGTGTGTATATACCTATATATGGAATAGGTTTTTTACGTGTATAAAAAGATAAGGGAAGCTGAAAGCTTCATGTAGTGTTGATGGCACCCAGCAAGCCTTGAATCCAGGCAGAAATTCCTGAGGGAAAATTACTCCATCAAGTCTTCCATGCCACACCAGCAGGACTTAGACAAACGCATAACAAATACTGGGTATCAAAGGTGAGCAGAAGGAAAACTTCACATTTCTCCTCACAGTTTATGGCACTGAGGCAGGTGGATTTTGTAGGGCTCCAACCCAGCCCCAGTTGCCTCCAAATATCAGAACCACAATGACAGAGGAACAAGCTGACACTCTGCATATGGCCTCATGTTTACCGCAGCCTTTCCTGCAAGCATGTTTTCAATCTGGAAAGCGGAGCAGCACGGTAGCACAGTCCAGCTGGTAGCAGCAGGACTGAACTTCACAAAGCAGGAAAGTTTGGTGTTATCCTAAGAGCCGGAGGAGGCTCTTTTTCATCTGCTCCATCTCCTGCAGCATGAGGACAGTCAGGGGCAGCTTTGCCTACTCAGGTTTGGCTCACCAAGGACAGAAGGTGTGATCCCTCTCTTCCAGTGTGAAGGGACAGGGACATTTCACCCAGCAGCTAAAGGCCACAGGGTTTGGTACATTTATCCATCCTTCCACCAGCTTTTGCTAGGTGCTGAAAGGTTGGCTGACAGCAACAGAATTAAAAATTCAGACCACATCTTCAGAGGAAAGTCTTTCTTTCCCTTTCCTGAGCCTCACTTCCTAGGAAATATTGTCTATGTGGCTGTAATCTTTTTGGTAATTTCATTGCTGGTTTTTTTATTTTAAACCTCTCCAATCATTTCTGAAGCCACTGTCTGCCTTCAGTTGTATCTGGCAGAGGGTAGTAGTGGCCTCCAAGCTGTTCCATTGCCACAACCATTGTGAGGATAAGCCACCAGGCAGAGGAAAGAAGTCCTGCTAACAGAGGAGATGGTTGAGAGCACAACCTCTATTAGACATCAGAGAATCAGGGCAGAGGAATGTCCCTGAGGCAAAGCTTCATTAGGTCCTGCTGCTTGAGGAATGACTGGCTTTTCCGTCCTGCCCCCTGGGGTATAGGTTATGCCTCTCACAAAGATAATTGCAAAAGGATGCAGCCAATGATAAACAAAAATGGTGCCACATTTTGGGGAGGGCAAAGCCCTTTACAGCCTGTGGGATTCCTCCTAGTGGCTTCACTGAGCCTTAGTCAACCCACAGAGCAAAGGGCTGCACATCTGGGTGGAGTTCAATGGGAAATATCTTTCTCAGCCCATGAAAATGTTAGCAATTCCAGCGTTTTCCTGTTCTGGGATGGGAAGAATCATGAGGCTTTTAAAGGTTTTTAATGAGCAAACAGGGAAGGAGAGATGAGAGCTGAGGTGAGGGAGTTGCCAGAGGTCAAGACACCCACCCAAAAGCCAGGTGCCTTCGTGGAAGCCCTTTGCCTGACTCATTCTGCCAAAGGTTTGCTTCTCAGCCCCTGGGTGGTTTGTAATTTCAGGGTGGTTCTGTCATTTACTTCCTGAAATGCATCTGATCTTTGTCTCATTCCAGAGGTGATGCAGTCCCAAGGAACCACACTACTGCCCATCATCCATTTGCAGCAGAAATGTGTGTGGACTAGACTGACATGCAGGATGGCTCCTTGCACCCCTGAGCCCTTTACCATCTGAAAATCCACGTGTGAATGGTTACAGTCAGAAACCATTTCCTATGTGGGGGCTGAGGGTCTCATCTCAGCCTGGTCTGTGTGTGGTGGCTTGAGCCTTTTTCCCTTTTGTTGATAGTTTGCTTTCTTTTTTTGATTTATGGGCCATTTTATTTTATTTATTCTTATATTGTTTTATTTCTATTTGGTTCTTTCTTTTTCTTTTTTTACCTATGTTTTCATTAGAAATTTATTGAAATAACTTATTCACGCATTAAAAAAAAAAAAAAAGTACCACAAATCTTCCAACTCTTTGCAATGACCAGGAATGGTTGCAGAAACAGGTACCTCCAGGCGCTACACTTACAGCAAAACAGCTTTTTAGGGATCGATCAGACAGCTCCTGCTGGATTTTCCTCGCCACCACTAGGGGGGAGACTGGATTTTTTTCCATAAATTGCCTAGTTGAAGGGAAAAAAAAAACCCTATCACATCACTGCAATGTTGAAGGCACTTCAAAACGACTCAGATGTTTAACTATTGTGCTAGTGATCATACATTCACATTGGGCTGCAGGCCAAAAAAAAGGAGAGAGAGAGAGGAAAAAAAGGCAAGAGTCTTGCAGCTGAAATGCTATAAAGTGCTGAATTTTCCTGTAGAGCTAAACACTCTTCAGTGACAACTTTCAAAGGCCATATGTATGGTATTTTCATGAAAAGCAGAAGACCCTAAATTTCTTTGTTTAACTGGAAGCAATTTCCCTCCCTGAACAGGAGGCTTCTGTAGTTCACCTCATTTATTGTGAGGCTACACATTTGGCTTTCTTTTTTTGTGAGATCTGGAATATAGAAATAAGGGCAACAGAAACTGAAGAAAAAGTATATTTGCTGTAACACCAGCAGGAGGGTTTGCAAAAAAATAGTACTTCCATTTTTGATTGTTTCTAGGGATTACTTCAGGCACACTGTGTAATGGTAACAAGAAGAAATAGGAAGGGTGAGAAGGTTTTTTTTGTAGGGTTATTTTTTCTCCAGTACAATCAAAGGTGAGACACACTACAGTGGCCTTTCTGCTGTCAAATTAAAGCCTTAGAATAAATAAGATGGAAAAGTTTCCATATGTTGTATGATGCCACCTTCTGAGCTGTGTTGTAACACTTGAGTGGTAAAGTTTTGAATATTACATTATTTTTATGAGGCTGGAGGCACTGAATTTCTTTTAATCTACATTTTGCATTTTGAACCCTTGGAAACCATGTTCCCATCTTTTCTGTGGGATTATAAGGTTTAGAAATGTATTTTTTTAATAAATGGTAACTAATTTCCCACATAATCACACGATTCCAGGAGCTGGGACTCCAGGAGTTATTTTAGGAATTGGCAGCACTGGATTATTTAGATATTAAGTTTACTATGAAGGAAGCTGGAAGAAATCTGTATCTGGGAAGACTCACTGAATATTCATACAAATTACTCCAGCGAATCTCATTTTATAACACTACCTTCTTTTTCCTGGCTGTTCAGACCAGCAAAGTTTTTCTCCTGGTGTTTATGTGAAGTTCACTCTTGTCCCAGTATTTGTGTTCCCAGTCAGGAACAGATTTTTTGCATGTGAGCCTATTCTCTGGGAAATTGTGTTATATCCTCCTGACAAAGGTCATTCATTTGGGAAATGAAAATAATTCAGTGTAGACACATCACATGGACACTGGTTGTCTCTGAGCAAGGGTTGCAGGCTCTAGTCTTGGATTTCCTTATAGCCAGTTCGCAGTAAGAGTGACTGGCTTTAATTTTTTTTTTTACACAAATAAGCCTGGTCAACATTATTTACATCAGGTGGTCGCGGCAGTTCTTAATTTTCTAACTCCTGATGCATCAGAGCATCTCAAAACACAACCAAAGCACCGGGCTCCTGTTGCCACTGTCTGATTAGGCTTTACCTGGCACTTGGAAACACAGTGTAATTAGAGAAGCAGAGACACACACAAAAGCCACATCTTTTAACCAGCAGAACTGTTGCTTGATAAGCATCAATATTTCCCGTCAGCTCCAACAATGCCGGAGAAATGCATGCCTGATGTTACCTTTAGCCTGCTAAATATGGTTTGCTTAAGTCAGCTTATTCCAGGTCCTTTTGCTTTGCCTGACAGCTGCCTGGGAGGAGGCCACTGACTTTCTCAAAGTGTGCAGCCATCCGTTCGGCCGGCGCGGGGGCTGCAGGGGAGAGCCTCTGGAGATAAATTCCTCCCCGCACAGGGTGATTAGCCGTGGAGCCCTGCTGCATCGCTTGTCTTAAAAAGCAGGACTTTGTTGATCAGTGACGGGCTGAGGTTGGCCTTAATTAACCAGCAAGGTTTCTGTCCTCTGGGCCTTGTGAAGACGTCACCAAAAAAGGCAACCCCTTCC
>NW_008239758.1:7930717-7933133 GCF_000691975.1 Corvus brachyrhynchos | reverse complement strand
TGCTTCAGGCTTGTCTTAGTCACTGAAAGGCTCGAGCAGTGTCAAAGCAACCAGCTGATTGCAATCTTCATGCCAAACCCAACATCTTCATTCCAAGGAGCAGCTCTCACATTAAATTTCCACATGTGTGTCCCTCCCCCCCCACTGCTGCCTTCCATTCCCTCCTTCCCCACCTTCCCTTCAATTTTTTTTTTTTTTTAGGAGATTTCTTTGCTGGAAAACAAAACACAACTTAGGAAAAAAAAAAAAAAGAAAAAAGAAATACTAATAAGAAAAATAAAAGGCAGCAACACAAAAAAAATTCCCTTCCAACCCCTTCAAGCAATAACTGCAGTACAAGGCCAGTTGGGACACAGTCAAATTAGAGAGTTATTATTACCTAGGGGACATTAGAAATCAAGTTTGTTACTGGCAGTTCCTGTTTCTGTAAAGACTTGTTAATAGCTGAAATTTTAAAGAGTGTTGTTCAATTGGCGAAGTGCTATTTTTCTAAGCAGCCACCATGTTCTCACCTGCTGCCACTGCTCCCGAGAGCTGCAAATGTTTGGAGGAGGTGGAGGTTGTGGATCTCCTGCTGAGGGGAGCCCTGAGCCCCCAGAGAGGAGCTGCTGCCCCTGCCCAGGCAAGCGGGATGGGAGCCCACTCTTGGGGCTGCCAGAGGCTTGTTTGGATGGGCTGTATTTAGTCTGGTACGCTCACAAAATTTTAAGGAAGGAAAGAGGTCTTTGAGCATATAGTTAATGCAGAGGTGGAAGGAGAAAGGAGGCCTGGGTTCGTGGTCCCTAAAGGGAAATGTTTTTCAGTTGCTTGCAAGTTCCTCAGTCACAATGACTCAATAAATCAGATTTTTCACTTGGGGCCAAATCCTACCCTTACAAACATCAATGATGCTGGCTTAGGGGAATCTCTGTAAATCTCTGCTAATTTCCATTTTGGAGTGTTGTGGTTTCACACAGTGATGTGACAGAAGCAGACTTCATTTTGGCAGAAAGCTGTCCCCACTGTAATTTCTGTAACCTATGCAGTCTCTGTGCAGTTTACAGATGCTTTATGTCAGTGTGACTTTTTCATTGCCTAAAATTGTTTAAAAAGAAGAGGGAGAAAAAAAGAAACCAGAAAAAAAAAAAAAGAAAGGAAAATACTTTGGTTTTAAGTGCATATCTAGAACTTTTATTCTTGATTACCTAATTAGGATTTTTGGAGGAATCTCAGTGTGGATGTGGAGGTGAACATATGCTTCTGTCCTGTGTATGCCTGTTCAACGCAGAGGAAAATAAATGCCACCTAAAACTTCTTGCACAAGTCACAACAGCCATAGTGCATAAGATGAGAAAAACATGCTTGGTCCATAATTTACCTTTATATATGTATGTATGTGCACACATGCATATTTACAAGTGTGCATGTATATATTTATATATACAATTATTGTTTACAGTATGGCTGGTTGCACCTGTCCAGCTGCCTATAAATTTATTATAGGCAATTATGTATGCAATTGAATTCTAAAATGCCCTATAAATCGCGACCATCTGATATATATATAATAAATAAAAAGTATGTAAGAACTGCATACACTTCAGATTTAAACACAAAATACCTCACTTTCCACCAGGATCAAAGGCAAACGTTTAAAGAGGGCACAGAGGAAAGCTGAGCTGCTCCCCAGATTTTAAGTTCCTTTGGCCCAAAAGTTTACCTTTTCTTTTCTGTTTTTAATTTTTTTTTTTTTAAGAAGAGACGGACAGCTTGCTGGGAGGAAGCCCTGCCTGTCACTTGGAGCTTGATACAACATCTCTGGGGTATGACTTTGGCTGAGCTATTCAACCTCGCTCAGTCCTCAGTTTCCCCATCTCTAAAATGGGCACAGGGATAGCAGTTGAGCTCCTGAGGTGACTATCTGGGGGTCCTGGAGGTGTGCCATGCCCCCCTTTTGTCATCCCTACAGGGGAGGGGGTGGGCTGGTGCAGTAGGGAGGTTGGCTGGACATGTTCCTGCACCCCACCATGACCATCTCCTTGAGGAGCATCAGCCACAACAATAAACACAAGCAGCTGCAGCGGCTGCGATAGAGGATGTCGCCAAAACCAGCAAGAATTCAACTTGCTCAGTCAACTCTTGTTTTCTCAGGCAGAAAGAGATGGGAAGGGGAAAGGCCAGGCTTGAGTCAGGGCTGCTGGTCTGGAGGCTCGGGGGATGAGAGAGGAAGGGAGAGGGGTCCCAGCCACGGATGCTGGGGCAGCTTTGCATCTCCCTCCAGCCACAGCCTCTGGCTCCCCGTCCCTCCCTCCCCACACCGCCGGCTCCAGCCCCTCTCCCCTTCACCACTTTTGCTTTATTTACGAATATGTCGCTGGAATTCAAATGAGTTATCTATTCTGTGGCCGCCTCACTTTCCCACAGAGGGCCAGTGCCT
>NW_008239758.1:7927697-7930640 GCF_000691975.1 Corvus brachyrhynchos | reverse complement strand
CCTGGCCGTGCCCCCCTCGCTCCCCTCCTCCCTGCTTTCATCCCCTTGGCCCTGCTTTAGCCCCCTTTATGTTACACGATAGCTCGAATGGAAGCCCAGGAGGGTCCTATAGGGAATGCATAGGATCCCTGGGAGAAAGAAAGCCCCCAACAAGCTATACACCAGATGTATAACGTTATATGGTCAAACTGGCAAACACAAAAGCGGAAAAACAAAAGACGTGAATTAGGGAGAAGCATTCAAAGGCGTGTTTTGAAAACAGCCCAGCCAAGAGGCTGGATTCCCCCTCCTGAGACTAAATGTTTGAAAGAAAAGGTGCTGAAGAAAGAAAGGCAAGAGGGGGAGCAGGACGGGGTGGGGGAAGAAACCCATTTTTTCTAATTAGCTGAAGCCTAACAGGCCCTGAATTTTGCAACTAGTTTTGGTTTTTTTCTTTTTTTTTCCTCCCTTGAAA
The DNA here is from genome assembly GCF_000691975.1 of Corvus brachyrhynchos. NCBI lineage: Eukaryota > Metazoa > Chordata > Aves > Passeriformes > Corvidae > Corvus > Corvus brachyrhynchos. The sequence continues at coordinate 7,930,186 of NW_008239758.1, read as the reverse complement.
TCAAACATGGGGGAGATGAGGTGCTGTAGCTTGTCAGAGTGAGGGGGGCTTGTCAAAGGGGTGTTGTGCCAAAACCTGTGCTGGACCTCTCCCTCATCAAGGCTGCAATTAGTTCTTTGCCCCCCCCCTCCCTCAGTGTTTCCAGCAGGCTGTGCCTTCCTTTATATCAGCCACCCTTTTCTAACTTCTCCCCCACCCACAGATCTTGAAATTGGGAAGATACTGGTCAGAGGTGATGAGAATGGAGCAATCTGCCTTTTTTTTATTGGTTTTGTTTTGGTATTTTTCCTTTTAATTAGCCTTCACTAGACACCCAGCACGCATGATCTTGCCGAACAGCTCCGACCATTTGTCCCAGTCTGAGGTGAAAATTCATCCAAAGGAAAAAAAAAAGATGTGGAAAACCAAAAAAGCATGGATTGCAGTTGCAGAGATTGCAGGATTCCAGAAGCAGGGTGAATGCTTCCTGCTTCCACCACCTGATTCCTCAGTACCAGACTGAGCCCCGAGGTCTGTGCTCGGTGCTTCTCTCCTGATCTATTTCTGGAAAGAAATCTCAGGAGAAACAAGGGCTGGGACTGAGCTGTGTCTCTTTTGCTACTGGCTTCAAAATTCAAGCAGCAGCTTTTGCACCTTGGCAAAGAGGGCCTGGAGGGCACCTGGGAAAATTCCTCCCCTCGTGGCAGTGACCAAGCATCAATAAGGGCCAGACTTCTCTGCCTCAGTTTATGCGTGAAATCAATGGGGCTACTAAGAGAGGAAGGGTATCTTGATAGGGTGGTATGGTAGCAATCGTGCCCTAATTAATTTTCTCTAGTCCTGCGCTGTGGCCAGAACAGAAATCTTCCCTCTCTCTATGCATGCAAACACACTGACTGTGCAGTCCTGGCCCTTTTTTTCTTGACTCCATCCCCAGATGAACTATAAGAAATGCTAAGATGTGCTTGGGGAGAGGGAAAGGTGGAAAGGGAGCAAAGGAAGAAGGTGAGCAGGGTTTGCACACTTCAAAGGTAACGCAGGCACCTTCCATCACTTGCTGTGTGAGACTGTGGACTGTTTGCAATGAGAGCATGGTCAAATGAGCTGGACTTATTTTGGGCTTCCTTATAAGCCTCGTATAAAACAGCAGGCTGCTCTGAGGATGGGAAATCAACAGCTTCACAGCAATTCTACCAATGAAGACTGCAAGACAGTTCTCCCTATTTCTCTGCAAGGGTCAGCCCTCTCCCCTCCTCTTCCAGTGGCAAATGTAGAAGGGCAGTAAACTACTAAGATATCCAATATATAACAAGGGCCTGTCAGAATTACCATGCTGAAAATGTATGTTCACAGTTGAACAATGCATATTTTAGCTCCTTCACCTGGTGATACATTTTTTTAATATACTTGTGGCAATGGATAAAACAGATTCATTAGCTTTGATTAACCTTATTTAACTAGAGTTAAAAACCTGCTGCAGACAGCTCTGCTACCAACGCAGCCTTTAGGATGCTTTATCATGTTTAAGACCCAATTACTGTTGTACCAAATAAGAATAAACCATCACAATAAAATGTGGCACACACAGCCCTGTTAAGGCTCATGGCAAATAATCATTAATTTATAACAGCAACTTCCCCATTTCTATAGTTTTATTGATGGCTACAGTTAATTCAAGTTGAAAACAATGTAACTTGACACTGATCAGACCAACTAGTTTTCTGGTTTTATTGACTTTTGCCTTTTCTTTTTTTTTTTTTTTTTTTTTTTTTTCTTTTTTTGCTTTGTGTTTGGAGTCTCAAATGGCTACTTCTTAATAAACCCTCATAAAAACCAGGCAGAGAACAGCAAAGCATAGATGAAAAGGCTTTGGGGGAGATTTTCAAAGGCACAAAAGGTGCCTAACTCCCATTGACTTTCAATTACTGATTCATTTTTATTACGAATTTTGAGGAATTAGGGGGGAGAGTTGAGTTTTATGCAGTTATTTGTTTGTGCCAGCCATGAACTAGGAGTTTTAAAGAAAAATGATGCTTTAAATCGGTAACTGCTTAGAAACTTTTTTTGTTCGCTCATCTGCAACCTATTTGCTTTTCTGCCTTTCAGAGAACTCTTTGATCTTAATAAAAGTCCAGAAGGAGTACAGAACAAAAATACACTTGTTACTGCTGCTTTTTCATTTTCGCCTCGGACCTGATCCTGCACTCACTTTAAACAGATGATTAACTTCATAAATGTTCGGTTGGGCTTACTCATCAGGGTAAAACTGCCTATCTGCTTAATTTCTTTTGCAGGATCAAATTCTGTGCTAATTGAAAGAGCTTCCATGTGTTTATTTTACATTTCCTTGCATTTTGGCATAACTGGATCTGGAAGGCAGCTGCAGAACGCAACGTGTTAATTTTGGACAGGGTTTGACTGAAGTGGGAATAATAAACAGTGAGATGCTGCAGCTTTCAGGCAAAGCAGAGTAACAACAATTAAAAAAAAAAAAAGGGGGGGGGGGGGGG
>NW_008239758.1:7924182-7927672 GCF_000691975.1 Corvus brachyrhynchos | reverse complement strand
GAAATCTCCAGTCAGTAAACTAACAAGTGTGGTTTAATATTTGACTTAGCTGAAGCCAGGCCACCAGGATTGAGAGCTGCTGTTCAGGAGTGGAAAATGTTTGTGTGTACAGAGAAGCCTCTCTGGTCTGCCTTTTCAACTTCATTTTCTCTTTTGAGTTACACAGCACTCTTTCTATAATAAGCTAAAGATGGGACTCTGGTTAAGCTATAGATTTGTTCAGAAAGTGAAGTGCAAATTGTCAGCAATGCAAAACAGTGAGGAAATAAACTAAATCCCTATGGTTACTAATTTGGAAAGTTTGGGTAAGAGGCATGATCTAAATCCACTCACCCCTTTGCTAGGATGTCGTGCCTGAAGAAATTTGCTGCTGACACAACTCATGATTGTTCTTTCTGGGCAGATCTTAGGACACTGTGCTCAGTGCCTTTTACTCCAGGTCAGGGTCGATTCCAGGTCTTCAGGGCTGATTCTATGGACCAACTCAATTTTGTTTCAGCACTGCTTTTTTTGTTGTTGTTATTTTGTCTCTTTTCTCATAACTCCCATAGTTCATGGCAGTGGCAGAACTCCTTCCAACTTTATATGCTTGTTCTTCCCACAGGATCAGACTCTCCAATTGTGTGACCTGAAATAAGGCAGTTGAATTAAACAAAACTCTATTAGCTCTGTTCCTGGTGTAAACTGGTGTATCTTCAGGATCAAATGAAAATTTTAATAAAAATCTTTGTGTTACACATGCAACCCAGGCAAGTAATTCCAGTGTTTGCAATGGAACTATTCCCTCATGAGTTAAATGCCTCTGTGAATTTGCAGAATATAACTCACGTCTTTTGAGAAGAACTGAGAGAAGCAGAAGAGGGTTTATGCTGAATACATTTCCCTGTAAGAGTGAGGTCTTGCTCCCGAGGAGTAGAAGAGAGCTTTGCTACCTCTTTTCCTGGAGCAACAGCAGAACTGATATTATCTATATGTTATGCTTAGGGCTGGAAATGCTTGCAAGGAATGCCAGATACTAGGCTGCAGCTAAAATGTCTTCAAAAGAACCCAGATTTAATATTTCATCAGAAGAACAGAGAGAAAGATTTGCTAAACATCAAACATATATTAATACAAATGCCTCCTGAAAAGAAGTCAGTTATGAAAATCAGTGAATACAAATGTTCCAATTGACATTACTGGTGCATGTTTGTGGGCTTTTTGTTTACACTGCCACATCATGAAAAATAAAATACACCCAAACTCTGCATATTGATAAGGATGCGCTTTCATCTCTGAGTCGGGTGACATGTGAAAACTGTTTCAGCTTCATTCTTGTACCTGATACTTGCACCAAGAAACCCTGAAGAAAAATGCTGCTTCTGTACCAGTTGGGTGCATTTTTCTTTAGTCTGGTACATGCATGGAGAAAACAGCTTTAGGGGAGTGACTGTGTCTGATCCTGCTTTAGACTAGAGTTTGCTTCTACACGTTGTGGGGAAAGGGATAAAGAAAAAGGATGGCTCAGAATTAAAACTGTTAACCTGAAAGTTAATTCTTTGAGCTGCCATTTGCTTCCTTGTAACCCTGGTAAGGTCATCTAAGCTCAGAGGGATCAGTGGAAGTTGAGATAGCTGCAACCAAGTACATGGGCTTAAAATCCTTGGCTGCATGAATAGGTATTTTGAGGGTTATTCCCAGACTGCATGGATGATTATATTTCTATCTCTTTGGACAGTGGATGTTGAAGTTTGTTTGAAGAAGCAGCCCTTCAGGAGCAGTGGAAACCTTCTGTCTCAGGTCATGTTCCTCTGAAACGGTGATGGTCATCCACAAGGTCAGGTTTGGCTCAGCTTGTGACTGGGTTGCAGTGTTTGGATGTGAAGCAAGCCTGAGTGAGACACTGAGTGAGACACTTACTTACCTGTCTTTCTAATTCTGCAGGATTTAATTATGATTTTAGATGGGAAAGGAGGAACATACAATTCCTACTGTCCATTTATCTTCATTATTAATAGTATTTATGTTTTCCCTGCTCCAGGGGAAGTTGTCCCTGCCCATGGCAGAGGGATTGGAGCCAGATATCTTTAAGGTCCCTTCCAAACCAAACCATTCTATGATTCTGTGATAATGTTAAAAAAAGGAATAGAATCTCACTATTATGTCATCAGCCAGTGATTCAAGCAGTATTATCAGAAGCCAAACTGCTGAGTCTCATGAGAATATGAAGGAGTTGAACTGACATTTGAACCTACTAGATGTGGACCCATCTAGCTCTTTTCAGATAAATGTCATTATGACCATGATGGTCAACACTAAGAAAAAAATCTGTAGGTCTAGTACTGGTCCAAATGTGGTACCATTGAAATGAACCAAACTGTATATTTTTTGATCAGGAAATAACTGTGTGTATTTTTTGGGAGTTCAAACCTAAAATGTAGATTTATCCTTCATGGTATCAGTGGGAAACTGTTCTGTAGGATCCATGCTGGAGGGAGTTTGAGGCATTGCCCTATTACTTAAGTCAGATTTCAAATGAATTGGAAGGGACAAAATGAAAATGAAAAAGAAAAGACAAAAATGTAAGACAACGCTCCCCCCAGAAAAAAAAAAAAAAAAAGAAAAAGAAATTGAAGCCTTTGGAGCTGTGTAAGAATAATAGGAAATTTATACTCAATTAAGCCACTCAAGCAGAGCTGTTAATTAACCTTATCAGAAAGGACATTCCATTTTTATAGACCTGAGGCTATCAGCAAGCACTGGACTTTTTAAGTGGATGAAAAAAGGTGCAATACATTGATTTTAATGTGCAAAAGCATATCCAAGAAAAAACTTAGTACAGATCCAATCCAACTTGTAAGAAATTTCAGTATTAAAAGGAAAACGAACATAGGAAAAATGTGATGAGCACAAAGAGTGTTTCTACAGCTGCTATAGAATATTATGGGTCTGAAAAAAACCCCAAACTATGTTGCCATGACCTAGAAGAAATCTATGACTGCATTTTGAAGGTCAGAATTCTGTTGGAGAGTCAGCTGAACTAAATAATATGTAAATATTATATTATACATGCAGAAAGAAAAAAAAATTGTGAAGTCTGCTACATCCTGTTCCCTAACATGAGAAATAAAGGTTGAAAATATGACCAAGAAAACTAGAAAATTTATTAGTAATTAATGCGGAAATGTGATTATCCTAAAAGGGCAGCAAAAATGCCACCTACTAAACTAGAAACTACTGAGACACAAGAAAGAAGAGAAAAACCCGACACCATAAATCACGTGAAACACATCAAAATATTGAAGCACTAGAAGGGGGTGATAATGACCTGTTCTAATACGAATTATGAAGGACCAGTGAAAGTAGAACACACAAAATACCAAGAGAATTGGAAGCTCTACTCTCCTGGAAGCCAGCTGAACTCCCAGGGATGTACACCTGCAGAAATGAGAGCACAGTCTTGGGGTTTTTTAATATGCAGTAGAACAGGTTCATTCTGTCTTGCAGTAGT
>NW_008239758.1:7922907-7924146 GCF_000691975.1 Corvus brachyrhynchos | reverse complement strand
TTCAGTGTGTAATGGGAATTAGGAGGATTTTTTTTAATGAGAAATTTTTCTTAATGAGATTCCTCTGATGTTCAAGGAACATATTCATCCTAAGAATATGAAGAATATGCTTAAGCTGAAGTGTTTAAATGTTTTGCTTAAATGTCTAGCAACGGTTCTCCTGAAAATTTTATATCCTTAAATTACACAGTTCAGGCAGGCTTTCTTTCATAATACTGGACTAACTCATACTCATTTTATTCAGGGTAATATTTCCCAAACAGAGCAGCAGTGGAGATAATCTTCCTTTCAGGCAATTACATTTGTGATGAAAAGAGGAGCTCTTATTCCATGTCAGAGTGAAATGGAGATTGTTGAAGTCTCTCATGGATGGACTCACCAGGACAAGAGCAGTGGTCAGAGCTGCCGGTTAGACCTGGGATGTGATAGAGCCTGTCCTGGTTTCCTGCCTAACAAACATTGCAGGGAAAGGAATGGCTGCTACATCACATAGGATAAATCCAGTTTGCATAAGAGCTTCCTCTGACAGTGCCATCTTTTTTTTAGGTTAAGTTACACTTTTTTATATTTCAACAGAAAATTCAATGAAATTTCTCGGCTGAAGTTCATCAACTTAAGTATGCTAGAAATAAGAAATAAAACTGCTGGTCCATCCCATATTGACTGAATAGATTGAGCCCTACAATGACTTGTCCATTTTAGAGTTGAATAAAATTTTAAAAATTTCCAGTGGGGAAATCCATCCTATCAACTTTCATTCCTGGGGAAAAATCTGCCTATTCTTCACTCTCCACTATCTTTTTTTTTTTCAGCCAAACACTTTCTCTTTGCTCATTTAATATTAAATAATTAGTTTAAATGGACATTTCCAAAAGCTAGGAAAAAATAAAAGGGTAGAAACATACTGTTCAAATTCAAATTTTGCAGTGGGGGTGTATTACATTGATAGGTAACATGCAGCATTTGATTCCAGCAGTTTCTAACAATGTCACCTACTCTGTTTTATCACCTGAACAGAGTCACCAGATATAATGTGCAGAAATATGCAGATATATAATATGCAGATATATAATATGCAGATATAATAAACGATAGTGCCCGGGGAAAGGTAAATTTCCGTTACATTAAAGTACAGTGGGGACTTTCAGAGTTTTATAGTAGGTGGTTAAGTCACACCTTTACCTCTAGATCTTCTACTTTCTCTGAGCCATTAACAGCTGGAAATGAAAAATACAGAAC
>NW_008239758.1:7851032-7922890 GCF_000691975.1 Corvus brachyrhynchos | reverse complement strand
AAATATTGCAATCCCTATATAAGCTTGTAAATACTGGTACTGCAGACTGCAGGTGGGTACATGTGTTTCGTAATTCCAGAAAGAGACAGGTAGGGGAGCTCTTATAAATATGTTATTAAGCAGTAAAGCACACTAAATGTAAAAAAAATATGTTTTGTTCCATGAAGAGAACAAAAATTTATTTCAGAATCCTTCCTCTTCTGTGGAAGTTGGCTTGGAATTTGCCAGTGTACAAGTGGGGCAAGGAGTTTTCAGTGGGTAATATGTGCATGGCTAATTAAGGTCCAGGGACCCTAATGCTACAGGCAAGTTCAGGGCATATTTCATAAATTATTTTGGCTGAGAAAAAATGGGAAAGAGGGAATTAAAAATGTTAAAGTAGTTTTGTATATCTAGAGTTAGAATATTTAAATTTCTGTCCATTTTTCCCATGCTTATGGGAAAAAAAGTCATGCATATGTATGTGTGGGGAGACAGATGGAGAAAAGAGTTGAAAAAGTTTATCTAAGTCCTTTTCCATCTATTCTCCTTTCACCTTGCCCTTCCTGAAATGCTTTTGATCAATGATTCATATTTATCTGAATAACATTTTCCTGTTTTTCTGAGCCAGAATGGAATTTGCCTGGAATTTTCAGGTTTTCCACTCAGTGGAAGGACCTGTAATTCACATACATATATGTTCCTCATGCAAGTCTATTTTACTTCACATTTCTTTGAATACAAAGAAATTACAGCTGTGGGCCATGGAACTCTGGGAACTTCAGAATCTGAAGTTAACACTGGGAATCTTCAGATTTTCTTTCTGGCTTTGGACAACCAAGACAGATTTCTCCAAGAAGGGCCTCATCACTTGCAGGGCACGTGAAGGATTATGGTGCCTTCCTTCCCTCTCCCAGAAATCATCACAAAGGTACCACTATACACAGAACATTCTCCTCTGATCCAAGCTAATCCAGGGACAGCGCCATAAACCAGCAAGCAGCACAACTTCCATTAACTTGCTGCACCAGCTGTTTCACCCCTCTGTGTCTCAGCCTCTTCTACCTCTGTCACATATTTATCCCAAAAAAGCTGCATGGAAGGGAGTATCTTTTCATGTCTTTGCACAGGAATTTGAAGAGAGGGGCATCAGTCTAGATTAGAACAGTTTAGTCCTTGCCATAATGCAAATGAATCCTATTAAAGGATGGAGGCCTTAAATAGCCTGTACTGAACCTTCTGTGAGTAATTCAGATAACTTTTTAAACAAATGCATTCTACATTCTTTTATGAACAAAACAGAACTACTGTGCTAACCTCATCCCATAATTTCTAAGCCCCAGAAGCCCTACAAAAAATGTATCAGCAATTAGTTTTGAATTAAACAGAAAGTGATGGAACAAATGCACAAATATTCACCTTTGTAACACGGCCACATTGCAGAGATATAAGAGCACAGCTGTTCTCGCCTAAAAAGGAGAATTCCAGAAAAAGAGAGGCTGGGAAAGAAGTCAACAATGGGCCCTGGAACTGAACATCATGCTTAGATTAATTTAGAAACCACTAAGCATTTTGCCAAAAGAAAAAAAGAAAAAAAGTAAAAGAAAAAAAAATTATTAGGCAATAATATGTATGACTTAAATCCATCATGGGAAGCAGAAGTTCAGGCTTCCACTCATGACACACCTCAGCTCAGGCCAGTTGTGCAAGCAGAAATGGGCCTGGTATATTATTTAGTGGAAAATGAAACTGATCCCGAAAAAGAAATACTCCAGGGGTAGGTTTTGGATTCCAAATTTGCCTAATAGCACAATATCTAAAAATAATAGGAATCCAGGAGGTTTGAGGGGAGAGAACAGGGCTTGCTAGAAAGGAAAGAATCCAGAGTGAAAGGAAGGAATTCATCTGCTTCATATTAATTTGCATTAATTTCCATTTAATAACATAACCACCTGTATTGAAAGAATGAATGTGAAATATTTTCAGTGATTGTCCCGTGTAACTTAATACTTTAGGGTATGGAATTGGACATGGTATAAGGTTTGAAGAGAGCTGGTAGTGGAAGAGTGAAGGGCAAAACCACCCTGCTGAGCTCCACAGACACCGTGAGTCTGCTGTGCCCAGGGCATCCCCACTGCCTTGACTGTTGGGAGGTAAAGCCCTGTTTACATCAGGCTGAGGAGCCAGCCTTGCCTTTGGTATTTAAATCTCAATCCTGAGGTTGGCCAACTGTAAAAACAAACCAAGCAGTGACATTCAATTTGGACTCCAATAATAATTTGGCAATGTCAACCTTTTCAGAGGTCTCCCAGCTTATATTTTTGCTGTTATTGTAAGAGGTGCTTGGTTTTACTCAGTGAAAAAAAAAACCCAGTTCTTTTACCCTTCCAGTTTGCTAAACCATGTTCTAACACCTGTGTGTGTGAGGTAACAGCTCCAGAAGAGACCCACATGTCTGGTGTGGGGTAACACCAGGTTTGGGAAGCTGCTACATGTCACGGGGTTTCTTTTAACACATTCCTGGTCTAGGACTATTCTTCCAAAAACCATGCTATGAGGTGCTGGGCAGCTCCTGCAAGGAACTGAGCAGTTTTCTGCTTGCCATGAATTTGTTGAATCAAAGTCCTGGGGCAGCTTCATGTACCTTGGTGAGTGCAGAACTAGTGAAGTGCTCTGAGTTGCAATTGGTCATGGAGCTGCAAGGCCACTGTACAGTCAAAACGTGCTGTCTGAGCCATAACTGTCCTGGAAACAAGATACTGGTCTATCCTTGTGATTTTTCATGTCTTCAGTTACCTGGTGCAGTGCATTATTAGCGGGTTCCCAACAGATGGTGCTAATGAGACTATTAAGTAGCCTAACCCAATATGCAAATGAGGCTGCGAAAAGGACTGCTGGGACCTGTCCTTTCCTTCTTCCTAGACTGTGTGAAAAGGGAACTTTATTAAACATTATTGCTACAAGCAGCTTCCACAGGCTGAGAAGTTCGTATGTGTTTTGAGACACAACTGAGGAAAGCATTTCTTACCTGAAATCGAAGTGGGCTGGCAGCGGAGGGGTCTGGGCACGCGGAATTAGCTAATACAGGTAGACCAATCTTGAATCCTTACTACTGTTGTTTAACAAAGCTGTGTCCAAAAGCCCTTTTAAAGACTGCAAGAAAGTTGTCTTTGTTTGTGTGGCTGATTGAATGTTACTCTGTTACCTCCTTTTACACGGCGCGGTTTTATGTAACACACCAAATACAATGTTTAAGTAAAGTTCGTGTTATGTTATACAGTCCAACAAATAAAAGGATGTTTAAAGTTAAGGCTGACATTCCATCCTTAACTTTTTGTACCTTTGTGTTACATCACACCTCAAACATAACATTGATTTAGGGCCCCTGCCCTGGCTCTATCAAGACATGGGGAGATTAATTACGTTAAATACATTATTCTGACCTTTGCGTTAACTACCCATTCCTTTGTCGGTTTAATAATTTCAACCTTTAGGTAATGTCAGCTGTTAGCACACTCTGTTAGTCTTCTTTTTCCTCTTCTATAAGTAGGAACATCCCCAAACATTAACAATGAGTGATTTTCATACACTCAAGGTCATATTTTGCTTTTATTTTTCTCTAAACTAGGCATTATGGATCAGCTTTTCCAGACTAGGTATGTGCATATAAACATCACACATTAGAAATGTGCAGGCTTAACTTAGAATATAACTTCTGAATGAGTCTGTTCTTATATTTGTGGGATAATATGTCAGGTACCCATAGCTGTGTGCACACAACCAGCCCTTCCTTTGTGTTTACACTGGAATGCATAGCCCTATTCTCTCTGAGCTAGATAACATTATTGAATAACACTGCATTTGAGTTATTATTGTCATTATTGATTTAAGCACATTTATTTCCAAATTCAGAAAGCTCTGATAGAGCACTTACACCCAGTGCACAATATAGAGCTAAAGCATGTGCTACATTTCACTGGAGAAAAAGTGAGAAAGGGACAAAAAAAAAAAAAAAAGAGGTTTTATTTACTTGGCACCACAAATACCCGAGAATATCTCCCACTGCATTTGGTTTTTTTCCTAGATGAATTTTAAAAAATTCTAAAATTTAGTTTAGAGCAGAAATAAGACCCCTCCTTCTCTGTAAATTCTTAATAGTCCAAGAAGAGCTCTACCAGTAAGATCACATGTCCAATATCTTGTGTCTGATAGTGATAGTTGGAAACACGACAAAAATGAGGCAAGTCCACCTGTGAAAATAGGTTATCATGTCACTAGTTACTTTCAGGCATTTTTTAGGGCTGTGCCTTTTCCTGAGATGAATCATCAACCTAATCTGTGCAGCCATTTTAGTATTAGTTAATATTGGCCATAAACTTGGACTGGGAGCAGGGCACTGATGGAGCTTGGAGTAGGTAGAAACTGTGGAGTGAGAAAAAGCAAAAGAAATCCTTTCCTTCTATCAGCATCTCACAGGTGTCTGGCCAGACTTGTGATGGTGGCTTCTTCCTGAGGGTAAACTCAGGCTTTTCCCAGATGACCTTCACATTTCTTAAGATAAAGCAGAGTCAATTTTTTCCTTCTTGTTGGAACAGCTGTTGTGGCTGCTTTTGAAGAGACACAGAATCAGCTTCACCTATGATGAATAGAAGTGCTGGGCCCTTTAATGTAGAAAATTTAATTTGAGAGGTTGGACACTTGATCAAGGAACTATGACAGGAGCTCCACTGAGGCTCTTCTAAGACCTAAAGGACTTAAATACTTTAGGAATAGTCCATATCAGCTCTACTATTGACCTCCTCTGTGGCTATGAACCAGTCACATGTTTGTACTGTCTGTGAAAGGAGCAAACTGCACTTACTGGTCTCCAAGGAGTAGTGGTGAGGTCTTGAAGATTTTAGAGCTGTCCCTGAAACTTGTTTTATTGCTGACAGTGGGGTGTACATCTTCCTGGTGAGGAAAACCAAGCTGTGGTTGTTGCAAATATTTCAGCAGTTGACTCCTTATACTTACAGAAAGTATTGGTGGTTTTTTGACACTGCATATTTTTTTAAATATATTCCCCTCAGATTTCCACTCTTTTCTCCCTAAAATCAGCAGGATGACTTCACTGACATGGGAGCCAAATATAGTTTCCTCTGATGGTTTCTTGTAGCAGTCATTGGTGCGAATGATGGTGAATCAGGCAACAAGAGCAGTTTCAACTACATGCAAGTCTCTTCTTCGTGCCCTCCTTTGGGGGTCTGTGTTTTTGAAGGAGGATTTCTACTCTCAGAATCAATTCCTGGTTGAGCCATTTCATCTCAACACAAGCTGAAGGCCAGACATTTCCAGCAGTTATTTTAGGTCTTGATCCTGTGCTGGAGGAACCCAGTTAAACTCATAGCATAGCATGACTCTATGAACGGTTCTTGATACATAAAGTAAAAAGGACGATTCATAAATTACTTTGCATGTGACAAATCTCACTGGGACTTGACACTGCACAGGATAAAAGGTGTCAAATGCGTTTGGATTGCATCAGTCTGCTAACCACAGACCAGAATTTGCACTGCAAATGTACTGCGCTGCCATATACTGCAATGTTGAAAGAAGGATAAAAATAAGCGACAGAATAAAGGGACACATGATTTCCACTGCTGGCAAGGTGACATCTGCCATCCTGGCTGACACACCAGTGATTAAACTCCAGACTTCCAGAACTGCTGTTGTTGTAGCTTGAACTGGAGTCAAACCTACATAGCTGGGCTGTAACCGTCATGGTCTTAATGTATTGGACATGCCTTGTGACCCCTAATGCACAGACACGCATGCAGGGCTGGATTGTCCCCAGATGCCTGTTAGGACTTTCCAGCCTGAAATTACGGATGCTGAAAGGTAGCTATTAAGTCCAAAGGATGTAAAATAAATTTCAAATTAGCACGTAGTTTGGCTATTGGTTTAAACATCACAACACTGCTTCCCTGAAAGCAACAGTTTGAGAAAATGTCATGTGCAAAATAGGACCAAGAGTTTCACATTTTCAGTTTTTCTTGGGAGACAACAGAGCTATTATTCTTTCCAGTAGGAAGAAAAAGTTCTAATACACTTTCTTATATATTTTGACATTTGGCTTGACTATAGATTGGGTCAGGTTGAGATTATATGAAAATGTATCTTACTTGCAGAGGAAAGTTACCTTTTCCAAATCAGCACAGCTTCCAGTCACTTTGGGGAGAAAGATTTGATTTGTAGAAGCCTGTATCAAATCCATCCGTGCTGGATATGTCCTGTACATAAAGTCCCAAGGTCACTGGTCCATTTTTCCCTATAACAAAGAAGCCAGTATCACAAATTTGGTCAGCTTTTATTTGGCTCTCTGTCACTTCAGCCCTTTCCTACCTTGGAGGCAAGAAAAGAGAAAGCCACAGGACGACCCAGGTAATCATATCCCTGAAGAAATATAAAGCACAGAGGTGCAAAAGCAAGCCAGATTTCTGGAATCCACCACAGGGCTTAGCTGTAACTCCCAAGCCTGAGCCCATCAAGCCAGGAAGGGGAATGAAACACTTTACAAGAATCGAAACTTGGAACCAAATCTTACTGCATCTGTATTCAGTGCCCTGTAAATGGGAAACGGGCAGTGGGGAAGGAACTGCTTCCCTTTCTCCAGCAGTTCAATATGCATGCTCAAAGTGCAACTGTCTGAAAGAAGAGAGCAAAATATCTTTCCTGATGCCAGGACAGAAACAACAGGGGAAACACTGGAAAAGCCAGCTCTGGCAGGGCTGAGTTTTAAATGGGAGAGGAGCTGCAGTGGCTGCTGGAAGAGGGAGGGGGGACATGGGCAGGGGAAGGGATCAGGACTACAACTTGGAGTCCCTCTGGGGATTTCCTCCATGGATTGCACAGTCGTTTGTAAAAATCAACTGTGACTGTTACACTCTCACTTTCTTCTTGTTGCTTTATTCCACATGCAGCCCAACATGTTTTACCACCGATACGCAGATTTTGAGCTGTTTTGTTTGGACTTGCCAGTGCAGGGGCTTCAGCTGACACAAAGGGCTTATCAATAACATTGAACCCCTTTTGACAGCTGTTTTTGCTTCCCGTGTCTCCTGTAGGGGAGGAAAAGGGGCTGCAGGCTTGAATAGCTTGAATAGCAGCCAGTACCTTCCACGGGTAGCACACTTCAGGCAAATCTAGAATTACCTCCCTCCTGGCTTCAATTCCCCAGTGGGCTGAGGCCCCCTCACTCAGCACCAACAGAATAAGCCTTCAGTTGATTGCTTTGGTAAATCCATCATTTTTGCATCCTAATAATTAGCCCAACAGCTGTTGCAAAGCTGGAAACATGAATGTTTCCTTTTTAGTGAAAGGATCACTTCTCTAAATGAGTGATGTCCATTTTAAGTCTCCCCTGATATGCATAAATACACACGCAGCCAGTGTGACTTTAGGCATGAAAAATCAGTAATGGGTATATGATTCTCAAATCTAGTAGAACTGATAAAAATCAAGGTTGCTGTCAGCTGAGTAAATTGAGAGCTCCAAGTGAATTTGGTGGTTGGTCTGGGAAAAGGGGGTTTTTGTGCTGGTGAGTTGCTCCCTCTCGTGGAAAACCAGCATCCCAAAGCCATCCAGCACAGCAGAAAGCAGTGCCGTTTCTTGGATGACTCTGCTTGAGGCACAATATGAAACCTAGAGACTCACTCACACACACACACACACACACACACTCACAAGCCTGACCCTGCAAGCATAGAAAAAATTCCTGCTCTCTGCTTTTTATGCCAGGAAACTTGGCTTGTTGAGCAGAAATCTTTAGGAGTGAAAAGTTCCTGCCCTCCCAGAGCCTCATCATTACTGCCTGATGTAGCCTCATTAGTTTGGCTATTTCGAAATCCTTGTATAGGACTGATCTGGAGGTCTTGGAAAGGCAGAGGCATCTGAAGCTGAGAAACAGGACTGACTCTCTTTTTACCTGCCTACTCTTGCTTTGTTGTGTCCTTTGGCTTTCTCCAGGACAAAATTAAGCCTGCTTTGGGAATGATTGATTATTGAGGAATCATTACTACGCTATTAACAGAATAGCTAGTATTACTAAACTATTAACTGAATAGCTTTCCTCTTTCCATTTTAAGGTTCTCCCTATTTCTGCAGCTCAGATAATCCGAACCCTTATCCATTCTCCCAGCTGCAAGAATAAGCCAACTTCCCAGTCATCCCATGGGTATGATTCCCCTTCACCCCCCCAGGATAATCACATGTTCTGGACTAGTATTTTTTTATTGCTTTTATCGAGAGATTTTATTACAAAGGAAAATATGTCCTGTATTTCTTAGACTGGAAGGATATAGACTTGGCAGTTAGAAACCACCATAGCAATTTTTAGCACACTGGTGTGGTTTACATGGATTAATCTGCAGTAACTCTTTGGAACACTCTTCAACTGCTCCAAAGCTGCCTCAGTCCAAACAGTTTATAAGCTAAATAACGAAAGTCTTGTAAATATTTATTTAACGAGACATATTTTGAATAACTGACATGTATAGAGCCTTCCTAGAGAGTGTGTTATCACCATCAATTTTCATGGTCTGATATAATAACAACTACCAGTGTAAACCGTGGCAGGGAAGATATTGACAGTCCGAGGCCGCTGTTAGCAGCAGAGTAATAACGGGGCAAAGAGACTGCACCGAGCTGCAAAAGCAGGATTCAAATTGGGTTTGCTTCCACTTGGCAAATCACTGGGAGGAAAAACTATGCGTGTTATCTTTTATTAGAGATTGACTGTAAATATGCTGTAGTTACCATGCTATTGCAATTATCCAGAGGTTATTCCTTTTTAATAACTACCTACCAGGCAGAGAAAGAAACACGATTTATAGAGCTTCATTTCCTTCTTTGGCCTCCTAAATTCTGAACACTGTTTTCATGCTACAGTGATGGGTGCTGTTTTGCCACCTGTATAGACTAAATTAATCTGTGGAAACAGCAGGTTAATTACCTAAACATATTGCTTATATTTAAACCTATTGTTTCATATTAAATATGTGTATTTTTAGAATCCAGATAAAGTTATTTATGCTGCAAATGGCTCTCAGTTACGAGTTCATGAACCCTCTGATTAATATGAATTAGAAATGATAACATAGTAAATGTGTAAATGGTCCTGAAAGAGAAACCCTGTTTGTTACTCCCATAATTATTGTACACAGTTTCAAGCCTTTCATTCAGCTCTTTTATACCAAAAAATGGCATCTCATCCACTGGTATCAAAACCGGCTCAAATTCTTGGCATATTTCACAATCATTTTTCCCCTCTATGTGTCTATAGTGATGATGGATGGCATGGACTGACTCTCCTTAGAAGTGAATGTATTTATTTGTCCACAGGATACGGATAGCACATGAAATTGCAGTGGTAGTGTAAACCTCCCCCACACATCACCCTCTGTCAGTGTGGCTCAGCTTTGACAAAAAGGGACACAGCGAGCCATGGGGAAATTGTGTTTAATTCGAAAGTCACACAGAGAGTCAGTGGCAGGCTGACAATGAGGACTTCCAGCCCCTCATCGACATTCCTCTGCCGTAAACACGGGGCACCAGCCCCACTCTAATGACACAAGGGGAGTTGGGCTCAGCGCAGGAGATGCTCTGCAAAAAAGGCCTCCCTTGCATTCAGCTAAAATGCTGCTAGTGGGATGTGATTAATCTAACTTCAGACTCTAGAATAGCTACTATTAAACCCAGGGGATGGCTTTATTGAAAAAATAAATAAATCTGGCTTTAAGGGGTGGGGGTTGAAAACAAGAAACACATGTGGGATTATTTTAGGCCCGATTTCTTAAAAAAAGGGACGTTTTGCACTGTTGCTGCCATGGCATGAGGAGTCAGGTTTGTAACCAGCCCCGAGCATCTCACTTTTTTTTGCCCACTCAGGCCAAATGTCCCTTCAGCACAAGGGGCATCATCATCCCCGACAACTGACTGTGCATTTTGATCAGGCACAGTCTCTGTTCAGTAGCTGGGTGGTTTGAATGCTGCTCCTGGCCACTCAAATCAAAAAGAGTTTGCCATGGGCACCTTTCCCATGCTGTTGAGTCCCTGGAGTCCTGTGGATATTGCAGGATGGCTGTTGGAGCTGGGCAGATGTTGGCTGGTTGCAGTTCTGCGTGTTGCCTAAGATGAGAAAGGTATAAAAAAAGTGTTTGCTGGGATTACCCTTCAGGTAACCTCTTGCAACATAATAGTGACACAGGACACTGTGATTTGCCACTTTCTGGAATCCCAGTCCTGGATCTAAAACAAGTTATTATTTTGAGACTAAAAACCTTGTGTTTTACTGGTGCATGTAAATACTTTATTGATCAAACTGGCAAAAGGTGTGTACACTAAGATTTGATTTATCAGAGATGGCTTTTCCCAGCAAGATACAGGTATTAGGTAAGTCAGCCTACTTCTCTTAAAACTGTCATCAATACAACAATACAATTTTTCTGGTTCTGGTGTGATCAATACAATTGTTTCTGATTCCAATGTTGTCATAAATCCCTGATAAACACACTCTGTGCCTTTGAATAAAGTTTGGTGGATTCATACTTCCAGCACAGCTGAGTTATAATTACACCCTTTGGCCCTAATTTTTTCTTGTAGAATCTCATAGAACTGTAGGCTGGTTTGGGTTGGAAGGAATCTTAAAGATCATCTAATTCCAACCCCTCTGCCATGGGGAGAGACACTTTCCACTTTGATTACCTTCATTACTGAAAGCTCTTACCTTTATGTATTTCTAGTGGCATCCTTGCTGATTTGAATAGAGAACCTGCCAATATATATTTTTTTAAGTTCTTCTGTGGAGGTGTGATTTCTTCAGTCGGATTCATGCAATATCCTATCCTAAGCCAATAAAATAATATCACACATATGATTACAATGCAGTGCAAGCAGAGGGGAAGTAATGCTTTTTTTTCATACCTTATGTGTGATGAGGATGTTTAGTGTAGAGGCTGCAGAGGAAGATTCCTATAATTGCTCCACAACCGACTGACTCACCAGTCCTGTGACCCTGAGCAAATCCCTCAGTCTCTCTGGCTCTGACCTTCTTCTTGTGTAAGTTTTATCTCCTTCAGAGAAGCTTTGTCAAGATAATTTATGTTTCAAAGCATGTTGAAATCCTGTGCTAGAAAATACTGTTAGAGTGCATGCAGACAATACTGGACATGAGTGTCCCAGGCTATGACTCTCCAGGTCCTCACTTCATGTTTGGTAACTTCCTTGTGCTGTCTTGTGAGGCCACACTCTCTGGGTGCATCCCTGCAGAAATATCTTAATTTTGGTTAATAATATTGTCAAAGGAAGCTGCAGGAAACTGTTGTTGTAATGCTTGTGGAGAACACTGGTATTCACACAGAGATTGCATCTACATTCACCTGTCACAGCATTCAAGGTGAGGCTTTTCAAGCTAGATCCTTCAGCTGCTCTCTGACTTGGTCATGGTCAGACTTGGTGAATTTTCTGGAGTTTTCAGTGCTCCCTTGCCTTGGCTTCCCACATCTTCAGTTTAGGCAAGTGCCCCAAAGGCTCAGAAGGTTTGTGCAAGAAACGGTGGCCTACAGTGTTCATGTTTATGAGCTGTAATTTCATTTGAGGAGTTCCATTTATTGCCCAGACTGAGAGCACTGCAGAACAAGCCAGGTGATGTGCCTACTCATTTCTGGAAAATTACAAGATATGAGGTGATTTGGGTCAGTATTGGTAAATTTTTAAGCTCCTGAATTCACCTCTCTGCACACACAATCATCAAAGGCTTCATCATGATCTTAGATGAGTGCCTCAAAGCTTTTGAACACTTGGTCAAACCTTGGGTCTCTTTGAGAAAGGCAGAGAGAGAATCTCAGCTTTAGGAACATTCAAGAACACCTTGGTGAAACAGAACTCTTGTGTTTAGGTGCAGCAGGGTTTGCTTGGTGTGCAGGTAGGCACGTGAACCCTTTAAAGTTTGGTGTTGGCTACTTTGCATTGTGTGGTTGGAAAACGTGCCAGGTACAAATGCGGGTGACCCAAGGAGTGACAAGAAGAAGATGAACACTAAGTGATTGGTCTGTGACTCAATGTCTCTCTTCTCCTTCCCACTACATCCACACTTTTACTCTGAGACCCTTGTGGAGGGCATGAATAGTGACATAAAGTAGGGATACACTTTCAAATGAGGTATTCATGCAAGCCACTCCATCCTTTTAGCCTAAAATGATGCGTTTTAGGTATGGATGAGTATAGAAGACACCTGTGCATGTTAGAAAAGCTGGAAAAAATATAAGTGCTTGGGGATTATGGATCTTTCCCAGAAGTTCTCCTTTAGATGAAAGGATTCCTGGAGTATCTTGAAATTAATCTAAGAGTACTCAGCATGAGCAGAGATGAGCTACTCTACTGGAATTGCCATGACAACTAACTTCATGGAGAAGGATAGATCTGGTGGGAAAAGGCTAACATGTCCTCCTCCAGGAATGTGAGGTGGTGCTAGATCTATCCACTCTCAAAGTGGGAATGAAAAGCATCCACTTTGTGCTCAGGGCCGTGCAAGAGGCCGGACCGGCTTCCCAAAATGTGTTCTCTTCTCTTGAACTCCCCATCATAAGCGATCAAGGCAGATGACATGGGAATTAAGAGCAATCTTCCACCTCACGGGAAAAGCAATTGACAAACTGGTCTGAAAAAACAACAAATGATAGATGAAATTATCATTTGAAAAGGAAAGGAAGGGAACCTGCAGACTTGAAGCATCCCAGAAATCTAAACAGAGGCCGCCTCACTATCCAGACTCATTCCATTTTAGTGTGCTATTTCCCAAGTTGTTGCGTGAATGATCCCAGTGTCTTTGCCTTTACAACCTTGCCTGATAGGCCATTCCACACATTTATTATCCTCGATGTGAAAAAGTGCTTCCTAACGTCTGTTCTAAATCTGTTTTAATTTCCATTTATGCTCCATTGTCCTATAATCTGTTTGGAGCTGAAAATAGAACCAAGGTATGATCTTCTTACAACCTCTGGCAATAAATTTTATTAGTATTTTTTTCCAAATTTCACAACCTTGCAGTAAATAAGAAAGCTTTATGGGGAAAAATAACCTCTATCCTCCTCCACTCTCCTCTCCACCCACAAACCCCATGACCTTTCTAAACTTTGACCAGTCTCATTGTTTTCTTTCACCCCTCCCTTTTGACTTAATATTGCATTGGTTACAGGAGTAAACCAATTATATGAGTATTAAAAATGGAAGCAGTTTGCTTGCTGGCAATGTATATCTTTTACCAATGGCTGATGGAAAAAAAAATTCTCCCAGCTGCTCTGTAAAGCTCTCTCAATGCAGCTTGGAACATCTGGTTTGTTTTGTGTGCAGTCTTTTACACAAGGCATTTGCAATTCTTTATTCAAATTGGATTTTTAGTTCACTTTCCGGCAGAAAGGTTGATATGTTTGTCATTAATAAGCAAGGTAAAAGTAATATGTATGTAATTAGAATTCAATCATCAGAACCAGGGTGGCAGGCTCCCCTAAAAGACATTTTCATTCATTTCAATCTGCAATCAGAGGATGAAGTTTCCTCAATGAGTTAATGCCATTCGGTCCTGGTGGACTGTAACATTGCTCCAGCAAGGCATATTTATTTGCATGATTGGCAATTAGAATTTATTGATTTCAAAAAAGGAAATCCTTCCCTGGGTACTTGTGTTTCACTCCCTTGGCTGACATTGGACAGGAAAAGCTGTCAAGATATGGATACCACATCTGGGTTGGAGGAGGAGAACATAATTATTTCTATTTCTCAACAGTAATTTCTCAGGATCAAGGGCACTGATGGACTCTGGAGAGGGTTCACGCCAATATTCGTTGGCAGGAAATGAGATGGTTGATGACTATAATAACGAGACCTTTTTGATAATCTCAGTGGAGGATGCCATGTAGGCTCACACCCAAACTAGTCTCTACTAGATCTGGGCACTAGATCAGGCTGGTCTTACTCAGGTTTAGGTTTCAGCTGGAATTTTATATTAAATCAGAAATCAGCCTGAAAGTGGACTGGATCCTAGAGTGGTCCTTAGCATGCAATTTCTTTACCACAGACAGTTTGGAAGGGGTTTGTCATTGTTGCCTACATTCAAAACCAGAATCAGAAACACTTCCTCTCAAATAATGGGAAGGACCAGATAAGTTCCTTCCACAGGAATTCTAAAGGTGGGCAGCTTAGAAATTATAAAATTAATAAGAGAAAGTATACAGAAACTACAAATAAAGGGTGAAAACGAAGAGGCCAAAGGAGGGACAACATTCTAAATATTCATTTCCACTATTCCAGTTTTCCCTTGGATGCAGTACACTGCAGATAATAGTCAAGAATAGACACGAGCTGTTGTCTGCTACTTCTAAGGAAAATGACAGCCCACAAAGAGTTGAAATATGCTTCATTCTTCACCCTCAACTTGACCAAGAGCTTGAAAGGACTTAAAGCTCTGCCCTTTTTACCCATGCCCCCATTTTCCCTCCCTATTGTTGCCAAATATGCAGTTGAAATTAATAGCACTGCTTCACCTGCCACATGTCAAATTTAATTTTACTTTAAATCAGTCTTAATTATTCTAGTGAAGTTTATAGTTTTAATGGAAAGACATTGCTTGCTTAAACTATAACATTTATTACAAAGGGCCAAGAGAGATTTAAAGTCACATTGTCTTTCCAAAGTGGACATTTTTAACTAGATAGTATCACATCTCATGCCTTCTAAGAAGGTGAACTTTCTGAACCCAGCTATCCAAGACACACCCAATGACCAAGAAAAAAAAAAGGCAAAAAAATAAAACCGCACGCAAACTAAAGACAAAGTCCAGTGCCTGGTGCAGATTTCTCCATTTGCACCAGGGCACTCGAGCACCAGTGTGGTACAGACTAATCCTTGCTGTGAACTATTTTCGGGGAATGAAGAGAGAAGGGTAATTCCAGGAATGTGGTTCCCATTTGATAGGCTGACAAATCAGGTCAATGGCTAATACTGATCACTATGAAATGCTTCAGCTCTGAGGAAGATTTAATGGTGCTCACAGCACTGTAGCTGCCTCCATCTCCCATTGGTGCCACTCATTTACGTGCAGGTGAAACATAAAACTAAGGGCTATTAAAGAGCCCACACTTTTTCCAGGAAGGAGGGTGTTAGGTCTGCATTAGATCCTGGCACTAATCCAGAGCCTGTAATCACACCTTGCCAACTGTACCGAAAATTTCCCCTATGAGTTCCTTTGGCAACACCCCATTTTACAGAGCTAAGTCTGTGCAGAGTGACAGCAGCCTTTCAGTCCAGCTGCATTTCAGTCATAGGAAAATAACCCCCTGGGCACAATTTATTAAGCACTCTGGGACATCTCTGGCAGTTTTGTTTAGTGGTTAGAACATAAGAAAGAGCATCAATATTCGATATCTGTTTGTTTGATGATTACAATTAAGGTATTTAATTTTTTTGTGTGCTCTGCTTTACCTGCCTGTGAAATAAGTAAAACAGTATTGCTAAAAATATTTATAGTCTATAGCTATCACTTATATATTGCATAAATATCCCTAAATTCTCTCCAACTCCCTCCAAAGATAAGCATTAGCTGAAGGTTTATATGTGCATTGTTTCTTCTTTTTTCCTTTCTTTCTTCCTTCTGTGGGCTTCCACTCAGAAAACAGATGGTCTCTTCTCACTGACATTTTCTTACAGTTTTTAAATGATTCTGCAGTAGGGGAGAGCTGAAATGTTCAATCTAGAGCTGTTCAATCTCAATCTAGGTTCATAATTAACAGTAGCTAAGTGAAGTTTAATAAGGGCAGCCCACCAACTTCTCTTTTTTTCCTGGTGCTTTCACAGCCAGGCCATAATAAATGTGCTGTTCATGGAGTTTCCCCTGACCGTGACTCCCTGGAATATTTAGTGTTTACTTTTTGTGATAATTAAAGGAAGGAAAATGAAGCCTAAAGGAAGACAGGGTGACATCTAATATTCTTTAATATTCTCTTGTTTCTTTAAGTGATGGATTTTGCCAAAGGAGGGCCTCCCTCTCTTATCATCAGCCAGGTCCTGACCCTGGGCCAGGGATCCTGACTGTAACTTGACCCTGGGACCAGGTGTGTGCCTGAAGCTCACAAGGCTGACAAAAAAATATCAGCCCATGCTGCAAACAAGCCATCCTGAGCACGTTATTGCCTTTAACTCTTTCAAGCTTGAGGCACAAGCGCTGGAATGACTGCCCTGTGCTGTGGACTTGCTGCCAACGCATCCCATGCCTCTGCAAATGTGTGGCATGCCAGGAAAACTGGGATGATCACACATGTGCTTAGGTGTGAGCCTACACAAACTGGACCTTTCATTTGTGAGAGCAACTTTGTTCTATCTGGTTGAAAATGGGACTGAGAGAGTTTGTGACCTGCAGAGCCATTTGCTTCCTTCCTCTGCTTTCACAAAGCTATTGCTAAATCTAAGGGATTTTATAGGGATTGACTGTGGGATGGGTGGGCTGCTCCAGGTTTTTGCAGCAGGTCAGGCTCTGGAGACTTTCAAGCAGTGTCTCAGATGTGCCTCAGGAGAGAATTCAGCTTTAATGCCCTCACCCAATACGGTGACTGCAGTGCTGGACAGCTGGACACACAGTGCAAGTGGCCCTGAGGAAACTCCCAGATGTCCCTTACAGGATTGTTCTAAACCTGGCCTAAAATGTCTGTAGTCTAAGAATTTGGCTGCCCTAACTCCTCCATGATTTTGAGCATGGATTACTCACAGGTACTCCTTTCTCCAGCAAAACCCCACAATATATGTAATATATTCTTTTTATTTGCCTGCTGCTTTTCTTTTCTCTTTTTTTCCCCAGCCTTCAGCATGTCCCCAGGTCATCCCTGCAAGCCTTTGTCCTCGGCTGAAATGTCTGGAGACTTTTATGGGGGGTTCCTGTCATCACATGCATCCCGGTGCATGGGCTTTTAGGCAGACTCCTCAAACTATGAATTAAAAAACACAGGAGCTGACAGCCCTGTGAACTACCTGTGAAAAATCATACCTGGGTTTATGAAGCTATTATGTCTTCAAGGACGTTCGGCAGCAATTCTTGAGGAGACAATGCTACAGGGGGGAAAAAAGCATTTTCAACATCAGTATCTACACTAGTCCTAGTACAAAATGAATGCCACTAAGTAATAAGTAGTCTGCATTGTTATAAGCATAGAGAGTGATCCAAAATCTATTAAATAGGAGAATTTCCAGTGATATCAGTGGTCTGTGGTTGGGGTCTTCAGATAGAAAATCTCACTGGTATCCCATTTGCATTGTAACAGTCTCATAACAATTTGTGCAGTAAAATCATTACCAAAAGCCATTAATAATATGAATACACGAGCAGTTCAGCTCTTTCCAAAGGGGCTTAGCCCCCCTTCGCTTCTAGAGTCATGCACAGTTAAAGAAATCAAAGCTTTCCCTTTTCTTTTACTGATCATAGAAGTAAAAAAAAATGTAGCCAAGATTGAATGTTTTCTCTCTTCCTTCCCCCTTTTCGTTTTTGCTTGCTGCTGAAAAATAAAAATAAAAAATTGCCAAATCCATTTTAATGACACTTTATATAAACCATTTTTCCAGACTGAGATTGTGGACATCACTATGTTCCACCCCATCACAAACTTTTATGGCTGACTTATAAAGTCCCAGAGAAGGAGATGTATAAAATTCATGCAGACCATGGATACCAGAAAACATATCTGGGAGCTTAGACAGGGGTTCCTTGGAGACAGATAATATGTAATTGAGCAGTTACCCCCCAGTGTAGGGATATCAAAAGAAAGCAGATACCTGTTTGCTCAGGTAAAGCCTATTCCAAAAGTTAAACAGATGGAATTTGGTGCGGTCGATTTATAGCCACATTCTCTCACCAACACCACCAACAAAACATACTTAACCAGGAAGATGCTCGTGAGTCATGGAGATCCAAAGCCAGTTTATCTCCCACCTGCCTTGTGATATCTTCCCTCATATTAAAATGATCACCCATACAACACACATTTAGAGTATACAAAGCTAAATGTACCTTCACGACCACATGTACCCTTCTGCAAACTCAGACCAGACTAATCAGTTGCACTTCCCAGCTGTAATTCTTAGTAAAAGGAAAAAACCCTACAAAAGTCCATTAAAGTGTTAAAATCAGTACTCTTTGTGCCAGTGCATCCTACTTTGTATGATTTAAATTGGTACAAGACCCTCATGGATTGGAAACACTGTATTATCCTTTTCATCCCATTTATCTCACAAAGTGAATTTATTAATTCTCTCCATACTAGGAAAATTCGCTATTTTTCATGTCTTTTTTTTTTACCACTATTGATTTCTTTCAGGAGTGTTAGGGATAATGCATTGGAAACACTGGAAGACCAAAAGCTTTCATCTGCTAGTCAGAACATCAGATAAACCAAGTCTCCAGGTTTGGAACGAAGATGATTGACTGGGAAATGATTTAATAATCACTTCTCCATGTGGAATTCTCTTTTAAAATGTATTGTGTTCTGTGCATGCCTACAGGTGTGTGAGTATATAAAAATAATAGATCTGGCTGAAAACTCCTCTGCTTTGGCAGTTTTCAATCTTTCTGGGTTTGTTTCCCAATAGAAAGCCATTCTTTTCACTGAAAACAGTAACAACAATGAGTTTGTTTGCCTGTCAATGAGGGAAAAAATCCTTCATGTGTTTTTTTTGCTCTCCTGATTTACTCTTTTATTACCGTGGTTATTAACTTTACCATTTGACATAACACCAGACGTTTAGCCCCTCACAGCACCCCAAGGCAGGCATTGTCTGTGCCATGCACC
The DNA here is from genome assembly GCF_000691975.1 of Corvus brachyrhynchos. Lineage (NCBI taxonomy): Eukaryota > Metazoa > Chordata > Aves > Passeriformes > Corvidae > Corvus > Corvus brachyrhynchos. Next base: position 7,904,048 of record NW_008239758.1, on the reverse strand, counting down.
TTGTCAGCAGAACTCATCGAGTACCTGCTCCTGGCTGGGTGTGCTCTGGTGGCTGTTTGGATCAACATGGCAGTCCTGTTTTGTGAAAGCAAATGAAGGATAATTATCAACACAGCTCTTGTTAATATTGAGCTTGCAGAGAGTGGGGGGGAATTTCTGTCTTGGGCTGAGGTTCCCTTGGATGTCTTTGGGTTGGGGAGCTGAAGGCTTGCATGGCACTGCTCATCTAGGGATGCTCCTTCGGTGGGAAAAGGCTCAGTGGCTCCAACGGTCCTTGGTCTGGCACTGCCTGACCTTCTCTTGGGACAGATCATGCATACAGAGCAGCACATATGTATGGGTGGGCTGGGAAACATCTGCTAATAATGGAGCAGACTAATGAGCAAGGAGCTCCTCGGCAGGGCGCGTCCCTTGCTCCTCTGGAGGTGCCGAGGTGGGACTGTGAAATTTGGCGATCTGTCGAGTGTCTTTTTTGTGCACTGTCACGCATGGTGTTTCCAATCAGCCTCTGAGCGCCAAGAACTGCTGAGAGCAGCCAACCTCTCCGCCCTCCTGCGCAGCTCAGTAACTGCAGGCTTCCTCTTGGCAGGCATCTTCTGCACCCAAAATAATAAATAAATAAAAATAAAACCACTCTATAAGTGTCTGCCTGTCTCCCTCCCCTTTTATGAGAAAACAGAGTGGGGAGAAAATGTTGCAGGTGGAGTAAGAAGAAAAGCAAAGAAAAATCTGCTCAGACAGAGAGACAAAACAAGCAACTGCTTAAGGGATTTGGCAGCAAATGAAACTGCCCCCTTCCCCCTCCCCATTTGGAGCCTGGTTCAGCATGTACTGGTGGTGGATCACAGTACCAGCCACACTGAGATACAGGCAGACACTTCTGTCTCACCAGCTGCTCTGACAATCCATTTTCATAAAGGAATGGGAGGGGAAGCAAATCTGCAAGATGGAGCTCCCGGTCACCGTGTGAAAGCTTCTCCCCGCACCGCCCCGTGCTTCAGGTGTCGAGGCTGTCAAAGGAGTTTGACAAGAGCAGAGAGTGGCTTTCCCTAAACATACAGCGACTGCAGCCAGGATGCCTTCAGTGGCTACACGCATCCGGGCTTGTACATTACACACGACGCAATTTTGGAGATTCCTAATGAAAACCTGAAGTGCTGCATTGTGATTGATGACTGGAATAGGCATTCTTCCCACTGGGCAGTTAATGAGACAATCGCTCCACGTTTGCCTAGGACAACACCATCTTAAGAAAATGAGCTCTGGCTACTTTAGGCATTAATAACGTATATTTTTTTCTTTTCCCATGAGGTGTTAACCCTTTTAGCCATCCCTGGCTAAGGAAGAATCTGGATAGCTAAGTTCTGTCAACTTGTCTGCCTACATATATAATAAACTATTGCGTGACACAATGCATTTCTTATGCAATTGAAGTGATTCATCCAGAAAAGATACGTTTCAATAGAGGGGCATAAAAGTGATTCTTTACATTTCGTTTGTGCAAGTACCAAAGCTTGTGAGGCACTTTGGAGTCCATCTGGCTGAAATGTGCTATATATAAATGTAAGATTGTTATCACCAAAAACACATTCAGTATGGTGTTTCTCTCACATATTTTTTTGTTAATTTCAGTGAACCAGTTCTTTATAATGAATAATTTCCATTGGAAAGCTTTGTTTTCCCTGTAACATAAAGCTTTTTTGGTTTCGATCCCTTGTCTGGTTTTCATTAGCTTTGCAATGAATTAGCCAAGAGGGCTTTTCCTCTCAGTTAGGTTGGGAAAGTACCACTGGCATGCATCTGATTTTTGTGGGAAAGTTCCTTTTTTTCCTGCTATTATTTAAATTATTAATTTTGCTTGCATTCCACTACAGATTCTTGCAATCCCAACAACAAACCATGCTCCTACACTTCCACATGTGTGTGCCTTTTTACTCCTACATATCCCTCACATGCTCGACACCATAGGATTCTTATCTCTCTGAATACAGTGTTTTATATGTCACAACTATATAAATGTGTGTGTTCAGAGCTGTTAAAAAGCAAAGAGTCATAAAGAGATTGTATCCATAGGTAATGATCTGATTTCTAAATCCCAAGCAAGATTTTTGGAGGCCAGCCCCAAATATTCCAGTCAAATTTTAGACCCTTGTTCAAGAAGTCAGTAAATCCTTTCTCTTGTAATATCAACATCTTTCAAGGTCAGTTTTACTGGGGTTTCATCAACAGGGTGGGGACATGTTTGGGTTGAATTTTTACCCTGAAATAGACCTGGCCTGTCTTTTCACTGACATAGTCCACAGTATTGGAGCAGGCAGGAACCTATGAACAGTGTTACTCAGCGCCACATAATATCCTGTGGCCCTGCCAGTGTATACAGGAAAGTGGTTTTATGGTTCCAAGGTGAGCTCCACACGGATTCACCAAACCCTGCAGGAGAAAAACACACCAGAGAGGTTTTGTCTCACTGTTTTTTTCTGCAGAATTGGAACTTGTGTTAAGCATAAAAAGCACACAGAAGCAAACAGGCAAAAACTTGCTTATCAGAATGTTTTGCAATGAACTACATGTTTAAACAGCTCCCATCTTAGAGGGGAATCATTTTAATCAAAAGACATGGCAAAGAAATTAAAACAAACCTCTATAAATAAAATTACATAATGTGTTGTGCCACATTTTACTTGCATATGAAATGTTTTTATAAACCCCTTTATGACCTCCTCACTTATGTCTTCTGGGTTTTGTTATTATTAACTGAGTGGAGGATAGTTCTTACTCTATCCCAGATGCAGCTGCTTATGAATTCACCCTTTCATAAACTAAATAGTTTATGTATATGTATGTGTGTACTTTTTCTCCTTGTTGTTTTTGCAGTAGGCAGAAATCACACACAATATGATGCAGTTACATCACTCCTCCAGGCACCTTGCTTTGCACATCATTAGCTTCCAAAGATAGACACCGCCCTCCCAGACAGCAGTGGCAAGTTATCAGACTTGGGAAAAAAATCTTCTGTATGGAAAACATTGCTGTTGTAAAGCTGGAGCTAGACCCTGACTAGAAAACGGGCTGTGTTCCTGCTTCAAACACTCCTACAGCTCTTAAATGGCCAGTGTCATAAAACCCAACATGAATTATTGCCTTCCAGCCAGCTTAGTATTTTCATCTGCAAACTTTTATTACATTGTTCAGCACTGACGTGAAATAGTGGAGAGATTACCCAGCTGCACAATGTACCCTCTTGTCCCCATCTGCACCAAAGCTGCCAGCTGACCGTACACTGACAGCAACCCCCAAGTGTTCTGCTACTCCAAAAACAGAGGAATGCCACAGGTGGTGCATTGGTGATGATGGACAGGTACTTCCAGGGGGCTGTCAGAGCAGTGTTTACCTGGACTTACCTCTACATTTATGTTCTCAAGGACCTGGAGGCAAAGTGAGGGCATTGGGAGCACTACCATGATGTAATTGGTCTCTCAGTGCATAGTTTGGAGATTTGCACCTGTGTTTAACAACAGGTAAAGGAAATATTGAGCTCATTTTCTAATTTTCTAGTACTTGCAAGCCTGGTGATGTCTTCATACAAGACCAGATTTCAAGTCAAAGGCATTGCTACAAAGTAAGACAGAAATTACCTTGAAGACAGTTTTCTGTGGCCTATATGGGAAAGCCAGCAATAAAGAACTGAACAGAAGGAAAAAATATGCATAGAAAGAGTCACAAAGGGGCAATAAAAATAGAAAATTGACCTGTCCTGGTTGGGAAAGATTTAACTTGACTTTTAAGCCTATCTTGATCCCACTCACATATCTTTTTTCCTCCATCTCAGCCAAGGCCTGATACTGTGCAATATACGGCATTAGCTGAAAACTGAGCAGGATCTAGACCTATGAATTGGAGTTAAATTTTGCCAAAGCAAATGTACAGGGTCCTCTCCCAGTTCTATCCTGGAGCCATTTTGTAGGGTCTGTTCCATTTACTGTTCTAATATGAAGCTGCAACTGGTTATTAGATTAAATGAACTATCTGAATTTCATCAAATTAAAGACTTGGTTTCTATTTTGATGTCAACATGTTGAAGAGCTAGATCACGGAATCATAGAACAGTTTGGGTTAGAAAGGACTTTAAAGACCATCTTGTTCCAACCCCTGCCATGGGCAGAGACACTTTCCACTACACCAGGTTGTTTCAAGCCCTGTCCAAACTGGCCTTGAACACTTCCAGGGATGGAGCATCCACAGTTTCTCTGGACAGCTTGTGCCAGGCCCTCATTACCCTCACAGTAAAGAATTTCCCCCTTATATATAATCCAAATCTACCCTATTTCAGTTTCACATTTTTCAGACCTTCATAATATTTCAAATGTATCTGAAGTCCACCCACATTACCTGGCTATTTTCTCTATGTTTCAATGAAAAGGGAATTAATGGATGAGATTTATTTTGCCACGTGTGGTAGTCCCTGTGGGCAACCATTTGTACGTTTGAATGTTGGTAAATGATGGAAAGTTCAGTATCCATGGGAAGGTCATTTGAAAGTCTCAGAAAACAATTTTATATGCAAGAAAAAAACATGATCCATTTCCCATTTCAATGGGTATCTTTTCACAACCACAATGACCCATGAGTTTGGGGTTTGTAAAGCTTATTCTCTGTCATACAAAGGCCATTTTTAGTGCAGTTTGAAGGCTACAGGAAGGGTTAACCTCTCAGCTGCCCTCCCACGCTGTGTTTTGATCGGTGCCCCAAGCTACAGGACAGATATCTCTTTGTTTTTTGTCTTTAATATCCAATTCCCAATTCACTTGTGTAGATGATGGGACTCTACAAAACTCCCTTTGTCTGAAGTAAGAGATGCAGCACTTACTCCACAACTGACTTTTAATACTCGACTTTTTTCTTTCTACTTCAGAAAGCACCTGCTTGAGCAGCTTGATGACTAAAGAGTCTTTCAACCTCCCTGCCACCATTTTAAGATCTGATCTACTTCATAAGAGACTGAACACCATTGTGGCTGCTGTTAGAGTTACATACGTGAAAAGAAATCGATGGTGTTGATGTGATTGTTAGTGGGTAAGTGGATGCCAGGAACTACAGCAATAGTTGACGCAGCTATTGGGAAGTCTGAAACATGAGGCTGAGACCATGGAGCATTATGCAAAGTCAGGGGAAGGTGGGATGTTCCTTCTTATAATTAATGGACTCTGTATTGCATCCTGGAAGAACCCAGAGATAGAAGATTATCTTATCCCTATGGTTGGTTTGTTTTTAAATTTATTTTTGCCCTTCATGCCAGACATAGTGCACAGGGGTAAAATGACAGCACAGAAGAAGACTGGACAGGCTGGAGACAAGCTTGTACCAGCTTTACAAAAGCCGATGGTGAAGACTTAAAGCTGTACCAAACATCAGCAAAGAGAAACATCAAATCAGCCTGGATGCTGGGGCATCCAAAGAGACTGAAATTTTCACTTGTCTGAGACTTCATTGAACATTGAACACACCTGAGGTGTTGCTATTCTGTCTTTTTATGACTCGTATGCAGGAAAGACACAAATGGTGTCAATTCCAGACACTGTGGTTCAGACATTTGATGAAACAGAAACCAAGCATAGGGAATCAAACATTAATTTATAAGTTCAGAAGTGAAAATAAGGTCTTTGTTCTTCCTTCTTGTTCACAACATCTAAAGCCTTGAGGAATAAACACTTCTATAGTCAACTTGTTTATAACCTTACGGTAGATTATGTTTATTCGTTGCATGTGTAACTCTCATGGTTATAGCAAGAAATAAAAACAAAGAAAGAAATCAGAGTTGATTACAGCCAGTGGTGATGTGACTGGGAAACAATAGATGTATTGTGAGGGAAATCTCACAGCAGCCCGGAAACACACAGGAAAGAAAATTTTAAAAAAGGGGAAAAAAAGTAAGAAAAAAAAGAGAAGGGAAAAGACAGATGAAGAGTGAGAAGGAATGAGAGATTTCTTATGCAAACATATAAACGATGTTGCCTGAAGTCTGCATTGCGTAATGGAGGAAAGAAATTTCTTAGTGCAAAATGCTCTGTGGTCATTTGGCTTTTTTTTTGTTGGGTGGATGTTCTTTAGCAGGGAAAAAATGCATAAAGCAGTTCTTCCAGTAACCTCTGACTCCTTCTCGCCATGTCTCTCTCTTGCTTTCACTCTTGTTCTGTTTTTATTTATTCCCTGCAAATACAATGGAGAATAAAAATGTGGTAGGACCTGCTGGCGGCAACTATGGCCTCCGGATCCAAGCTGACAAAAATGTCAAGAAACTGACAGTAAAATATGCGAATAAAATCCCTGTGAACGAGAACAAAACTCAGGCTCACACCACCACTCTCTACATTGTGGCTTTTGAGAGCATTTCTATCAGTAGCTATGACTTTCTCTTTAAAAAAGCACACACATATACATTTATCATATGTATTGTCTTCTAAAGTCTTTCGTCAAAATCTCACAGGAGGGAAACGGTGCACAGGAAGATGGGAAGCAAGAAACATGTAGGGCAGGGAGCTCAGGGAAGAGCTGACATTCCATGGAGAGACAGAACTGCATGCTGAGCACCAGACATATGGATCCTGTATGAAGCTGCAAGACAGACAGACTTCTGCTGCTCCCTTCTGTGATCATGAGATGAGGGAAACACAAAAGCAGTGTCTAGGAAAGGCAGCTCCAAGGAGCACTCAACCATCCATAAGCCTGTGTTCTTTATCCTACCCAGTGGGGAACAGCTCTTTTCTTTGAGTAGATGATCACCTTTGGGTGGATCTTGGAGTAAGGATGGATTTAAGGGACTGGGATGGTTCAGTCTGGAAAAGAAGTGACCTAAGTATGGCCTGAATGTGGTCTTCCAACATATAAGAACAACTGGAGGGAGCCAAACAACAAAAGGCTTATCTTGTTTTCACTAGGGGTAGAAAAAGAAATAACAGGCTTGAATTGCTCTAGAGAAGATTTAGGTTTAGAAAATAATTTATTATCATTAAGATATTTCAAACACTAGAGCTAATTGCTGTGCAGCTTCTAAACTTTTTAGAAACATCTGCACAAATATTTTTCTGGAGGATACAGGCCTAGTTATTCCTGGCTGGGACAGTGTTGCACATCCTTGAGTGCCATTTCAGTTCTCCTTTCTATGCTCTTGCTGTGGAGAATCCAATAACTAGGCAGAAGGATTTTATATTTCTGATCATAGGTGAAAGGAAGTGCCTGCTTTGAAGATTCCCTTCTTGATTCTCATAAACTGTCCCCACGACTTTTGAGGAGCTGACTCGCCTTCTCCACACAAATGTGTGGGGACTGGCTCCTCTGCTTGAGGAACGAGGGAGCTCAGGATGGAAACATTCTCCTGTGCAGAGCACTGACATGAAATGTGTATGACACTTATGCAGTACTTAGAGCTGTTTTGAGACCTAAAGCAAAGTGAAGTGGTGTTAAGTCTTTAGCTGGAAATTTTCTTCAGGAGAAAGTTTCACGCTGCTATCTTGGAGATGTGCAAATATTCACTGAGGGGGTGTCATAGAAAGGTCTATAAATAATCAGATATGAGCCCCCACATGAATTATGCATGGAATACTTAGAGAAAACGTGAATGTCTTGCACTAGAAGAAATCAGATCAGTGCCACTGAAATCACATTGCTATTTCTATGAGGTATTAACTGAAAGCTAGAAGACCTCATTTTTAAAACTGGCTACAACAGGTGCTTGCAGGTCTGTTCAGACAAAAATCATGGCTTTGTGGAAGCAAATATTAAGAAGTCTCTAAAATGTGTTAATTTATTATGAATAGAAAGCAGTTCAATGTTACTTTTTAAGAAAAACAGTCACAATACAACATTCATTAGCCCCTAAGTGAGGCAGGGGCTTGTCAGTCAATTAGATTTTTGACCCGAAATCATGTAGGCTCTTTTGTAAATTCTGTATCCTGCACCTGGAGGTGAGAGGTACAATATCAGCACACTGTTTTACTTATTATTCATTATATCAAACTGCATTGCTATTAGCAGTAATAGTGCATTTGCTCCCATGAAGTTAAAACTAGCAAGAGCAAAAAGAACAGTTTTATTATAGAACATTTCACTAATAGACTTATTTGAGCAGAGCTCTATTGGTACTGAAACAAAAATAATTAATTTATGAAAGTCTTTAAGTTGTACTTTATTTTCAGCTTCAAAGACGTCTTGTGAAGACAAGGCTTCTCTAACAGTCTTTCCAAACAGCCATTCCCTTCCCCAATAAGGATACTTTTACAACTGATCTTAAATATTCCACTGCATAGTTGTGCCTGCAGAATTACGTTTACTCTCTTCTCTCACTGCAAATTGTCAGAATGCCTTCTCTCACTGACTGGCAGGTAAACAGTCCAAAAGATGGAAATTCTTATTGATAAAATGAAGGACAATATTATTCCAATCTTCCCATCCCTGTCCGAAGATGGGACCTTTAGTACAGACTCTTGGAGAGGGGTCAAAAGGCGAAAATGGTCAAATACATGGAGTGCCGTGTTTACTATATCTCAGTATCAACTAAGCAGGACTAGTTATCACTCACTGGCATCAGGGAAAATGAAGAATAATTCCATCAATGTCAATGCCATTACAACATCATAAAATTGGCATAAGTTGGGAAAAAAAACTGGGCCTACTGCACTGAGGTTCTTTCATCTCCTCTGCATGTTCCCTAATTTGTCATTACTAGAATAGTTGCTATAACTATCCTGGTGAAAATATAAAAGAGAGACTTGCATGGCCCATAAACTCAATGAACCATTAAATAGGTGACAATAATCTTGATAGAAGTTTGGAATATTTAATTAGCACAAAAATGCACTTAGTGAGTGAGTTCAATTGCTGTCATGGGTACTCCTCAAAATAATAGCCAAAGATTTTATGTGTCCATGAAATGCCTTAGAAGACATTTAAGAAAAGAAACAGACAATATTTCATGTATTAATTGAGGATCAGACACATCTGTAAGTGTCCAGTAGTAAACATTTCCAAGGAAAGTTAACCTAGGTCTCCTGGAATCCCAAAGGTGACTTCATTACACATGAAGTTAAATAATTCATTGGCAAGTTTTCAGTAGCAGGAGCTTATAAAAAGACAACTGAAGAGCAAATATTTTACCTTTTCAACAAACCAGGGGCTACCTAATAACATAAGATTTTGAGAAGAATAAAAGAAAAAAAAAAATCATTGGGGATGATACAGTATTTCCCATTTTAGGAATCTTCTTCCCACTTGAAACTGCCTAACAGAAGGTCTCTGTTCATACAAACTCAGTACTCCTTATAATTTTCAGTAGCAGGGAGCTGTTTATATACATATTTTCTTCCCATGTGGCATTGCCTCCTTCATTGGTTATGATTGTAAAGACTCGTGTACCTCTACATTAAGGAGTATAGAGTAGAAGCGTGTTTATAATAGCTCTCTCTTTGGCACTTGTGCTGCCACTCCTGAAATATCACATCCAGATTTTGGCATCCACAGCTGAGGTTGTGTCTGCATTAAGAACTAGTTCACAGCAATCAGAGAGGATCTGTGCAGGATCTGTACAGAGAAAAATGAATGCAGAGCACCTGATGTCCCCTCAACAGTTGGGGTCTTTGGGGTTGGAGCACTGTTTTTTTATCCGAAAAGATAATTCCATTTGGGGCCACCCAAGATAGCTGACAGTGTAAACTAAAGCAGCATAAGGGAGAAATCACAAGATTTCCTTTGAAAATATTCTCCTGATCTGAACAACACCAGTAGCATAGATGCACCCTGAAAGTGCTGAAAAAAAACGGAAGGTGATGGTGGGTTAGAAAACAGCCCATGAATAAACAAAGGATTTAAAAACATTTTTGAGAGAGAGCCTCTGAAGGAGCTGCTGGAGACAAGATAAAGCATTAACTTGATCTCAGTCAAAAGTGAGTGGGTGTAAGTACTTTGTCAAGTACCGAATACTGCTACTTTGGCTGGAGAGTGACGATAGACAAATTTAGACCAGAAACACGATACGTATATGTGTGTATATATATACACACACACGTATATGGTATGAAAGTATATATGTCTATAGACTGTTGCAAGGAAGTTAAATTTTAAAGTGGAATAATCACTTTTACTCCAGTTATAGCTTTCATTGCCTATTACTAAATGAAGTTTTCAGATTAAAATAATCTCTCCCCCATTCCCCTTCCATGTTAACCCTAAGTTAGCCTCAGCTATTGGACTTGAAGCAAGGAAAGAATTCAAGGAAATTTTATGACCTCTGGCATGCAGGCTAACAGAGGAGGGAACTGCAAAGGTCTTTTTGCTGTTAACTTCCATGAATCTGTCATTCAGAGGCTGGAGGCTGAAAGCTGATACCCCATACATTGCAGTGACCGTTCTAGGGCATCTCTACTAACAGATGTTTCTATTCTTGTCCAAACACCTTCCTTCAAAGTTCTGTTCTTGCTGTGACCTTCATACCAGGACTTGTTATCTTTCTGGCAATGTTTCCAGAGGAGTTTCGTGGACCAAAGCTGCTAAAATAATTTGGATATAGGTCAGATAAAATATTCATAGATGTTTGCCTGTTTGTCAGTGCTAGAACATGGTTGAACTTCTTAATGATTTGTCACCTCTGCTGTTGCAACAGATAAAACATCTGGGCAAAATTTCTTATTTCCTCCATGTCCTTAGAACTGCATGTGTTCTAGAAACTCAAAGTAATTTCTGCCACAGACTTAAGTGTAAAGAGAGGCTTCTCATGGATCACTTACCTTAGCTTATAATTTTAACATGTTTTCTTGTTTCCTTTGGACTGCCGATCGAGAGCTTTTTCTCTCCTTTTTGTCCTGTGCTTCCTGTCAGTATGCAACAGTCGACCTGCAGCTTTGCTTGACATTTGGTGGTCCAGATGCTCATGTCACTGCCCAACCTGTGGGTGTTCTTATCTGTGGAAATAAATTAGATATCATACTAATACGTACATCATCTTCCACATGGAGTTAGGGAAGTCTCTTCTCGTTGTGTCACACTGAGCAGGAAAGGTCTGTGTCATGGGGCGTCTCTTGTGTGACACAATCAGGTCGCCAGCATGACCAGTGGGTTAGCAAAGTGGCTTTCAAAGCTTGGGGATTTCCATCTGGTTATTTGACTCCTTTGAGATTTGAACTGCCAAGCATTCATGTTAATGTAATCAGACTTTTGCGAGGGTATTCTCAGATTTTCATGGGTATTTGGATGAATTGGAAGAAGGACCATAAAAAAATTTTCTTTAACTTAGACCAATAAAATATTGATAGAGAAACAGGAGTCTCTTATTTAAGCCAGTGGCACTCACATTGATGATCTATTCATCTGAACTTTGGTTCAAGGGAATATAAAATGCTTAACCGTACTGCCAACAGGGCACAGGCATAGCAGACCTAATAGTAGCTTTTTGTCATGACTATAAAATTTTGGGGCTAGATTAAGTTTCTTAGAGTCACACTCTTCCACAGACCTTCAGGAGACATCCACACACCATAGATAAGCACTTTAGGAAAGACATGTTGAATGGCTAACCCTGAAGTGATCTTGAACCTCTGCTAATGGCCATGAGATCTGGGGAAAGAAACAGCCACACTTTATTTTCAAACCAGGAAATGCAGCTGTGGGAACAAACAGCATGTAATAAACACTTGAATCAAAGTTTGTGGGAGTTTTGTTATTGACTTTGAAGTAAGCAAGTCTGAGGCCTTTACTATGGAAGCTGTGATTCTGTTTGTGGTTTTTTAATGGCTAAAATATCCCACGGTCAGCTTGAGACTAAGGATTTCATTTTTGGTCTTAAAAAGAAAGGCATAAAGGAGAATTCTATATTGTTGTGCAGTCTGGCTTTTATTTTGAAGGGCATTTCTTAAAAAAAATAGTGCAACTTGTGTGAAGAGTGTTGTGTTTAGGAAAAAAAGTTCAAAAAATACCACGCATGATTGATCTCAAGGCTGCTTGCCGATCCAAAGACAACACAGCGCGGCAGTCAAATATACATTTTATGGGCTTTTGTCTGTTTTGCAATAACAGTGGAAAGCATTCTTTAATTAAAATTTAAAACCGTAACTGATTAATTTTCTGTGTAAACAATCCCTGTAAACATGGAAAGTCAGCATTTTAAGGGCAGAGTGGTATAAATTTTGCTTCCTCTCCTGGGTGCTCAAGGGAGAGATGGAAAGAAGGGAGGGGGAGTGCAGGAAGAGACCCAGGAGGGGGAAAAAGTTCAAGGCCTTGGTGTTCTGTACTCAGCGTACACCAGCTGCAGGATCTCGCCTGCTGCCCATTTCTCTGTGCAGGAATGTTGGCATAGGCTCCTCGCTCTCGCTGGGCTATGATTTATTCTCTCTCAGATGCTCGAGGCTGATTTCCAGAGCACCCATTCCCCCCATGACATGGCACTGCAGCACTGAGTCGTGCAGAGGGATGCACGGCTCCTGGAAAAGAGGGAGAATGCTCTTAGCATATTGTCTGCAGTTATTTCCACTTCTAATGTCATCAGTGGTTAAACAAGTTTAGTTGCAACTCCTTTCTTGCCTCTCTTGGCTGTCACTGGAATTTTGTTATTCTTCTGTGGGGCATTCATGGAAAGCTTGACAAATGTTAAAGTCTAGGTCCTCAGAAGTGCTTTTTAGTGGGATTTAGGTACCCACAACATAAGAACTATGTTTAAGTTTCTAAAGTCTTTGGGTAAGGTCAACCTTATTGATGTCTGGGTGAGGAAAGCAGCAGTGGACAGCTGAATGCTAGGTTCTTCCACTGGGACTGCAGGATAATGCATTTATACTTTGGGAAAAGATCTTGACATGCAGTGTGAGTGGAAAGGCTTCCATCAACAAAAGAAGTGCCAGAGCTGACACTTAGGATCCACTTTACCACCCTCACAAACTAAGATAATCCTTCATGCAAGCAGATTTTAGCCATATCTGCGTCCAGTGGCTTCAACAGGTCTCCTTTGGAGTAAGATACCACTCCAGGGTAAGCACTGGAGTAGTGAGACTGTCAATGTTTCAGCTTTTTCTTCATTACTTTTTTCTTTAGAAAATAAAAAAACATAAGATAGGTGTAAATATTTTACCCACTCCTTTACTCAACTCTTGTTAAATGGGAGCACTTTTGATGCCATGATTCAAAAGGGTCAAGGGAAAGCTCTGTGGGTGAGAGGAGTGGCAGCTCCTCTGTCTTTAGCAGAAGTGTCTTCACATCTGTTGTAATACAAATGCCTAAAGAAATTAATATTGAGCTGTTATAAATGTTCCTCCTGCTGCTACAGCTTTGCCTATGGACAGAGGAATTTTATCGATGATTTCAGATTGTGTTGCTCTCTGAATAAAAATTTTTAAAAAATGAGATTCAAACCAAATACAGCTCTGATCTGACTGGAAGGCTTTGCTAGCACACATGAGAGTTATTTCTTGTAACATATGAGCCTTTGCCACCTTGGCCATCCCAGCTGCCTTGCCTTAGCTGAACACAAAACTGATTTTTCCTCACGCTTTCTTTATTCTTTTTAGTTTTGCTGAAACCAAAATGCAATATTCCTCCCTGATAACACTCCTTCCTGCCTCTTCCCAAACAAGCATCCCCAGGAGACAAATTCCTCTGGAGGTCCAGTGCTGTGAAACATTCACAAGGATGTCTCCCACCGCTACAATCTTGGAGAGAATCCTGCCATCTCACACAGCCCCTGCAGCTATTTGGTGAAACGGATCCAGCTAAAGTTAATGGTAAAACATCTGCTGGAGTTTTACCCAGCAACTTTAACGGAGCCAGGATGTCAGCCACTGAATTTTGGCACTCTGCAGCAGACAAATATTGTGATCTGAGATTCTCAAGACAGCTGGCCTCCAACCTTCCTGTCTGCACACTAGAAACAATTTCAGAGTTTATCAGTTCTGTATCATAATCAGTTCACCCAGCCATAAAACCTGTTGGTCTCCCTACTTAACTATTTACCTACCTTCTTACCCACTAAAATGGCCATTAACTCTCCTCTTGCAGCCAGCTGTACTCTTACCAGTATGAGGCTGAGTTTAAAGGAAGGACACTTCATGACTGCAAGTATTTTCCACCAAATAATTTGTCCCTACCATTTCTAAATCTTCTTTCCTTTACCACTGTTGAAAAAGGACCAAGTGAAGCTCAGGAGACATATGTAGAAATTACTTTTGTTAGCAGGGAATGTAGATTATACTGGAAGTGTTCTAACAGTTTAGCTAAGTGTGGACACTGATGTGTCAGAGTGCTCTACTGACAGCTTCTTTTCCTCATCTTCACACTCCTGGCACTCAGAAAAAAAGAAAGAAGAGCACGCAGACCAGCACAGTTTGGAAAATTTTGGAAAATCCAAGGCAGAAATGGTGTAACTCCCAAGATTTGGCTCCTCCAGTCTGAAAGCAATTTACTGTAGCTGTTGCACAGGCTGTTTGTTGAGGAGGAGATGATTAAACCGGACACTCTATTCAGAGCTCGTGGTCACTTAAAAGATCTTGGAAGCATTCCTGGAGAAGGACACAGCCAAATGAAGCCCAAGCCTCGCCTCGCAAAGACATCCCCATCATACACAAAAGCGCCAGGAGCTGTTCCCATTCCATATTCAATTCAGCATAAGTACTCTTTTAAATGTTAGTGAAAGAGAATATCAGCCAGCCACAAAAAAGGACAATTACCTTATAGTTTTGAACTAAAAAGCCAATCTTTCTGCATTGAAATGAAACCTGAAAGGCACAAGCAAGGGGCTAAGGGGAGGAGGGACTGGGAAAAAGTGGGGGGAAACAGACGAGGGACAGGACTGAGATGAGAAAAAGACTTCAGAAGCTCCGGCGTTTGCTCAAGAGCCCTTATGTCTCTGAATGGTGCTATTTCTCTCATGCTACAGAGCCACAAAGTTGTTTCCACCCCCACCCCTCCTTCCTCTGGCAATGCGAACAAGATCATAAACGTCAGATGCAGTCTTGTCGCTTTAATGGTCTCATGGCTATGAATAAAAATGGCGCGGTAACAGATTTGTTAATTGACTTTATGTGCAACTGGCATACATTAGGCAGCTCTGTTAGCACCGCTCACAAAGCTGGATGTGTTGCTGCTCGCTCCCACCGCCATCGAATTAAACTTTTAACAGTTGAGAGACCAGAGGGTTAAGCCTAGGAGGCTGGAGTGATATTTTCACTGCCTTTGATGACACACTAAAATACAGAACGTCTCATTTTGCAGCAGAACATTGAGTCTGCGAAGCCGATGTACATGTGGTTACTATTTGCAGAATTTGGCATTTTCTATGAATAGCATAAAACAGGCAGTGGATCAGCTGTCATGTTTTGACAGGGTTGTCCTTTTTTTCCGAATGCCATTCTTTCTTTTTTTTTTCTTTTCTTTCTTTTTCCCTTCATTTTTTTTCTTCCCTTTATGCCACAAATCCACTTTTTTCCTTTTTTCCACAGTAGTCTATAAGCTGATGAATATTATATTAAAAGGACAGCCTGGCCATGCATCCAAAGGTACAAGAAACCTTCTATCATGACAGATTGTGAACTCCCGGATGAGAGGAGAAGGGAATAATGTTTGTGCATATGGACCAGTATAAGGGATTTGATCAGACATCAAGATTTTAGATGCAGATTGCACAAATCTCCATCAGGACTCATGTACACCTGAAAATCATCATGCCATGAGGCAGGTTTGAGATGTGCCCTGGGATCTGTGCTCAAATCCTATGATTCTTTGATCTCCACAGGGCAAATGGACTCGATTTGTCTTTTCCTTGAGATCAAGAATGCAAGACTAATTTTGAGACACTTATATATGTGATGTCTGATAGCAAACATTTTAATATCCCAGTTTTGATGCATGATTTTCAAAATTATGAGATATGTTATCCCACAGCTCTATGATGTCTGTTAATAGGAAAAACAAAAAACACTACCATATCTTATCTCGAAAAGAAATTAATATCAACACATTTATCCAGTGCCAAAGTCTCAGGCTGACCCTTCAAACCCATGGACCCATGAAGGCATAGAGAGAGAATTTAAATTTCTTAGCTTGTATATTTTGGAAGAGTGGACATGAAGAATGCGTCCCTCAGGAAGAAGCTCAGAGACCACAGCTCCTCTCCTTGCTCCGGCTAGGGACGGGAGCGGTGGCCAGGTCATGGTCTGTGCACACACTGGCTTGGAGAGCTCTTCACTTTCCAGCACTTTTTGCGTCCTTTTGTCCCCCACTGCACATCCACGGAAGAGTGGGCAGGCTTTGCCAGCAGCCATGACATTTCAGGGGACAGGCCAGCCGGTGCTTCCGTGTGAGCAAGGGCTCCAGGAGAGCCAGGAAAGAAGTAGATCTAAACAATAGAGTTATTGCTCAAACTCTAAGCTCTCTCTCTCCCATCTGTTCGCCCTCACCTCCTAGGCATCGCCTTCACCTTCACGCACCGCAGAGGTTGGCTTGGCTCATTCTCTCCTGAACACATTCATATTTTGGGATGCCAGACTCAGGCATTTAATATGGTTCTTGGCACTCCACATCCAGAGATGAAGATCCCTGTCTACTGATATTTTCCTCTTTCTTTAACACATTCTTTAATTAGATAAAATTTTAAATTAAATTTCCCAGCATTCAGGAGCAAACAGGAAAATTACTCTTCTGTTTTGTTAGTCAATTACCATACCAGCTTTTTTTTTCATGGATGGGGTGGTTAATATCCTGTAAACAATGGATTGACCAGAATCTGGTGCCCTCAGCTCTGCTGCTTGTCTTAGAAATTTCTGCTAATAGTCTCCCACAGTGGTTTTAGGAAGCAAAATTATTAAAAGAGGTGAATGATGAGAGAAATGCCAAAAGAAATAGTTTAATATGAAATTACTTTTCTTTGTGGTAACTTTGAAAGTAAGATCCTTCCATACCAGGGCCAGAGGCACCTTTATTCTTGAAAACCATTGTGTGAGATGTCTGGGAGAACTGTGTCTGATAGAGGTGTTTAATTTCAACCCTCCCTTTTGCCCACAAATTTTTGATGCTTCCTTGACACATTTCTTTGTCTTAAATTTTCTAGATAGCTTGTCTTGACAAAAGCATATTTCAGGTCAGACATAGGCTGATCATGGAAGCTTTTAAACTCTCTTGCTGACCTGGAATTAGTAGATTCATGCAACTTCCACCAAACCCAGTACACCATAAAATAAGTGTTTTACGCTACAGTGGTATTGCTGGCAATGCATAAAATAAATGTCCTGTATGTGCAACACCATAACTTCAGTCTAAAACACTATCTACAGATTTAATAGATGGATAGATATAGCTTTGGTTATGCAGGGCCTAACACTGCAAGTTGTGTCTTTGATTTTTTTAATGCATTATTTGGCTAAACCTGTTAAATGACAGTGAACGGACAAGAGATCTACACAGACACACAAGCGAACTTCCACAGCCCCATGATTTCCCATAGCTTTGTAATAACAGAGGTCATAGAACTTACTTTTTATGATCCACCCATTCATTCATCTTTCAAATCCCTCTTTAATTAATTTTTGTCTCAGCATCTTGATCTTTGTGCCTTATCATTTTAATAATGAAAAGTGAGTCTAAATCATAACCAACTTTAAGCAACAAAAGGCAATGGGCCCTTAGCAATGGACAAGTGGAATATATAAGGCAATTCTGTTCATTTCAGGTGAGCTGTACCAAAATGTTTTTTAGGGAAGCAGAGAAAATAAATTGTTTACTGGAGAATAAAACTGATATAAGCCAAAGGGAACATCCATGCTTTGATTCTGAGCATAATTTTCCTCTGATTGAGGTATTGTACTTCCAGAAATTAGTTTTATGAAAAAATTCAGCTGTTTACTGTTCTTTGTCAATGAACATACCTGAAGGTAGGATGTATGCACAAGCAGCAGGTATCTCAGCTGTCACACTTCCAATCATCACCCTCCTAGAGCAAGTTTCCCCCTTTCCCAAATCTGACCAGCCCCTGCAGATACTCTATTTTACATAGCCACATATTTATCAGTATAGTTTTTTTTTCCATGTGAAGCATTCAGTATGTTACCAGCCCAAAACATGTATCAGTATTGATTCAGTAACACAACTTACAGTGGGTCAAGGTAGTAAATTGAGTCAATCTTTTATAACCCTCTTTTATCCAGCAGTTACACCAGTGCTCCGTTGGTCTGTTGAACAGGAAACACAAATCTCTGCATGGGGATGGTTTCCTTCCTTCTTTGTTCAATAGATGGAAAAAGATATTTGGGTAACTGTAGTTTTATTGGAATTGAATGCCTTTGGAAGAGGAAATGGTTCTTATTGCAGTAAGTCTAACAGTGTTGTGATAGTCTCTTCTCAGAATGAAACACTTGGAAGTTAGTGGTTTCTTTGAAAGCGTCGTTGATTTTGAAACTTTTCTCTTACATTTTATAACATAATTTTGATTGTACAATTTTCAAATCCAAGAAGGTAATAAAATATTTTCATTATCTCAGTAGTTTTCACTTGAACCAGACTGTATTTTCCCATATAAAAATAACAAAAAACCCCAAAACCCAACCAAACACCAAACATGTAAAACATCCAACTTTTAGGTTTTATTGAGGATCAAATGGAAATAAATTTCAGATCCTTAAAAATAAGATTTGATTTTCCTCTTTACCACAAACCTATGTGTGCTATAAATCAAATGCCAAAAGCATCCCTATTTTCAGTCTTTGATCTTGACATACAGCTCAGAGAAAGGCCAAACCAAGAGACTTTTTTTTCTACTACACTAAGCCTGCTTTGTCAGATGAAACTGTGGGTTGGCTTCCTTCTTCAGCTGGAATTGGCCTTCCAAACATAGCTGGATTATTGGGATTAAATCAGAGGGACGCTGAAAGCTAACTGGGTGATGGGAAGAGGAGGTCCCCCATGTGTCCCCTATTTCATACAAATAAGAGTTGAATTGTCTTTTTTATTCCAGGGAGGAAAACACATTTGCAGGAGGCTGGTTGTGGGGCAGGAGACAGAGAGATTGCTCTTCATCCCACATAGAGGTTCTCATGTCCTGATCTGAGTTTAGGTGGATTATGCAGGGTCCCTTTCCTGCATATTGAAGTTCTGTTTTCTTTTCCCACTTGATATTACATGCAAAGATCATTGCCTTTTCCTGTCCACACACACACACAAAAGGCATCTTTTTCGTTATTATTTTCTTTTCTTTTCCTGCTTCAGCTGTGGGTCCAGCTGGGGAAGGAGTGGGAAAAGGCATGAGGTGGGAGGAGTGGGGTGCAATGGAGGGAGAGGAAGAGAGCGTGTGTGTGTGGGGGGACATGGTGTCCTCTGGGGAGGCAGTTCCTGTCAGGGAGATTACAATGGTTGTCATCTGTGTGATCAAAAAGGAGGGAAACACTGCGTGAGGGATGAGCCTCCACAGCTGTGAAGGGCTGTTAATAACATCACCACGCAAACCCACACCACCCTCACCAGTGTTGCTCTCCATGGGAGGAGAACAGCAAAGTCCCTGCAGAAATTGGCACAAAGCAGCTGCCCCCAACCCAGCACTGTGGGCACGGGGGCTGCCCAGGCCAAAACGCAGACGCAAGAGACGTGCCACCCCCTCCCAGCAGCAAGGACTTTTATGCTCCTTACTTTTTGCTTCTGCATGGTAATTATTCTTTTTAACAACAGAATATTTGGGAAAGGAACAAGTATTGCAGCAGAAAAAAAAAAGTGTTTATGAATAATGGAACATTTCAAATCCATCTGGTTTCCGAGACATTTTTTAGTTTCTTGCTACAGCCAATTATATAGCATGCTTGAGTGATAACTGGTTTTATCCTCAGGCTCATTCTGCACACTAATTTCTACACTGATAGTTGCTACCAACCTCTGAGGTTAGTAGCCATATGGTAGTCCAATATGGCACTTAATACTACACTTGTTATACAGTAAGCAGTATCCCAGCAATCATAAATCCACATTGTAGTAGGCACTGTAAAAAAGCTGTGAGTCCTTTTTCTGAGTTTTGGCAGTGATGGCTATTTTTAATTTAATTTCAAGGACATTATAGAATCATTTGCTTCTCTTTTTTTAATTTTTTTTTCTTCTCTGTTTTATTGCTGATGAAAGTCAAATTGCTGGCACCAATCCTTCCTGTAAATGGCAAAGACAGTGGAGAGCGATAGTTCTTTTCCTAGCAGAGGATCTCCTGATACTGATGCTTCTGTCAAATTGATCCCATCCAGTAGGAATTGGAAAGCCTCCTCTAAATTGTGCTCTGTGTTGCTAAACAAGTGCCAGTCACTAGAAATAGCAAAGTGGCATTTTGTGGGCTATCCATCTTGCAAAATAATAACCACTCTTAGCATTAATTCAGGGATTTTATCACAATATCCTCATCTGATGAGCCATGCCACAGGCTTGTTAAGGCAAAGATGGTCATTATTGTACCTAGCACAAACATCAGAGGCGCAGGAAGACAAACAGAATCATCAGGATAAATGTGAATCCTTTCCAAACTGGGAAGGGAATGTAGGTGTCCTGGCTCCCACACCTCTACAAGCATTAAGTCAAAGACTTTCACAGGGGAAAGGGGGGAAATACTCCCATGTAAATGTACAGGAAATTGCATCGAAAACAAATCCATCCTTTCATCAACCTATTCTCATTTCAGCACCATATTTCCTATGAGGTTGAAAAATCTGCTGCATGAGAGCATATGTTCCTTCAAAACTCATTTCAGATGTAACTTTTTTTAGGTTTCACCTCCTCTTCATGCTTTCTTTCCATAAATTGCTTTCCAGGGCTGTTGTTTTTCCTATTTATTTGTTCAGCAATCATTAAGAACTACCTGATTCAAAGAGGGCTCTTCACAAAGTGTGTTGGACAATACAACAGACACTCTGGTGTAAGAAATCAATTAATTATTTTCACCTCTATTAAAAAAAAACCAACCAAAAAATAAAAGTTGTCCTATATTTACCGTTCTTCCAAAAAGAAGTGTATTTACATTTTCCTCCCACATCTATCAAGATTCTTTCTTTCCCCTGATGCCTCTAGTAATTAATCTAGTGAATGTAACTTCTAAGGCAGTTTTATGGTGCATTGACTACAATCTACTGTGGAGGGAAGTTATTCTACATGAAGCTGAGCTGGAGGAGTTAGAATAAATAGACTAAATTTTATTCCTGAGAGACAAGTTGACTGAGGGATTCAGGGAAATTGATATGATGGTGAGGGCCAACCTGACCCAGCAGCTGGCAAGAGGATGGAGAATTAGCTGCTTCTTATCCCAGATGAAGTCCAAAAACAGAGGACACTCAGGACAGCTGTGAAGTGGACATGATTTTGGATATAATAACACCATGTTATCTTAACTGCTAGCTGTAACCTCAGAGTCATTACAGTGCTCAGCAATGTAGCTACCAAGTTTAAACTGTACTAACAGAAGGAAAGGAAATCTTAAAGGATAAAGAGAGCAGTGCCTTTGTGTTTGGCTACCTGAGGCTTAAGAACCTGCTATCAGAAATCGCGAGGGTCTTTTCACGTGATTTCATCTTGAAATGAAAAGTAGAAACTCACAGAATTTCCATAATTATTACATTTGATTTAACTCCGAGAGAAGATATGTAATCAACCCCACTGATACCCTTGCTTTTCTTGTATGGCTGGTAGTTCCACAGCCCCGTGTGTAATTTTCTATACCTCCTTTCATATCAGGTGTAGTAGGCACTCCACTATCAACTTACAACAACATGAATTTGTAAACAGCCTACCTGGTCCTTATCTCAGTATTGAAGTGTGCAAGTTATCTAACTGCAAAAGTCAGCACAGAGATATGTATTTTTTCTGTGAAAACAGATCTTGACCTTTGAATTCAAGTCACTCATTTCCAGAGCTATATGCAGAGAAGTGGGAAAATCAGGAATGTAGCCCCTTCCCTCAAAGAAGTTGCTGAACTCAAGAAAGATGTTGGACAAACTGTAGGCCACCTTGAGACAGAAGGTTTTGCTCTTCTTATCTGAGAGTATCTGCCTCTGAACAAACTGATTTTGACTTTGCCTCTGCAGTAAAGGGATTTTATCGTGGCTGGTTTGCTTGTGGTTCTCTGCCTGCATGTAAGTGAGATTTTGGAAAAAGGAAGCCTGAATTTTATTTTTCATTAATTTTGTTTGTTTGTTGGTTTGTTTCTTCAGGGGATTTTTTGTGTGCTTGTTTGGTTTTTTCTTTTTTTTTTTCCCCAAACAGGAAATTCCTCTCTGGGCTCATCTATTTGGATGTTTACCAACAAGCTTTTCCCTTAGTTAGCTTATTCCACCTACAACTCAGTCAGTAAAAGGCAATCCTGAATAAGAATGTGCATGCAAGTGGAAAGAAAACATGAGTATTTTACAGCAAAGAAAGCTAAATTCTCTAGTATCTCTCTATTGTAGTACAATTTCATTTGTAAACAAGCTTAAGGAGAGCAGTGCCCTGTCTACTGGAACGTGTCCCTGCCCTGGTTCGGGAGTTTGAACTGGATGATCTCTAAGGTCCCTTCCAAACCAAACTGTTCTGGGATTCTATGAAAACCTAAAAGGGATATTTTTTCTTTTAGGAAAGTGACATTTGGGGCTTGGCAGCATTGGGGTTGTCTCAGCAGTTACCATCTCCTCTTACTAGCTGAGAAGGGGAAAAATGTGCATATTTTCAAAACTCTCCTCTTTCTCTGCTTGTGAAGCACCACATAATTATCTTTTTTTTCTTTACATGTAAATACCTCCAGTAGTGACTTTTTAGATCCATTTTTCAGTTAGCTATCAGTCATATCCAAACTTGAAGACAACTTGAATGGATGGGCAGTTGGAATATTCCCCAGGAAACCATAACCTGCAGGATCACCTTGCCAGGAAGAGCCTGTACTGTGGAGGATGCAAGGAGGAAAGTCAAAAGAAACACAAGGAGTCAGTGAACGCATTTGAAAATTAAAAGGGGTGAAAAAAATTGAAAAAGGAAAAAACAATAGAGACAGAAACAGTTTTCAGTATTCACCAGCTCTCCTCATTACTCCAGCCCAGGGCTTTGGAATAGACCCAGCGGAGGGCAGCCTCCTCTCCACATTTCTGACAGACGGGGCATGCTGCTCACCTTTCCTGCCATCTAGTTTGTGTTTTGACAATTCGGGATGGAAACTCCAGCAAATATATGCAGAGAGCGAAGATCCCCGGCTCCCGTTCTCCTCCTGAGGAAGTTAGCCAGGCATTGCAGAAATGTGATGCGTGAATAACATAGAGTCTAAGCAGAAAATGAGTACGTTTTAAACAAGTCCACTGGAAAAGAATTAGCAGTGAAACTGAAAAGAGCCATATGCCAATAAGGGGGAAAGTGACTCAAAGTGACACGCTGTAATAATATAATTGAGTTAGGATTAAATTGCAGAAGGATAAAAGCAAGGACAGAGCTAAAAAGGTAGAGACTGCGACATGCGCTGCCTTGTTAAGTGGGAGATGGTCAACAGGAGGGGATTCTCTTGCCGTTTTCCTTTCATTTATAATTAGGCAGTGAAAGTACCAGGGGCATGTCAAGCCATTTGAGGGTTTAAATAAAACAGCATTTCCCTGAACCATCATGGCTCAGTTTCAGCATCCCCCCATCCCCCACGACTCCTTGGAAGCAGTGGGAGTCTACAGCTATCTCCTCCTGTGGGAAACCCTCCCTGGCAGACAGCATCCGGACCTTCTCCGTCTCCCACCCTCAATCTTTATTGTTAAGGGAAAGGGGGAGGTGGCAAGGGTGTGAGGCACCCTTAAGAAATCCCCTGTTTATTTAAGAGTTTTTGCAGGCAGGGATATGGGGGAGGGCTTCTTTTTTCCTCCTCTGAATTCTCCTCTATTAATATATTCCATTTAAATTGCTCACGGCACCAT
Organism: Corvus brachyrhynchos; assembly: GCF_000691975.1. NCBI lineage: Eukaryota > Metazoa > Chordata > Aves > Passeriformes > Corvidae > Corvus > Corvus brachyrhynchos. Next base: position 7,880,151 of record NW_008239758.1, on the reverse strand, counting down.
GTACTAATTAGGACTAGAATGACAGTTTGAGGAGAACAACTGAACCCACTTGAACTCTTGGAGTTCAGAGTTCATGCACATATGGGAAAAACATCTTCCCATTTATTTCTGCAAATACTCTGCACGTATCATGGAAAATATAGCTGATATGTATGGAAAGAGCTGATCCTGATGGCTCCTGTAGACACTTCAGATTGCAGCCAAAGAGACTTGAAATGCTCATTTAAAGACAACACTCACTGAATCGGTTCTGTTGGTGATCACACATTGAGTTGCACTGATTTAAATGAAAGTGTTAATTTGATACCAGTTTAGATCTACCAGTACAAAAGCACAATAGATGTCCTAAGGCATGCTGAAGCAGGCTCATTCCAGTTCAGAATAAGTCAATGAAGAATAGTTTTCAGCTACACTAAAACAAGAATGCTACACAGAGCTACATAGAGCTGTGCACCTTATAAACGAAACCAGGAAGTTTTTGAGTGCAGACAAGGCCTTTGTGTTACTTAATCTCAGACCAAACATCTCAGCATTTACCTTCAGTGGAAAGTCAGTGGTTTTTTGCAACATTCATGTAATAATAGCAATACTTAGTGATTGTAAGCATCTATCTTATAGTATTTTAGCCAGGTGTGTAAATTGTAACAGGCACATGCATTGATTTAAGTACCCAAAATCAATTTTCCTATTTTGATGTCTTTTATTTTGTCCATTTAGAACTACACTTCGGGTGCTGCCTTTGAACCACTCCCATTCCCAGTATAGAGCATCCAAATATTGACTTGTTCCAGCTTAATGAAATTGATTTTGACTTCTCACCTTTTATTATTTTGGCGGGAGGTTGCATGCAGACCAAGTCTGTAATGAAACAGGATGATTTACTCAATACCACACAGCAAATCAGTGCCACAGCTGGAGATAAGAGCTGACTTCTACACAAAACCACCACGCAAATTTGACTGCAAGTCTTGAAAATCAGCAGGCTTGGACTGCCTGAAAACTCCAGTTTATGTATTGGTTTCCTTCCAATCTGTTAAGGAGAGGTTTCTATAAGAATAACTTGGCTGAAATCTCTGTGTCTGTCCCTGATCTCTCACAGTTATTTTCACAGTCATAGAATGGCTTGGGTTGGAAGGGATCTTAAAGATCATTTAGTTCCTTCCCTTCCCTTTCCCCTTTCCCTTTCCCTTTCCCTTTCCCTTTCCCTTTCCCTTTCCCTTTCCTTTTCCCTTTCCCTTTCCTGCTTTGCCTGTGGTGACCACATCACTTTGGTATCACTAAATGTCACAAGAGGGAATTAGTTGCCATCTGTCCCATGTGGTTTATTTGCTCTCTTTCACTCCCACATTCCCTCAGCCTGAGGAGTTTAGGAGAAATGCTGATGATTTGGTGGAAGCACATTGCAAGTCTTTTGAGACACAAGAAATTCAAAGCCAATCAATGCATCTATAAATCCTTGTAAAACTCAGATCCTGAATACCTGGTTACTCTTTCATTATTCGCTGACCCAACAAATGAGGCCGGGGTATTCCTAAGACACTCTTCATTTTTCACTGTGTGCTGTGCTCTGTGTTATTTCTCCATGGCATGCATAAAGGAAAAAAAATGTGTCTTGTAAACATTGATCTACTTATTATTCTGCTTGTTTGGATAGCCTTAAAAATGGACATTTATCTACAGTTTAGGTGCCTTAAACATAGACTGGGTACCCAGACATAACACGAACATGGCCATACAGAGATCATCCGTGATGACTGTTTTCAAAGCACTCCTCTGGCCATTCCCTAAATTGGACATTTACCTCCCCCAGGAGCCTGTAATTTAGAGTAACTCCTTTGGGAACACAGATTTCTGCAAAGCCCACTATGAAAAGCTACCTTTCTTAGGTGTTAACGGTTGAGGCTAACTGTTCTGCTTTTTCAAGGCTGGAAGTGGTAAACTGTAAGGACTTCAGCCAACATATATGTAATGACTGACAGCCGAAATATAGAGACATAAAGAAATGGGTGTCAGGGCTAATGCAGTTCTGCACATCTCCATCACACATTTCAGACATGGGCATTTTTCTTTTTCAGCCTCTGTGTTTTAAAACAAACCAGATTGGGGCCATTGCTGCCTGTAGATTATGGCCCTCGAAGTGATAAACATGCTGTTCCATTGCTATTTGCCCCATGAGATAAACATTTCTGATGGATTTTTCTGACAAAACTGAGAAACCTAATAATCGCAACGTCAGAAAAAAAGTGAAAACTGATTCAGTTTGATCCCCGAAGGACAGGAGAGAGAAAACAGCAATAGGAGATACAGTTCTGTAGGACTGTACTTGTCAAAGCTCTTTTAGACTGCTTTGAATAAGCACATCCGCTTGGTGTTATAAATAAAGGTTTCAGACTGTAATTTGCATGGATTAAGATTGTTAACGTTTATCAATTGCTGGGTTTTAAAGAACTCCCAAATTCTTGATAGGAGTATCTCTTTGTAGTGAAAGATTCATGGTGGGAGTGAAAAAAAATCCGATGAATTTCAAGCTACAGATGAGAGAAAGCAAAGCCATCCAGATCTAAACTGAGATACCATTAGTGGTTCCCATAAATCAAATCATGTTTATAGCAGGGATACAGTTGAATTACCATCTGGACTTTTTAACCTCAACATTTATTTCCGAACCCTCCTCCAATATTGAAAGTAAACTTAACCCTTCCTTTCATCTTCAGGACTCTGACCTGGTGCCAGTTCTTATTTTGAAGGAATGATCTGATTTTTGATGGGGACAGAATGTCACACGTGGCATGAGGTTGGAAGGACTGGGAGTTTCTTACAGAATACAAAGTCGTAAAAGAAATAAAATACACTCAGTCTTAAATGAGATCAGCTGAATAGAGGGTCAGTGGGAATGAAATCAGGGGAGGATAAAGAAAGGAGGGCTCATTTTAATTCAGGTAGAGGACGCAGATGGGGTCCAAGGACAGTGTAGCAAAACATGTAACAGTCAAGAGGAACCACTATTCTCTCAGGATATGTGGGTTTATTGGGAGGTAGATGGGTGATGAAGAGCTGGATCCTGTTTTCATTGGTGTTGATAACAAAACTGTCATTGCCTTTAATAGAACATCCACCTACTTGCTTGAAAGTGAGAACTTTAACCCTTTACTGACAAAACAAATCAAGCTCATATCAAGCAAGTTTTAAAGTCTTGGAAAAAAACCCCATCAAGTTATCTGGGTCCCAGTTTTTTGGTGTGTGGGTTGGGGTTTTTTTCTGTTTTTCTTTTGCTTTTTTTTTTTCCCTTCCTTTCAGCCTACCTCTGAACTTCCTGATTCAGTCAAGGAGCTGCCAAAGTAGTTAGTAAAGGATATTGTTGTGCTATTTCCAGCTCAGGAAGTTGTAGACAGGTGGGGGTCAGTCTTTTTTCCCAGGTAAAAAGTGACAGGACAAAAGGAAACAGCCTCAAAGTGCACCAGGGGAGGTTTAGACTGGATATTGGGAAAACTTTCGTTACTGAAAGGACAGCCAAGCATTGGAACAGGCTGTCCAGGGAAGTGGTGGACTCAGCATTCCTGGAAGCACTCAAAAAATGTGTAGAACTGAGTTCTTCCAGTAACAGGTAACAGTGGTTACATAGATCTCTATAAGGCCAGCATGAGTCAAACCTCACTTCGTGTACCCAGGGCTGTGAGCTAAGCATATACACGAGTGTGCACACATATGCTGCACAAGGTGACTATAGGGCCCTTGGATGGATGAAAGGGTGAGATTCACATAGGGAAACTCATCCTGGGATTATGTCACGTGGCTAGGTGAGTCCTCTGGCTAGTCTACCTGCTGTCCTAGACTTGGATATCAAACACGATTCTTTTCTTTGAGGGCAGTTCCCCTGAAGAAAAGAAATGTCTTCCCACCTCCTCTCCAAAGCTGTTTTTGTAAATGTCTTTGGTGTCATATGTTTCAAAGTGAGCTGAACTTTTTTTACTCAGTCCTTGTTAGACACAACCTCATATTTCACACCCCGGCTGGTGCCAGGATCCTCTTAGTTTATTGGCGACATTACTGCCATTTCCTATCTCTCTCCTTCCTGAATTTACCTAACCCAGATCTCTGGCCTTTTGTTGAAATGATTTTCTCCCTTCCGGCCCTGCGTGCCGTGTGTCAGATTATGTGCAAAAGGTCTCAACCCACTTCCCCTGGGTTTAGACACAGGATGAGGAAATGAAGAGGAGTGAAGTTACTGATTTTGTTTTGGAGGTCAGGGTGGGTCTTCTCGGGGTAGAACTGGAGTCTGAAGAGAAAATGCTGCCATTTGTTATCCATATTTTGTCAAACAAACAAGAAACCTCAACAATTATTCATGCTTCTGAGTCGGAAATACTTCTCAAAACAGCTGACAAAAAAGAACAGGAGGACAATAGGTGGATGGTGAGGAGAGATTATATATATACACTTATATATATAGCCCAGACACAGACATCCAATTCTGTTGGAAACAGTCTGAAGACATGAGGAGCAGTCTGACAATCATCTCTGGACTGCCCAAGTGGGTAGGCTGCCTTGCCTGCTCAGTAATTCTCTGATAGCATTGAGCAGTCTAATTATGTGTTTACCCACACTGGAAACCTGTAATGTCAAAAGGGTGTCTGAAATTGTGCCAGGAGAATGTTCTCCAGTACTCAGGAATCCCAAATTTTGCCCTGTACAGGAGTGCACAGACTCCAGGCCAGCAGCCTGAGGCCATGCTGAAAGCAGAGGCAGAAGAAAACACCAGTGCCAGCCTTGTCCTCCTCTATCGTGGAGAGGATGTACCCACAGTGTGCTGCTGGGACATGACCTGAGTGGCCTCCTCAGGGTGGAGATGGGTGCTGCTCAGAGCTGCTGAGGGCGTGGATGAAGGGCCACAGCACAGGGTGCAACGAGACACATGGGCAACCTCTCCTGATGGTTTGGGCAACGGCTTCCTGGATGAGCTGCAGACTGACCACATCCTCCTGCCTTCCTCCCCATGAGCCGCCTGACTGGCAGTGTCATGCTGTCACTCTGCCCCTTGCACAGATCTGGTGGCAGTCCAGGAACATAGACCCCCCAACCTGCATGCTCCAAATATGCGGGTTTCCTCCAAGATCTGTGGAACAGCACTGGAGGGGGAGGAAAAACAAACAAAGAAACAAACAGACGGGAAGGCAGAAATCCAAAAGCACTTCCTCTCCCTCCGCAGGTTGCTGGTTGTACCTAGAGCTCTGGCTGGTTTATGTATGCATTCAGAGTAAGTTCTCTGAGGAGTATCCTGCAGTCATTTCTCAGCGAGTGTGAACAAACTCATTAACAGCTCCTTTACTGGAATGATAAGTTGTTTCTTAATGAAGGGAAAAATAAATACCCTTGCTAACCCAGGCTCCATCACTAGAAGTCACACATCATTCTTAAAGACTCCTTATTTTCCACCAGAGACATTTGTGTACAGCCCTTAAACAAAATGAAAGAGCTTGTTTCTCCTTCTTAGACGCTCTTTTAGATGCTCAAATTGTGCAGCATTTTTTAGATGCTTTCCAGAGTTTTATCCCAGATGTGAGCACCTTGTGCTCAATAAAACGAAAAATAATGATCTGAAACACCACCCATTTTAAGAAGGCAAGGTTTGTAGCACTTAAAACATGGGACCAGGGCCCAAGACATTTGGGATCTATTCCAAGCTCTGCCATTGACCTGCTATGTAGTTTTACTTGTAACGAAGTCACTTAAGCTCATTGTGTTTCAATGTACCCATTTGTGAAATGGAGATAATAATGCCAAGCTCACAAGGGGGTTGTAAAGGTTAATTAAATAGAGTTTTTAGGTGATTTCCCTTCTTCAGATGAAAATTGTGACAGATGTATTGTTTATTAATGAAATTTGTGCAGAAATCACAACTCTGAATTTTTGCAGTGAAGAAATACATGGTGAGTTTTTGTGTGTGAAAAATGCCAATGTGGCAATTTAAAAAAATTAAATTATCTCTTTCTATTTTTTTTTCCAATCTATATTGATTCAATTTGAGCTTAAAAATCTGAGAATGTTTTGCAACTTTTTTTGGTCCATTTTGGCATGTAACTATATGATGATGCCTGTACTAGCAACTAGAACAGCTAGGGACCACCATGGGAAGGATCGTGAAAACAAACAGGTGAACAAAAAAACCCCACAACATTTAAATAGTACTTTGGATGCTCACGTGCTTCAGGGTATAAAAATACAGGGCATTCATGTCATCAGAATTTGTTAATACCTTTGTAAGATTTGATGCTAGCTGTTTTCAGGTGCAGAGGTTTGTTTTCTCTCTCACCCGGACTAATATTTCTGATTCCATTTTTAGAAATTGTTTAGAATACTAGAAAAGGAAATTATAATATACCCAGGAAAACAATGATAATAATAAACCCCATGTATCTTATCCTTTCCAGTTTTAAGTATTCACTACAACTGGAACTGATTCAGCAATCAAGCAGTTTGATTGCATGATTTGATGCAGATCAGTCTCTGCAGGAGAGGATGGGATATGCTCTGCCCTCCTACCCCCCCTCTGTGTGGACATGGGAATCCTTGTTAAGTCTGGTTCCAACATACAGTCACATCTTTCCAGACACTAAACCTGCTCCTGCCCTCATGCAAGTCACTCGGTGAGAATTTTCACTTTTATGTGAGTTTCATTAACATGGTGGATTATTGTTATTTTTGTTACCATTGAAGCCCTTGCATCACCCTCATGAAGGGACACCTCAGGAAACTGCAAGATAACAAGAGAAGAAATGTTAAGTTCAGCTCCTGTGGAACATGCTTACATCAAAGCTTGAGTTTGGGCTGATGATTTAAATGCTTTCCCTCTCTCACTGGACAAGGTGACCTACCCCATGACCAGAGAAATTCCAAATGAATAAGAGCTATTAAGTTATCTTGTCTACCTGCCCCCTTTGGCGCAAGATTGAGAGGGTGACATGGATTCTGGCAGTGGGCTGTGCAGAATCCATGACAGAGGCTGCACACAAGTATGAATCATGTTGTATTTAGAAGGCCCAAATGAGTTTACTCTGGGCTCCTTACCCTTCCTTGTAGCTAGTGGGAACAGGGACCTGGAACTTAAACCTGGTGACAAAGCACAGATTAAATGAATCCCTGAAAACAATAGATTTAATCCTGTGAACTCCATGCTCTATTTGCTGCTAGATTCCCCCCGGATGCTGTTTTTAAATAAAACAAAACCTACCCACTGTGTAAATCTAACATCAGTTAGTGGTTTCCCTCGTTCAAACTTCTGGGATGGCTGACTGAGTCTCAGACGTGAAATCAGCTCACTGCAGAATGGAGGGCTCTGTCAACGGGAAAGAAAACCTGGAAATACGAAGAAAAAATAGTGGTTTAGATAGCATCAAGGGAAGTAGCATCTTTATTTTTTCTAATTACATGAAGACTCCTTGTCACCCTCCTCCACCTATTTCCAGACACTGTGTGTGCGTAAGTGGAGATATTCCCTTTGCCCATTAGATGTTGCTGGATCAGAATTTATATGATTTCTGATCATTCATGTTTTATCCCTTGTCCTTAAAAAAATGTGGAATTAAAATTTTCACACTGAACATTGTCTTCCTTTCTGTGCTTGAATGGCTTATCTGGTGCTTGAGTTGTGCCAGTGACACTCAAGGACTTCAGCTGAGTGCTCAGCTGATCATCCTGGGGAGGAAAAAAATGAAGAAAACCCACAACCAGCAAATCTAGTGAATTTGATTGAGTTAATAGAAAATATTCATATAATGGTTTGGGTTGGAAGGGGCCTCAAAGATCATTTAGTTCCAACCCCCTGCTGTGGTCAGGGACTCCTTCCACTAGACCAGATTGCTCAATGCTCCATCCAACCTGACCTTGAACACTGACAGGATTGGGGCATTCACAACCTCTCTGGGAAACCTGTGCCGGGACCTCACCACCTTCACAGTAAAGTTATGAAGAGTGACATGGACCTAAGCCTTTTGCACAGGTGAGGCCAAAATTCTGGCTGCATTGCACATATGCCAGGGCATGTTGGTGCAGATAACTATGTATTACTCTAAATACCTTCTGTGCTTCTAAAAAGAAGTTTACAGAGTTGCTGACATGATTTGCTCTGAGCTGGGATTTGCAGAGTGTAAGCTGGGAAAGCATTTTCCTTTGGAAATGAAACAGTACAAAATAAATGCATTTGGTCATTTCACTAAATTCTGGGATGTAAAGCAGGTTTCCCCAGCAAGAACGAGAAGAAGATGTGCTCACTCTGGCAGCAAAGACTGAAAGAAAGTGGCAATCAGTCTTGCTGGGGTTTGAGCGTGGTGCTTATTAATCTGAATTTACATTTCTTCTATGGAAACAGGGGTTTCTAAAGTGACCTGAATTACTGCGAGCTGACAGTTGCTGTGCTTACAGACCTTCAACACATGTTTTTTTTAAGAGTTTCCTTCCCATTCTTTGACATTCTCTGTTCAGAAGATTTTTTATTTTAACCCCAGTCCTAATTGCCCTTCAGTATCAAAATTAATTGTGTTTTCTGCTAAAAGGCCAGTGCAGTTTAAGGTTACTCCAGGGTCCCAGCAGCCGATGCATCTTCTGTAAATGGCTTGATTGCCGTCTGTGGAGAGGAGTGCTGGGAGAGATTTGCTTGACCGAGGCTATACATTACAGTCCAATTAGTGTGAAGATCACTACATGAGTCTTTAACTTTATCTAGGAACTGTCGGAATCTCTAATGCTGAGAGCAGAGAGAGGAAGGATGCAGAGCCCACCTGGGCAGCCATACAGAGACCACGTCTCTTCCTGGCTGCCCTCTCCCTGCCTTGCAGGCAGCAGAGGGAGCAGTCGGAGGATGGAAATACTTGGTGAGCTGCACTTCTCATCCTACAGGTACTTTTATCCCTTTTTTCTCCCTTTATTTCTTTGCTGCTTTACTGATATATTAGTGTGTGGTTTTGATTTTGATTTCTTTCTTTTTTTTTTCTCTTCTTGAGACAGCTCATCTGAGGTCTGGATTCATTTAATGTAACCTGAGGCAGTGGGCTGAAGTGGATGGGAATCTGCTAGCCCTGGGTCCTCTGGGCTGACAGAGAAAGAACAACACATCCAGATATTAAATTAAATTCCCACAATGATCTTTAGAGATGGTTTTCTCCCTGGCACTGTCCCTCTGTCCTACAGCCTGGTCTCCCAACTCAGGTGTTTCATTTAAGTATTCAAAAGTGAGCAACAGTTAGACTTTTCATGGCTTTGTGCAAGAACTCAGGAGCTCCTGTTTGGCTCAGGATGAAGTCAAGCAAAAATATAAGTCAGTAGCAGAAAAGGCCACTTCTAACATTAAAAGTTCTTTGCAGATCATAGAGTAGAGCCAGAAGACAGGCAGTACTAGTAAGCTCCTGTGAGCTGAAATTACTCCTGTTTGGGTCTGCAAGGATGAGTTGAGATTTACAAATAAAATAGTAACTATGAATGGTCATCAACTGAAATCATCTCACTATGGTCTTGAAGGGAAAGGGGCCTTACAGTCCACATTAACCACACAATGTGCAAACACTGGCACACAGATGTGCTGAAAAAGGGGTCCAAAATATTCTTATCTGTAGATGCTAAAAGAGCTGGCAGAGAGATTTTCCTATCTTTTTACAGCCGCTTGTGAAAGTCTCCTTTCTCATGCAAACTAGCTGGGAAAACGGTTTGAAGTTTTGTAAACTATCTCACAGGTGCACAAGCTGTTTGTGTTTTGTTTTCCACACTGGGAAAAATATTTTGGAAATGGATGTTATGCCATTCAACCAATTGCTCTGGGAGGCGGATGGTCAAGCACCCAATGGTTTTATGCCACTCTTGCGAACAAAGCTGTATCAGCTGATTTATATAATTAAATACAGCCACTTCTGGCCTTTGAACCCAATCCTGGACTGTGTCGTTCTTGGTACAACAGCAACACTTATCCCTACAATTTTTTTTCATACAAGTTCAGTATGCAATTTAGATAATCTCAACCTATATGTTGTTGTGCATGATTGCTACAAAAAGCCCTAATGAAACACCAGGTTCTGCCTTATCAGATGCATACGGAACATCTGGAATTAATTTTTGGTTGGTCTGTGCCTCAAGTCATCAGGCTTCTTGTCTGCATATCTAGGCCTCATGTCTTCCAAAATATCTTCTAAAAGTGGCTGGAACAACCAGCATTAAACAAGACTATTAAGGAATGTTGTAAAAGTTTGAAAGCTAATGAAAAGAAGAATGCCAAGTCCCTGACATTTTTCACATCTCCACCCTTTATTTTTCAGCTAGCTTTAAAGCTTAATGTCTTATTTTCTGAGTCAGTCTCCAAACCAGGGAATGAAGAGGCAGCTGCAAAAGTGGGAAAAACATGGGGAAAAAAAGTTGTTATTTGACACCATCTCACAGAAGTTCCAGAACAGTGAACTTTCTATAACAGCTCCACTTCTCATTACAATCTCATTTGACACTGGAGCAATTATGACTAAAACAACAACACCAAAAAATGTCTACATGAGTATTTCAGCATTTGGGGGATTACATAGCACCATAATATGTTAGACAGCACACGCCTTCTTTAATTTCTTTTTGTGCTGTGCTAAAGATATTAGTGTTAGTAATACAGGGATGGTATCCATCAAACTAGATCTCTGCTCCTCTCATTTCTGTGCACTGCAGAAACAGTTGCCTTCTCCTTCAGTATCTGGGGCACGGCCATAGACCTCAGCCCTTCCCCTCAGTCCTGTTTTACCTGCTGGATTCACATACTTAGGATTCCACTCACCACCAGCTTTCCTACACGGTTCACAACAGGTCTTGTATCAGTGTGCAGCGGTGTGTTTGCACAACTCAGAGATAAGGGAGTCTCTCTCTCTCAGAGGCATTTTAGATTAAATAAAGCTGGTAAGGGGATGAGAGCTGAGTCTCTCATCCACTGTTCTAAACGTTCTTTAAAATGACACTGGACTGAGACTCCAGCTGGCTCAAGCAGAATGGCCATACTGAACAGCAATTTTTTTTCCTGTGGTCAACAAAGCTGTGGATTGCTCAAGGTAGAGGCAAATAACATTTACCTTATTAGAACTTACGAAATTAAACATTCAAGAAGAAATAATATTCATAGCATAACTATATAATAGGGTTTCTCACCACAAAATACTATGAGATGAATTAAAGGAAAAAAAAATATTTGTGAGAGGGACAATAATGAGGTGGATATCTCACTTTTCAGATACGTGCAAACTGGGGCTAAATTCTGTGGTATTCAAACAAACAGCAGGCAATTCCTGCTATTTGGGTTTCCTATCATTTAGCCTCCTTAGAGCTATGTAAAAAGAAAATTAACTGCTGTTAAAGACAGCAAAGAAACTCTTTTTCACCGCAATATAAGCTATTATTTCTAAGGACCAGGGTTACCAGGAATGTAAGGCTGTAAAAAATTTCCCTTTTTGTAAAGGCCTTTCAGATCTGGTCACAAGTGGATTTCTTGCTCATTTTTGGAAAATTCTGAACCAGCTAGTCTTTTATAAAGGACACTGAAAATTGAGGCCTTTAATATGGTCTCTAGTATGTCATAAGAACACAAATAATAATTAAAAATTGCTCTAATTTAATTCTTATTTGTGGCTGCAGCATTCCCAAACTCTCTGCCTTAACAGGGAGGTTGTAAGGCTTGCAAGGAATACAAAGGAAAATTCTGCATGTCAGAAAGTTATGAAACAAAGGCGAAGTGGAAATATAAAGTCGAAATGAAACCCTCCATCTTTCTGTCAAACTGAAACAATAAATAATAATGGCATCTTGCATTTATATAGTGGTTTTCATCCAGAAAGCCTGGAAAGCTCTTTGGAAACTTTACAAACTACTGTGGAGGAATAGGAATGATTTCATACACTGATCTATTGAAGGCTCCCACTTCTGTAAACAGTTATGGTCTACAGCCACATTACATCTCAGTCTGGGACAGGTAGAGACTGATCTTGAGAGATATTGGATGGATCTGTAGTTAGTCAGAGTAAATCTTCAAAGTCCTGTGGGAATTTACACTGCTGACAGTTATTGTTTCTCATGATCAGGCACTTGGTAAAGAAATAAAATTACAGGTAGATGAAATAGCTGCTGATCCTGGTCTGTGAAATACGGCAATAGCAGCCAGAGCTTTACAATTAAAATCCCTGGTAATTCATCAATCGTGGGATGGTAAACATACTCATTTTAAGGAGTCCAATCCTCAGTCCAGCCATTCCTCATTGTTATCATATGGCTGACATCCTTTCTTTCTTATTTTAATCTCTATGTGTACATAGAAAAGGTGTTTTAAGAGCTAGTTGAAAGAAAAACAAACCTCTCAGATTTACGTCTCTGCCATGTTCAATTGTCAGGCAAAGCACAGAAGAAAATAAACCCAAAGAATGAGTAATTAGTAAGCTCAGGAAACTTGATTAAGCTTTCCATTTCTATCATATGTTTCACTTAAAAAAATCACACCAGATACTCAAGAAGTCTGTTGGATATTAAGAGATGGCATAGATTTCCAGATCCTCAACGGAGGAAAATTCTTGCTGATTTTCATGGTCTTTTTGTTCCAAGAAGGATCACAATTTTGGCTCTTGAATAATATTTCTATAACTAACAGTCGGCTCAGGAATTCCCCGTGTGGGAATCTATTTCTCTATCAGCTGGTGCAATGCATTTCTGCACTGGAACACCATGCTGAAAGCATCCAGCCAGCACCTCCTAATGGTGGCAGGAAAAGGAAGAGGAATGAAACACAAAAAACAGTTCCAGGAACAACAAAGTAAGAAATTGCCTTCAGATTTGTGTGTCTTCATTTCACTGTCCTGTGGCAGGTAATTTCGAGGGGCTCACATATGGGTGTGAGTCCTGCCTTATCTTGACCCCATGTCTTCACTAGATTTCACGGAATATACTGATCTCATCAAATTTGGCTGCATAAAGAGACAAAACAAAGAAGTTTCTTTACTGTTTATACATTTTCTTTCTGAGGTTTCCAGCATCAGGCACCTTCCCATTCTTGGAAGTGGCAGCATCAGCAGCTGCTTGGGCTGCTGCTGGCCAAGGTGTGACATGTGGCCTTGCTGGCAGGACAGCACCCAGCCTGGGCAATGGCTCATGATGCCTGGCCGCAACTTCTCACCACTTGAAATATCTTTGCTCATTCCAACAGTGCCTAGGATGCAACTGGAATTTGACATGGGTGGTTTTTCTGCTTTCCCAGGCTCTGTCATCCCCCATTCAGCAGCCAGAGGACTGTTTGGAAAGTTCCCCGTTCCTTGTCCATCCCCATCCTTGTTGGTCTACCTGCCCCAAGACCAAAATTTGTGGTGTCCAGCCAAACTGGTGCTTCTTAACACTGCCAAAGAAAACAAGTGGGACCACAGTGCTTGGTCTGCAGCCTTTTTTACCCAGTGCTCCCATGGCTGATGTGTTTGGGCAGAAGGGGAAAAGGAGAAGGAACATGAACCACCCTAACTAGTGACCAGAGCAATGATTAAACATGATAAAGCTCTAAGAATCCACCTCTCCTATCAACACCTGGCAAAGGAGCAGTATAAATACTGTGCAACTCAAGAAGGAAATGGTGAACCAAAGGCAGTTCCCCAGACTTCAGCTGACAAATAGTTCTCTCCTCTCTGGGGGATTTAGCACCAAATGAAGGCGAGACAGGGACAGTGTGTCTGCATTTACTTAAACTGTTCTCTACACTAAATATTCTGCAAGAATAGGAAATTGTGGAAAAAAGTCTGGAGGCTTTTCGGTATCAGTGGTTGTTTTAGACTATTAAGAATGTATTTTTATGCCCTCTAAGTTTTTCTCAAGTCAGAGTATTCTCTTGAGAGACTGGAAATTTCAAATCAGAGCTGTAAACTCAATCTCTGGATCAGTAATTCCCATTTACATCATGAGACACTCAAGAAAAATCCTGATAGCTACATTTTGTTACAAACATGAGCTATTTAGGCATCCTGACTGACAACCTAAATTTTGCACATTAAATGATGGGATCTCTGGCTTCACAAAAGTATTCTTCCAGACGGTAAAAACAGTGTTGAGTATTGTGAAAAAAAAACCCTTCATGTCAAATCAGTCATTTCAAGGTTATGTGCCATTAATTTGAATCTCACTGGTGATGTTACTGGTCTTCCAGGTGGTTACTGGGGAAGCTTGGTAGTTCATTACACAAAAGCTAGTTTGCTGGTGGAATATAGGTTGATATGTTCAAAGGCACTCAGGGTTGCCATAGGACAAACTTCTGTTAAAAGTAAGTGAACGTCAGATGCTTACTTCTTCTTCACGCTTCTGAAAACCTCCTGCTGTTTTTGCTTCTTGAACATGAGAAGAAGGTTGTCCAGAGCAGCTATTACGGGCTACTTATATCAAATCCTTCATATTGCTGGTGACTGGGAGCCCCCAAGAGTTCTTGTCCCACATTTTGCCTGGCAATTAAATAGGCTGAGATATAATTTGCGCCCCATATTTTCGGTGTTGAAGGCAGTAGGTTTCTTCATTTTTAGCCTAACTCTTCTGTCACCTTCACCAGTTTCACATTATTTATGTTAACTCCACGGCCTAGGGGTGGGAGGGAGAGGGGAATTATTCCTAATTTACTGAAAGTGAGAGAAGAATCAGTCACTTCTTTCTTTAAATTTCTGTGGAGGATTGTTAATCAAAGTTAAAACAAATCTGTGTTCCAACGCAGAGGTGGGCGAGGAAATGTGTGCCTAACACATATGCACTTTGGGGCTCCTGCAGAAGGAAACAGAGTTCTGGAAACTGTTGTGAGAAAAACATTAAAGACACCAGACTTGATGCTATGCCACGGACTGGAAATGAGGCTTCAGACAATATCCAGCTATGTTTGAACCTACTTGAAGTGTTGCTTTATTCTCCAGCCTGGGACGTACAACGTAAATTATCTCCCTTTCTTATTTGCCTCGTGTTTGAGAAAAGCCTGGCATGGAGCAGGACAATGACTTAAAGTAAGAGCCAGGCAGAGAATACATCAGGTATTCGACCTGCAGGCCTATGAAATGCAGTGTCATCATAACCCAAAGGGCGTATCATTAGTCACTGAAGGAAGGAAGTGCAAGCATGCCTGGAGAAATCAATAGAAGGTCCTTGTCTAGTAACACGAAGAGAACAGCACCAATGTTTATGTCTTTGCCCTTCACATACTTTGCTCTTCCCCCCTCTCCAGTCATCTTTTCACTTTACCCAGAATTTCATTTTCCTCATTCCCGAGTACAAATGGACGACCCTAGTAACCAAGATTCAGGAGGCAATACAGTCTTTTCTCAGAAAAATACAAAAAAAAATATCCATCCGGCCCAGTGTTTCTGTATGGTGGTTATCTGATTTGGCTCCTGCTAACTAAAAACATATGCAACTGGTTATCTCCATCAACACAGTTTAATTCAGCTCTGGTCCGTATTAGTGTGTTTTTCTGCAACTGATGTCTCTTAGTGCCATGGGTGAACTGTTACTGTTAAAATCATGTTTAAATATGAAGATCAAACAAATGGTCCAAAGGTTTCTAGCATCTAAAGATTCACTAAGCAATACAAAAATACTTTGCCATGTTTTAGTTAAATGTAATAACTCTTCCCCAAAATATCATGCTTCCAATAAATACTTTGCCATCTTTTAATTAAATGTATTAACCCTTCTCTAAAATATTATGCTTCCAATAACTGAGGACCCAGATTAATAAGGTATTTTAGAGTTTTTCTAGAATATTAGGTAGTAATTAAAAATTGTCAAGGCTCCTTTTAATTCCATAATCCTACACTTGACCTGCTCTTTTTTATGCCTCAGATTGCCCATCCATAAAATGAGCAAAACAGTAGTAATGTGCATCCCAGGGAAGGTACAAAGCACCACTCATTACTGTCAGGAAAATGCTCTGAAATTATTCAGCTGTATTCATAGCAAAAACCCAACGAATTAACAAAATATGTTCAGGCAATGCACATTTGTCGGCTTCCATGAGAAAACTGTGAAGTGTTATGAATAATGTGGCTCGTTGGTGGCTGTTTGCTCTAACAATCCTGATTTGTACGTTACATGAAGGCAGAGAAATCTTTTCATGCTCAGTTTGACCCTTCCTCACAGTGCCCCTGATTTCTTTCTGTTCTGCCCCTTGACAGGAGTACAAAATGCACATCAAGGACAAGAATAACTTTTTAGACTAAGATAACATTTGTATTATTAGAAGAGGTTAGGGTGTGCCTGAGAGGGCAGGAGGTAAATCTGCTGAACAGTCTAAAAGCTTTATTTATGGAAATGTCCTTTTTAAGAAGAAGGGAGAGGAGGAATATTACTAATAATGTCAAAAATTCTCCAAGATCCCAAATCAGCCAAGCTGTACATGAGCCTACACATGCATACACTCTCCAGACCAAATTTGTTTTTAGTATATAAACCTCTGACCTTGGACCAGTTTTCCAGCTAGAACAAGCCAGCCTCAGTCTACGAAACTTGATGGAATTAACATCAGTTTACTCCAGCTGAGGACTGTGGCAGAGACTCATTATTTCAATCAGAAATATCAGAAGTATCTTGTACAGTACTGAACACAATTGTCTCCTACAGGAAGAAGCAAAGTATCTTTCCTGACAAGTTTAAGAGCTTTTGACACATCTTTCTCTCTAGTCCTTTACCCAATAACCCACTTGCCAGGGGAAAACTCTGGAATCAACCTTTGCAAGGTCAGCTGTACTCCCCAGCGCTTCCTGAAGGAAACCACGGCCTGAAGGAAACCAAGAATCCTCTCAGCTGTTCTCAAGAAATTAAAACAATACCCAAACACAACATTCTGAGCCTTCTTCTGTGATTTAGGAACCAGCATATCTGTTTCTCCCCCCGCCCAGTGAAGTTGAGCACTTAATCTGCTAACCAGCTTTGTGAGAATTCTCACAGTTTGTGTGACTTGGCCCTTTGCAGGAGAGAATCCAGGCTGCTCAGTCCTATTCCCTGATGATTTCTAAGAATATGACTGCTGTCCTATCAAAACACAAATGGTATGAAACTGTAGAATTGGCTGCTGTTCCCTGTTTGGAGGATAAGAGTGCACTATGCAGGGGCAAAGGCCAGGCTGAGAGAACAACACAGCAAATCAAAACAAAACCTCCCCCTGAGCACCTTTATAAAAGCCAGTCTGTCTGCTCATCAGGGTTCACTCCCAGACCTAGGAGTGGATCTATCACCTAAAGGAAGAGAAGAGCTGAAATTCTAAATATTGGGATGCACACCTGGTCCCTCCCCTGCGATCTGCCCCTTATGAGGAGACTGAATTTAGGATCAGGAAAGCTGAACTTCTTCCGTATCTAAGGGGATTCAATTGCTGACAGGTGAAAAAGCTAAATTAATAAATAAACAAGACATCATTTGAGAGGGTTTTTTTTCATCACATTTTATAGCCACATAAAAATACTATAGTAAAATATAACTTTTCTCTTGCAACAGAAAGCTTGGGCTGTCTCCTTTAAATATACACTTCAAACACACGGGGAGCTTTGCACAGTTGAAATACAATTTTATTTGAACAATAATATTTCTTTTTATCACAGAGATGCCACCATGGCTTATTTTTAACATAATGATGTCACCCTAACAGTGACATCAGTTTGCAGAACATCCTACTGATGAACTGTAGAGGTGAACTGGCTACATAATAAATAGAAAAATTCAAACCCCTTTAACAGTGTTATAGGAATGCAAAACAGAGATGCTATTTGACACCTGCAGGACAGGGACCATGTACTTTTATGAAAAATAAATACTTGTGCACCTCACTTAGGAGAAGAAATTCTTTATTCTAGTGAATGATAAATTTCTGGTGGATATATGGACTATATATATGTATCCTTTGTGCAGCCAGCCAACTCTTTAAGGACAACAATGCCATAACTCTTCTCAGATTTGAAAACAACCCTCATGTTGATTGGAAATATGGAGCAAAATATTAAACTAGAATAACACATATTGCCCACATACAAGGTATCTCCCACTTTTACATGTCAGTTTTATTAATAATTTGAATTTATTATGACATTTTAGGCCTACTATAAAAACATTAGCATATGTTGGGTTTGCCCCAAAGTAATTGCAGCTGGAAAGACAAATAATGAATAAATTAACTGTTAAATCTGGTTGACCCTTGGATTTTTCGGTTTTTCAGCAAGTCCAAAAAACACAAATGTTTTTTGAAGATGAAAATATCTTTTAAGGATGTATTTCCAGCATGTCAAAAGAAAACAAAACCATTTCAAATCAAATCATAAGTTTCTGTAGATAGATACCGAATCAGGTTCCAGTTGTGGCTTTAGCATATTTTAGTGGTTTGAATTGGAAAAAAAAAAAAGAAAAAAAGAAAGAAAAATGGGAACATGCCATCTGTGAAAGATTAATATTGGAATAATCTTCTAAATATTTGAGATGAGTTTTAGGCTTGAATGACTGAGCCTAACAGGGAGAAATTCTTCACATGTCTTTTTTTGGTTCTCCTTTCAAGAGTTCCTGTTAACATTTCTGCAAACTCTGCTATCAGTGGAAAAAAGGGGGAAGTCCCCATAGCCAAGAGATGAGGCTGCTCCGAGACTCACAGTTCAGTGTTATTTGTTTGGTTGGGGGCTCTTTCTTTTTCTTTTAATAAACTATCCCCCAAAGCCTATCTACCTAAAGAGTATTATCTGCTTAATTTCCTGCAGGCTTCAATGCAGAAGCAGGTCAGTTGGTTTAATTATCAGCTATGGAGATGTGAAGGAACTTGAAATTCAATTGGAATATACAGCAGCTTTTTTTCCCCTGGATTCCTTTGCATTAGCAAAAATACCTGTTCAAAGCACAGACTGACTCAGCTGTGACTTAGAGAAAGATAAGACTCTGTGGCAGGAAAGTCATAATGCTATTATTGTCCACTGGACAGAGTATATTTGCACGGTGATTAGAGATGGCTAATACGGTGAAATGTTATACATAGGGAAACAGGCAGGAATTTACCTCCTGACTATCAATTCTCTTTTTTGGGTTTAAAATGTAGTCCTACTCCCTCTATCTATATCACGCTGTCCATTAAGTGCCAGACAGACCTAGAAATGCCTTATGAATTTTGGAGTCCTAAATCCATGTGACACTATTCAGCCAATGGACTCTTCCTCGCCGTGACAGAAAGGTACGCAACACTTCCTCCAGTGATTGGATCCCTTGCTGGGAGTTCTTTGGCACAGGAGGGAAAAGCTTTTTCTTTTAGAATAGGCTTTTTCTGTGTCCTAGATAAAGTGTGAGGAAGGCTAAATAAGCAATAGTAGGTTGCCATGCCTTCAGAGTTCACATCTTTTCTTTTTTTTTTCTCCTTTTTTCTTCTGTATAATTCTGGGAGTTAGTATTGGCAAGTCTTTATTCAGAGATAGGCACGTAGAGGGAGCATTCAGAAGGAAGGAAATCCAATTAATTTTGTTAGCAATCCAATAGTGTCCCAGTGAACACAGACTTCCACCACAAATCTGCAAGTTTATAGAGCTGTTAAGGCACTTGGAGCATCCACTCGGCTGAAAGACAGAGGTTGGGCTCAGTGTGGATAGAGTGATATCTGTAATATCCCATAGAAATCCATTGAGAACACTTAGGAAAGCACAATATCCTTTAAATGTAACCTTGATAATGAAAGGAAAGGGCTCCTGTTCCTAAATAAAAAACAACAAGCCCCGACAGGTCAGAATTGATACCAGCATTTGCTGCTGCCTGAAACTCCTGCCATGCACTGAATGCTGCAAAAGTGTCTATTATTTTTAACTGTTGGGTTATTGTCCATTTTTAAGGATGGGGAAATTTTAGGAGCACAATTAATTATAATAATAAAAGAAAAAATGGTTAGTGTTATGGCAGACCTCTAGATAAAATACCTAAGGGGCAGGGGTGGGCAGACAAAGGAAGCCAAAAGAAAAAAGCAGGTATGGGAGGCTCGTTTTGGAGAGAGCAGCTCAGAAACCTCTGAACCGAGGGCTCTTTATATATAGCACCACATTGAGTGACAAAATGGTAGCTGTCATAATGTGCCAGTTAACATGTCCAATATGAGCCGATCGTTTAGTGTCCCCTGGGATTAGAAGACAGAAACATGACAAAGAACAAAGAACTCGGATCAATAATGCTTGGGGAAATAAGACAGAGAAGGTTATTTACTCTGCATTGATCCGTTGCTGCAGTCGCGTAAACTTGGCCTGTTTTTCTTTTGTTAACCTTTAAGCTTGAGTATACTCACAAGCAACTAGGGAGCCAACTAACAGGTGTAGATTAAGGATCGAAGGAGGTCATCGTACCTCTGTCACCACTAGGCACCCATGTAACAACATCCCTGAAGAAATTTAAACATCAATAGCTATAATAAGGGCAAATTTATCAAGCTTGGCCTACTTTTGCTGGGAGTCTGGCTGTGTCCAGTCAGTTTGCCCTTGCTAAAGCTCAATTGATTTGGACATTCTTTTACTAGAGTTGATTATCAATTGTGACACAACAAATTTGTTAGCTTCCAAGCACTGGAGTTGTTGTTGCCATTGGAGCCTCAGAAGTGGAAACACCTGGCCATGCTCAAGTTTTACTCTTGCTGAGGAGAAATAAAAAACTAAAAAAAAAGGAAAGAAAAGAAAAGAATAGACAAGGAGAAGAAGAGAAAAGCAGAGATGCCCTTTGGTGATCTCTCTGTAGATGCTGGTTGCATTGGAGATACCTGTACTGTGCAGCTGGAACATCTGGATTGTCTTTTTTGGAAAATTAGGAGCATGAGGAAATATCAACTTGAAGGAAACTGTTTGCAGCAGGAAAAGTCCAGACAGCTGTTAACTATTCATTTTTTATGTTTTATGATTTGTCACCTAAGTCATATGGAATCATTACTGCTCCCTCTGTGGATGACAGACTCTTGAAACCAAGCAGTAATGAATCCCGTATGATGGGCAGCAATATTCTTTAAGCATGACTATTCAAAAGAAATAATCATTCTTGCTGAACTCCATGGAACTTATTAAATGTGAAAATCCATTCACCAATGCTCAGGAGCTGTAGTTAATTAGGCTAAGTGAATATTTTGTGTAGAAACATGATGGGATGGAATTTGTTTGTTTTAAATACTGTCCTTTTTTCCCAGTTTAATAGTAAATGTTTCATGTTGTGCCAATAGTATTAGCAGTACATTAAAAATGTAATTCTGGAAATATTTATCTTATTTAGTTCACTTCAAAACCAAAAGGGTGATTATAACACTATAACATTACAACAGATTTTCTATTTCTCTGGATCAAAGTATATGCTGTTTGTCATGCTGTATAACATTTTGATTTGTATATCATAGAATAAAACAAACAAATTCTATAAAAGGGAAAGACCTCATAATTAAAAATTGAAACCCACTTAAAAAAATCTGAAAAGAAAAGTGTAATGTTATATGGTACCCTCTCTATAATGTTGGGATTGAAGCAGTGGTCTACCTGCAGCATTTAGTTTAATATCCTGGCTTTTGATCAACACTTTAAAATACCTCTGCAGGATGAACACCCACATATTTCCAGTGCAAGGACACAAAACCAGTTCACCACTAACATAGACATCTGAAAATGAGTTGCATTTGTTGTTTTGCTGATCAGCACCCATTGCTACCTGATAGTTTAGGTGAATAAACTTATGGACATGGCTCTACTCCTTATTTACCATCCTGCAGCACTTTTAGTCACTGACGGCACTCAGGCATTGACTGGCAAACCTGTGGCTCAGCTCAGATTTTTACAACAGATTCTAGAAAGTAACCCCCTACTTTACACTTCCTATTGCAGCTTGATTTCTTACAGCAGTCAGAGATGCGCTTGCTTGGGATAACCTTTCTCCCATTAATGTGGCAATCAGAAAACTCTGAATTTAATTTAAGGCATGTTGCGTGTTTCTTTTTGTTTGTCTGTAATTATGTGGCACAAAGAATGAACCTACTGACAAAGGAAATCAGATCCTGCTTCCCTCCTAGAGATGGGAATCTGTTGTTTGCATCTCTTGGCATGCAAAGTTTCAGCTTTTGACCCTTGCCCCATCACCCGTAAAAGTGTCACCACACTTTTTAAGAGCATTTAAGGCATTTAAGAGAATGGGAGGGAGAAGGCAGCAGCTTTTAGGGCATCAGAAATGACAGTAATGTGCACTGGAACTGTCTGTGCAAGCAGTGTGCGCTGAGGCAGTTGTATTAGATCAATCTGTGCCAGAAGAGAAGCCACTGACAGTTTATTTCTGTGTTGGAGAATGAGCTGCAAAGTGCACAGTCCTCCACAGGATAAACGGAGAGCAGCTCAGTTTGGTCCTCACCAAAACTTCCTACCAGGCAGTGGCTATTCAGAGCTCAATGTGAAATGAGTTAGGGCTCTCTTAGCCCTGCCAGGACGATAAAAAACAGCACCCCGGTTAGCAATAATCAGCATCCTTGGCCGAGGGTCTATGGATTGAGTGAGCATGGTGAATGAATTACCCTCTCTCCACAAGATGTGGTCCCTCCAGGTCAGGGCTCAGGTGAGAGGAAAAAAGTGTTATGGAGCTGCTTTGATTTACAGCTGAGGAACTGATCTTAATGGCTCAGTGGGGCTTTGAAGGTGGTAATCTGCACTGGGAGCCTGGGGAGCAGACCTGCCTTGCAGAGACAGAGCCCATCCCATGGAAACACCAAAGGGGCTGGAGCCCATTCTTTGCCGTGTCCCTCGTGCCATGGGTCCTGTGGGGACAGTGGGATCATGACACAGGGCCTTGTCCCCCTCCCAGGCACACTGCAGCCATGCACGCTCCTCCCTCTGCAGTTCTGAGCTGTCCACAACCTGCTGTGATACTGCAGAGCACAGTGCAAGATGGGGTCAGAGAACGAGATCCTGAGGTCAAACTGGGGATGAATTATTGCCCAGGACTAAACAAGGCAAAATTTGGGCTAGTCTAAGGAAAGTTCCCTGCTTGACACTGTGGTGGACTGCTCCAAAATAATGTGGAGTCAATGAGCGGAGCTGGAAAGGATGTGGGATTAGTCTTCTTCTAGCCAAGGAGGCAAAGCTCATTATAAAAACAGCATGAATTGACACTGGAAGAGAAAGTAAAAAAAGAAAAGGGGAAGGAGGGAGGGAATGGCACACAAACGATGCTGAAAGGCTTATGCAAAAAACTCCAATCCACCTTTGAAAAGCACTTAAACCCAAGTGTGAGCATAAGCAAATTAAGCCTTTCGAACTCGGCTGCGGAGCCAAAAACCCAAGGCAGATGACTGTGCACTAAGACACCACGTTTCCTGGTTGCATGCTTATGCTAGCATGCTTTCCTCACCCAGAGGCCTTGTCCACCCTGACCTGTTCCCTTGTACTGGCCAGTTGGCCGCTTGGCTCCTCTCCCAGTAGCCAGCGCTCTCCAAGCGTGACATCGATCATTGCTGTAGTAAGGAAGATGGCACTTACCTGATGGGGTAGGCGGAAGCTCCCTCTCTTACCATATGCTGGGAATTGTCAGTGGCTGCTTGAAGCCAAGGCTGGCTTTTTCTCCTGCCAGGAAACAGGCCTTTTCCAGAGCCTGCCAAAAAGAAATAAAAAAAAAAAAAAGAAAAAAAAATTTTTTTTTGCATATTACGTTTCACACTGAGCAGTTTTCTAGCAGGCTGGGCAGCACTGGGAATTAGGAATCACAGTTTCCTTTGGTGCTGGGGACAGACAGTGAAATAAGAGGCACTACAATGGGTAAGGAGAAAAAAAAAGGAAATACAAAAGAAAGTGTTTATATTGATTCTCTCCAGAAATACAAGGTCTGCCATAGCCAAGCAGACTACTGAGTCATTAAAAGCAGCATCCTGACTCCAGGGGTGCTTCAAAGGAAGAGGAGGGGAGGAAGCATGCTTCCAGCTGTTCCGCGTCCTTTGGAGAGAATCACTTTCCAGATTCCGGCCCGACCATGTCCTGGCACAGAGCACTTGACTGCCCCATAATCTTTCTCACTTCCACAGACCCCATCTCATTTCCCTTCTCACTTTTCAGGTTGGAAACAGCCTGGTGTCCATGTGTGTTTGTACCATGGTCCCAGCTACACTGGGGGTAGGACCATCCTCATGGTCCTTTCTGGCCCTGATCTCTGAATCAAAGCCAGCACGGACCACAGAGATGTAGATCTAAAAAGGAGACCTGAAAATTTTGTTCACCCAGGGAAAGTTTGGAAGGTGCCCCCATTTAGGCCACTGGGATAAGCATGGCTGTGACATCTCCCACCACAGTGTGGTCTTCCTTTCCAGATGCCATCACTAATGCTGTGATAGTCCCCTCAAATAATCCATCCCTCAAATGTTGAGACAATCCCCAGGCTTTCAGGAAAAAGCAGTTTCTCCACTGAGTCCAGAAGATTTGACATATCCTGCTGGCAGTGGGCAAACCTGAATCCAAGAAAGGAAGACCAACATCTCTGAAAAGAATTGAGAGATTCAAAAAAAAGGGGATTGGAGAAAAGAAAGGAAGTAATCTCTTCCTTCATCTGTGGCACAAACACTGATGCTGTACCAGAAGAAATTGGATCTTGAAATAGGTATCCTCTTCCTCTTTCTAAATATCCCTCCTTTCCTTCTTTTTTTTCTTTTTTTTTTTTTTTTTTATTTTTGAAAAGGGGAATAAATTGCCATCCAGACAGGGAAGAGACATCCTTTGAATCACAAATCACAAAAAAGTTTTTTCTTTTGGTGAGGGGGTGGAGTTGAAGTGGAAGGAAAACCAGGCCAAGGGACTACTTCACATTTTATCTAAGGACTGAATCCTTAAAAAGAAAAGAAAAGAAAAGAAAAGGAAAAAGGGAAAAAGGAAAAAGGAAAAGAAAGGGTATATTTTGTATTACTCAGCAGTTCTTTTTTCTTATCATTCTTCTATGGAAAGTTGTTGGGTTTTCTTCCCTAATAACGTGTTTGTCATGCAGTCCTGCACATTCACCCATACACACACACACACAGAGCTCTTTATACAGAGAAAATCAGGCTGGCGCTGCAAAAGTGCAGAGAAGATCTTTCGCTAAAATGATCTCAAGGTCAGTTTTGGGGGTCTTTAGGTTTCTATATTCAATCCAACCACGTTTCATGTCTCTGCTTTGCTTGCTTAACTTACAAGAAACTTGGGCACAATTTTGCTTGTGTTGGCAGTTTTTAGGTGTGGATTCATGCAGGCTATTTACAAGATGCCAAGGGATGTCAAATCCTGAACATGTGTTTTTGTCCTACAGTCATTCTCTGACAGCAGAAATAGTCTGCAGCTTATCAGATCCATTTGCTGATATTTAACATCTTTTTTTCCCGACAAAGGTTTGGGGTGAGATGAATTTTAATGTTTCTCTGCACTGAAGCTGACAAAAAAAAAAATCTTTATGCATTTAAGTTAGAAAGTGGAGCTTGAAACTGTGAGGGAAAAAAAAAAGCCAACTCCCTTATTTACAACATTTTTACTTTTCATACATAGATACAACTCTGCTCATTTTTTAAAAACACTCAGGGTTTTTGGTAAACATTTTACTCAATCAAGAGGTAGAGCCACATAGTCATGGATTGAAACATTCATTTTAATGTATATTCCTGATATCTTTGACAAAATACTAAAAAGACTGATAATTCTTTTAGGGGATTATATTTATTTAAACTTGAGCAAGATATAAAGTCACATTTTCTCAATTTTTAACATTATTTTTTGTAATAATCACACAAAAAAAACCCCACTTTTTAAAATTTAAAGATTTTTGTAAAATTATCAGATAGAAACAACACTCTCTGAGCCTATAATTCCCAGACAATTTTAGCAAATAGTGAACTCCCAAAATGAAGGGTTTTATAAAAATATATAGGTTCTCAGCTGCTATAAGTGATACTTTGAAAAGAGGATGAAGACTTTGGTAAGCATTGCTACAGACATAGAGAGAGAGGTAGCAATTTTGAAGGACAGTTGCATATTATGAGAGCACACACAAGTGAGTTTAATTTTGCAGGCAAAAATTTCTAACAAAAAGGGGGACATTTTTCATGAATCTTAGTCTTAATAAATGTTTGAGCTATGTCTACTATGCGGGGCACCTTTTAAATTCACAATGCCATATACATATGTTTTCATATTGCAGTAGATTTGTCATCCCTAGTTTCTGCAGACATCATTCTATTCAGAGCTATTTTTCTTCACTAAGCATCTTCCTCAAGTTCTGTTTCAGCACAGCCTATATGTTAAAACATGCCCAGTGCTGTAACCTTGTGCCTAAAGGTACTACTCTGAAGGAAAAAGTGCCTAATTTTATTTTCTGGCAGCAAACTGAGACAGCTAACCTGGAAGTTTGAATGCCCAGTGTCTTCTCCAAAATTATCCAGACTGCTTTTGTTTGCAGAAGTCAGATTGTGCAAGCTGTTGGTGTGTGGCTTGTCCCAGTAAGTTAAGAAGAACAATCTACTTGAGAGGTTTCCAATTATTCTTACTTCTGGTCAGGTTAGATATACAATTAGGTTGGATCCCTGACAGGTTTTTGGCTCCTCCAGTTTCAGACCAAGCCTTTATTAGCCCAAGAGCATGCAGATGGAAGTGATTTATTTTCTGTTAGCTGTTACATGAATTTGATTGTCAACAAAATCTTTCTCAGCTTTCAGCGAGGTTTGGAGTCAGGGTCTGTATCTGAGGTGGGGTGTCCACCTCAGCCAGATGAGTTTGGTTTGGCAGAGGCAGCTCAGCTGATCAAAACTCGCAGAACTTAGCACCAAATATTCCATGAAAAGCTCAGATACGCTCCACATGTCACGGGAAAGGGACGTATGGGCAGAGGTGACTCCTGGGATCCTTCCTGCCTGTGGTTTCCTCTTCTGCTGCCGTGCTGCCAGCTCTTCTCCGTATATCCCTGTTCCACTGGGCCTTGTCCTTTACTTTGTTGGCAAATAAGGTAAATGACCCCTGTTCTGGCTGCCCATATGCTGCTAACATCACTGGTTTTGTTTCAGCAAACGGCGTGAGGATGGTATAGACAGATGCCAAAAGAGAGGGCCCCATCAGCCCACCAGCCCTGCTGTGAACCACCAAAGTGCCGGGGTGAGTGGCAGCCGGCATCTCCTTAGTTATTGGAGAGAGCAGCTGTGTCACGTTCGGTTAGTTTACATCATAATCCAAATCAACCATGAAGGATGAAGATGCATAGGAGGAAACAAAAAAAAATCCCGAATCACAACAATGAAATGAAGGGATGTGTTCAAACAAACTCCAGTGCAAACCTGAATTTGGGTTTGGTCCTAAGTAAACTGGGTGATTGCAAGGAAAGGGATGGCTTGACTGCCAAATCCTTACAAAGTGGCTGCATAACCTGGGAGACAGCGAGGAGCTTTGTCCTCTACACGCAGATGTTCGTACTCTTATTCCTTCCCCTCTGCTTCCACGTCCTTGTCCTCCTCCTGCGGCCCCGACAATTCATTAGTTCTCACCTCAGACTGGAAGCAGGTCCAGAGAGAACAGGCAAGTTCATTACAGCTTGGCACACGGAGTGTGTTAATTGTGATACAGCTAAAGGCTGTTATTGCAGATTAAACAAAAAGGACTGCGACAACTGTCTCCAAAGCTGTGGTGACTTCAGCTCAGGCTTTGGTCCCAACAACTTGCTTGGTCATGAAGAAGCCCATTTTTGACAAAGTATGGTAAAACATGAAACTGATTCATTTCTTGTACGTACTGGGTTAATTTTTTTTTTTTTTTTTAATCCAGGTCTTTAATCTGTGGTCTCATGAAGGCAAAAAAAAAAAAAAAGGGCAAGGAAAAGGGTTATAAAAGCATGACTGGGCTGTGAGAACCCTTTTACCTGAGGTCAAAAAGGCTGAGGTGCTCTTCTACCTTCCCTTTGTGTTTATGTAGATTATATGCAAATATTTTGGTAGTACAAGGTGTGGTTTACACATAGGAAGGGAAAACAGACTAAGCAGATTGAGACATGGTTTCTGTTTCATATAATATTACATTTTGAGGATTAGAACTTTTTTTAGTATGACATCCAAGAGGTTTCAGAGCAAACTTCTGATAAGAGTAGTAGGAAAATTTTATCTAAATGAGCTTTAAAATGGGCCTTAAAGACTTTAATAATGAAATACCTCAAGCAATCTTGGAAAATGGTGAGGATACAGTGAGCAGGCTATAACACTGAGTCCTATTTTCTTTCCTAGAAAGAGAGGGAAAATTCCTTGGGAACTGCTAGAAAGTCCAATTGTTTAAAACTGCAGCATTTTCCAGCTCATCAGAACTTATGGAAGCTCCAGCAGTGGAGGGCAAACAAGCCAGTTCTGGGGTTGAGGTTCTGCTGGGTAGTCAGGTCATTGTGGCAGCCTTTAAAGCACAGGTAGCCTCAGGGGTTCTCCTGGTAGGAGCCAGAGCTTAAAGGTGTTTTAGAGGAGAACCATATCCTACATGATACATAATGAAGGCTGAGGAGGAAGAAGCAGAAAGAGGCAGCTTTGGGAAGGTGATGTCTCTTTGGCTTCAGGAGGTGTTAAGTGAAGCTGAAGCACTCCTCACTTTGTGAGAAGAGTAATAAAGTCAATGCTCAAGTCAGGTGGGCATCCCCTCCCAGCTGCCATTGCTGAAAATAAAATGGAGGTCAAGCAGCAGCTCAAGGTCTGTGTTGGCTGTTCCCCCTGACCAATCTGCCAGAGACTGTGCCAGGAGCCTCCAGAGAAATGCATGAGGTTTGTCTGCTTGTTTTGTAACATTTTTTGGGGGGATGACACCTAGAGAGCATATATTCTGTGTAGCATAGCACGGAGTAGGGAGGTTCTCAGTGGATATCAGCCTAAAGCCTGGCTCTCTTCTGTGTGCACCACGATAAGTGCTCACGGTCTGTCCTACATTAAGTGCCTTAGAGCTTGGATGAGTTGGAAGAGTCCTTGTCTGCTCAGGAAAGCTTATTTCTTACAAAGGTTTCTCTGAGGAATGCCTGATAGAAACCTTTTGCTTCTCTGAGTGCCTAAAGGAGGAAGCACGAGGTGCGTCAGCTCCCTGGGGCTGGAGTAGCAGGAAACAGCAGTGTGTAGGCGCAAGTTCAGCTTGTTTCAAGTCCC
>NW_008239758.1:7847952-7850978 GCF_000691975.1 Corvus brachyrhynchos | reverse complement strand
TCTGGTCTTTGGGTGGGAGCTCTAGTCCCACAGCAGGTATGGTTGGTCAATGGGCTTCTCTCAGGCAATGTGCAGTGGGAAGTTGGGTTACATCTCTTGTAAAGTTTTCAGATAGGGAGACAGAGAATGTTTAAGGCAGATACCTCTCACTTTCCAAGCACAATACATACTTTCCCTTCTTTCTTCATATGCTGTTCCTTTTGGAAATCTCTGTGGAGAACAATGAAACAATCAGTTCTTAACATCTAATTATGCCCTTCCCTTTACAAAAGAAGCACATATTCTTAAATAACACTTCCTGGCAGCAAAGAGCTCTGTGGCTCCCTTTGAAAGAGAGGGGAAAACAATGCAACCCAACCCAAATATCTTCAGATCATTAATGCACATGGAATTGGGTGCACAATCCTTTCTTAGCCTCATCAGTAGATGAAAATAATACTTACCCTTGAGTGCCTGGTGATGTTCTTGTACCGAATGCCGACAATAATCTAATCAGTTAACAATTCTTATTCTGATGATCATTTTCCTGTGAATTGTTTCAGGGTAGGGAAAAAAAAAAAAAGAGAAAATATAAATAAACGAGACTTTCTTGCTGGAAAGATGATGACTTACCAAGAGCCTACTCTTTACTGCTTGGTTCCTTGTAACAATTCAGATTCTTCTCCCTGCTGGGTGAAATGTCAACCTGCAGAGCAGTAAGCTAAAAAAGGCCGTTTACACTGAAATCTTACCCCTGTTTTGCCCAGAGGCGTTTCATAGCATAAGTAAAGCACTTGAGGTCTGCAACTACTGGCCTACACGGCAACTTCTCTTTGTCTGTGTTTCAGGAATAGGGCTGGGTTTTGTTTTTTAATATAGAGAATGTTTGGGGGGGTTTTTTGTTTTGTTTTGTATTTTTTTTCTTCTTGTGGAGTAAATTTCAGCCCCGAAATGTATGATATGTGCTGCATTTGGTGCACTCTCCCCGAGGCAAACCAGGGGATCTGTAAGTGGTACTATTTTTCCTATCAGCCCTGGAGAGTAGTGTGGCAGCCCTGCGTGTTATTAATGGATAAAATCTGAGCAGCAGCCAACCCCAAGGTGAACCCTATGCATTTAAAACATTTCATCAGACAGCTAAGTATTTTTTTTTCCTTCACTACAGCGGATATCTCTACTGCCACCACTCAATAGATCCCGATAGAAGAGAGCAATAGCTGGACTCACTAATGTGAAAATTGATAGTATGAGCTCTCCAATGAAATATAAACAGCTCTGTGTTTCTTAAGTGTCAATATCACGGGGCTGGGCTGAGGAGGTGGCGTGGTGGATTAACCCTAGAATTATCCAGGAGGGGGGAGAAGCTGGTAAATAGGAAATATTTGTCCAATCAGCCAGGACTCATTTCTGAAGTGGATAAGATGGGCTGCTGTTGACTCCCAGCTGCTGACAGCTAGAAACCCAGCTCCACCTCACTGCCCCTGTAAACTGGAGTGCTTCCAGAGGCAGGAGGAAGGCCAGATTGGACTTGTTTGCCCTTTCCTTTCCCCCTCCCATTTTGTCTTGAAAAACTGGATAAAAGAGGGGATGAGGAATGGTGTGAGAATCAGAGCTGCAACTTTGCAGACACCTTTGCAGATGCGCAGACTGACACGCTGCATTGGGAGCAGCTCCTGGCAAGCTGCAATGCTGCTGTCAAAACAGTGCTTATTAGAAGAGCAGCTTATTCTGGGGGGAAAACCTGCAGCATGCAGAACAAATATCTTTGCTTGAGGAGAACTGAGACCTCTCATCCCCTTTTACAGAAGCACTTAACATAACCAGAAGGGCCCCTGCAAGGGAAGGCAGGTGTCTTTGCATTTGGATATTTCCAGGGGTCAGATTGCCTCAACTCTTTCACTGTTGCTGTTTTCATGTGTGGATAATGCAGAAATGCTACTTAGCACCTTCTGCTCTGGCTAAAAAGCTAAAACCAGCCAAGACCATTCCTTTACTGACACCAGTCACCTCCTGGTCCCCACACTGAGCTGGACAGTGCTAGGTGTGGGTTACAAATAGCCCAGAGCAATGTTGTTCTTTTGACAAAGAAATGGTTTCCATGGAAACTTTTAAATATACCCAAGATTATGTAAGTTTATATCCAGTATACCTCCAGAACATTTATATTGCTAGGTTGCAGAAACACATTTTTTAAAAAGAAATTACTTAAAGTTCTTTGGCATTTGTTCTTTTTGAGAAAAACAAGCAATTCTGCATACTGCTTCTCAGTATTTAAATGAGAAGATTATTGAGCTAAATGTGGACAAATGGGTACACAATAAACCCAGCTTTGACTTGCAAGGGCTGTGGGAGGAGTAAAAATAATAAAAAATTACAAAAGGCAACTTATAAATCATTACCAAGTCACTAAAAACCTCTTTGCAAAAATATATTATATAAAGTGCTTTTCATGCCTCTGTGGTGGGAGACTTGGACTTCTTGAGTTTCTCTTCTTCAGCTTGTTTACTGAGTTTTCAATCTGCTTGTTGAGGCTTAAGGACTCTTCTACTTATGAGTCAACCCTGGAACCAAAGCACACGGTGGAGGATCATACCTAAGTTGAGTGTCCTTAATCCTGAATGAGCAGGCTGAAGATTTAGTAAGCAAGCCAAAAAAGACTTAAGGGGACTGAGCAGTCCCTTGGGAGAAGGGGGAAAGGAGGATGTTAGTAGGAGGGAATCACTCAGCTGCACAGGAAGAAACTGAATGAGGGCTCTCCCTCACAGCACTCTAAAATCAGCAGGTTTTTGTAAGTTAAGCACCCACAGATAGGAGTTTATGTTTCTGTCTATGCAAAGGAGGTGTTCAGCTAGTCCCAAGTCACTGGGAAACTTCTCATTATTGTCACTGTGGAAAGTTTCTCTGTACAAACCCTTTCTGTCTCTGCACAAGAAAACCTGAGCGAGCTTTAAATTTAATTCTCAGTGTTGCAACTTAGAGCTTTGCCTCTGTTGGAACCCAAGATCCAACTCAATTGGAAAGGAAGAGGAGATAACAGTATTCCTGCT
>NW_008239758.1:7788950-7847940 GCF_000691975.1 Corvus brachyrhynchos | reverse complement strand
AATGAAGAAATTGAAAAGTCAAATAAAATAAAATTTTAAAAACTCATTCACATTTTGAAAATTTTAGGCTGGACTTGGGAAAATTAAGTCATACCTTAAAGAGAAATGCAACATTCAGATTTATATAAAAATATATACTGAAGTATATAATACTCATAAAGCATATCCTTCCACCCCCAAGCATAAGATTGGTTTGAATATAATGAGGTTACATAATTTATAAAAAGTAGTTAAACAAGTAGTTAGCAGAGGAGGATTACTGATGGGTTCCTCATTTAATGTTTAGACTTCAAGCTTCCATTTTCCTGGTACAGACAAGAAACCTTTAATATAGTCTGAATTTCATAGAATATCATGATGTCAGAAGCAGAGGAAAAAACAAGATGCCAAAGAATCATGAAAAAATGGGACTGAGAAACTTTAAATCTGTGTCTGTAGGTCTGGTAAAGGGAACTCTGCAAAGTCCAAAGATTGACTGTCTGCTTTGGGTCTGCATGGACTTGTTTTATGGAGAAACTTCTGACTTTGAGAGGTCTCCTCCTGCTGGAAGGAGATGGAATTCTCATTAGTTTGAAGAAATGTTAAATGGCACATAGGAAAATATTTCAAGTCTGGTTTTTATACTTCCTCAACAATTTTTTTTTTTTTGTAGGAAAAAAAATCCCATTCTCTGACCAGCTTTAGTTTGAGCTTATTTTTCTGTTTATTATTAGTGAACATGTCCAAGAGTTATACTGATGTGTTTATTATCAGTGAATCAAAGCTTGATTAGTAAAATAAACTGATGTGGTCAAGAGTTGAGCTATTTGAAAAGTTTTTCTGAGTAGCTGAATCAAAGCTGAAGAGAAAGATAACCTATGCCAGCTTTCACCTCCTGGCTGGATGGAAAAAGGCAATTAGACATCTAATTCTTCTCCACCCACAGATATTGAGAAATCATCCTTGGTATCCAAAAAGGAGCAACACCAACATTATTCTATGAGGAATGGTGAACACTGTTGAAATCAGAGCTCCTGTGTTCTGAATGGCAGGGATTTTTACCTCACTTTACTTTGTTTTCCTTCCTCCTCTTAGAGCTTTTCCATGGGCTGGAGTCTTGGGTAGCTGTGTGGATACCCACCTCTGAAACTGGCATTAGCTGAGAGAAAAAAATTCCAAAACCATTATAAAAGATTTTATATGAAGGAGGGAAAATCAAAGGAAAGTAAGGCAGAAAAGCCAAGAGAAAACAGTGAAGGTAGAAGAGGTTATGTACATATCTCATTGAACCTCACGACTGTCATTTCCACCTGGAGAGTGGCTAGATCATGGAGCAAGGGTAGAAATATGATCAGTGAATCATTAATGAAAAATGAAATGGTATTTGCTTAATTTTTAGCTGTGTAGGTTCTGCCTGGGTCCTTGGGAGGATACCTTGTGCTTAGTGACCATGCACTGTCAGACGTGTGTGTTTCTGTCAGTTAATTTTAGGGAAAGGCTGATGCCTTCTGGAGTTGTAAACACACAAGCAACAATTCCTCTCCATTTCCCCACTGAGTTTTGCCTACAAGTGGACAAATCACTCCCTCTTGGCACAGACTCACACCCCCAGGAAGTAAAGGGGAAGCTGGAAAAGTATCTTTACCATTGACTTGAAAAGGCTTTGCAAATCATCACACGTCCACAAAAGGATCATCCAAAAGCCAGTGCTTTTCCTCTGGGCAGTAGTGGCAATGCAAACCAAGCAGCAGAGAGTGCCTCGGTGCCCAGAAGTTCATTACTGTGTGACCTGACACATGTTCCAAGCAAAGACAACATCTTGCCTGGCTTCACCAACCCATATGTAGGGTCCTTAGGTTTTAAATATGTTTTAATTTGGTCCCATATTTGTCTCTCTGGAAGCTACATTTATGATGGGAAGTGGATGTTAACTGCTTGCTGTAAGGAGAGGCAAACTTCATCTGGATTTAAGAAGCACTTGGATAGGTCTAGTTTTACCCTCCCTGAGTCAGTATCATCCGAGGACTGAGAGGAGGGGTGATGGTCACACTGTGGAAACTTTTCAAAATATCTCCCTTCCAACAAGTCTGTAAAAACGCTGAGCTGAAAGACTCGAAGCAACTCACTTGAGACTCATTTTCAGTGTGGTTAAAGTTCTGAAACCCAGACTGCAGAATCTCAGGAAGCAGCTGGGTTCCTAATTAAAACAAATCGTTAATAGATTTAGCAGGCCAAATTTATGCTTTTCAATTAAAACCACTGTGGGGCTTGGTGTGTGCTTGTGTGTGTGCTCAGGCGTGCTGGAGATGGGTGTGAGTTAGTGGAGTTAGGGGTGTGATGTGTGAGGGATTGGGTCAAACCTCTTGCCCACAACATGCGCTAATGGATTCGGAACATCTCGCTAACCAGAGTATAAAAACTTCAGAGCAGAAGAGTCACGACAAACGTGGTGTCAAGGACACTTTATGCATTCGTTTCCTGACCACAGACTGTTTGTCCTTCTGCATGAAGACAGGCATTTTCCTCAGAAAAGTTTGTTCTTATTTGAAAGCTACAAATGTTTTAGTCAGTGCGATGGGTCCGAGCTATCGACTGGCTGGTGGTCATTCAGCAAGAATTAGCCCTTCAATTAGCCCTGCTTTTTCTGTGTACTGCTGATTTTCACACTTCAGACCAGAGCATCCATTTGCTTCCCTAGAATGGCTCTTTTGCAGGCGTTTCAGAAAAACTGGGGTAAAAGCAATTTTGTTGTTGTTGTTATTTAAATTATTTTTATAGTATGACAATAATTCTCATTACACCAAATTTGATGAAATTATTTTTATTTCCATATTTTTTCTGCTGAGACAAAGATTGCATCTGTATGTTTTTGTTGCAAGAAAGAAAGAAAAAAGCCATGTGTTGCCTCAAAGCATTAAGCTGCCGAAAAGTTCTTTTGTTGCTACCAAAATGAGGCTAGCAGCTCATATATCTGCTTTTGAACACGAATAAGCTAAAAACTGCTGTCATTTTGTAAAAGCTAATTTCTCTTTTCAAGTTAAATGGAGGACTACGTCTGTAGATAATTCCTTCTCCCCCCTCCAAAAAAAAATTCAAATTTTATGTTTTCAAAATGCTGATGAGAAAATAAACTTTTTCCTGCAGTGAAATGTGAGGCAATATTAAAATTTTAAAAAAAGAAAAAGGACAGGAGACCACATATCTCCCAGAGCCTGTCCTCAGCTGATCACGGGACTCTCACTGTGCCTGACCCCTGCATGGTGTTCAAATGAAAATAGAAGCTCCAGTCCCACCTCCAGTCCTCTGACTGTATAGATATTTATTCATTTGTGCTATAAATGGGGAACTTGGGGTTATGGGTTCACTGTAGCAGATTCCAAAGCAAAATTGGGCCCCTCTCTATATACAAACATTTGTAACAGCAAAAGACTCTGTGGGCGCTATGGCTAAATGCAGGCTGGCTGCTCCATCTGCCTAAAGATTTGCTGCGACGCTCATATTTAGTGCATTGCTTTGCAAAGTGCTTTCAGAGACATCTCGATGGCAAGCAGACAAAATTCTCTTGTATTGTATTATAATGTGCAGAGCTGACCTGATTTATCCTCACTACCAACAGCGACATGGGGATCATGCAGTGTTTTTTGTAGATTTTGGAAATGCAGCAGTCCTAGAGATGTATTTGGGGTTGTCATGCTGGCAGCCAGAGGGGAGGTGGAAAGGGGAAAAAGCTGGGTAGATTCCATGGTGCTGCATTAAAATCCTGGAAAGCTCATTTAGTCAGAGATTAAGCTCTGGAGCTAAATCTGAAAGTGAGAAAGGAGAGGAAAAGCTATTGAAAACTGAGATTCTACTGCTGACTATGGAGGCCACATGACCCTGACACATAACTTTTACTGAGTTGACTATATCTCACTTCCTTTAAGTGCCTGTCCCTCCTGCTCACTCTCAAGGACTTGGCCAATCTCCTTTTGTAAATAGAACAATGCTTTATATTTCTCTATTACTCTGGAGTGACTATATCAATAATGCAGGAAAGGCATCTGTCCAGCACAATGAGATTATTTTTCTGATTTCGGTTGACAGTTATGGTAATAGTTTGGCAAACAATCTACTCCACCATCAATGACCACAGATTACAGCTGTTTTTAAAAATCTCAGCCGTTCCTGGAAACTTAGAAGATTGATTACTTGGACAGAAAGAGACAGAAAGATGTGTCAAAAGCTTTTATGGCTGAAACTTTTAACTCTGTCTTGCTCCCATTTTTCCCCCCTCCTGATTCTGAAAGTCAATGTGTAGCCTTGTGAGTGCAGAACATAATGAGTGGAGTGAGCAAACAAGCGACCGTGCTGCAAAGGGAATTGAGGAGCCGCTCAGCACCAATGCCTGTGGAAAGCAGGATGGGAGGTGTGAAGGTGCATGTGTGTCCCTCCAGAGCTGTGGAGGGCAGCCAGGGATGCTTGCTTTGTCCTCTACATGTCCAGTGGATTGTGCTGCATCCCCTGTGCATGTTGTCCCTGTGTTTGTGAGGCAGGATCTGGGTCAGGATGGTTCCTGCTTACAGCAATCTTATGGAGGGTGATGTAGGCAGTGCCTGATTTGTCCTTAAAACCTGAATTTGTTCCCCTTCATTATTTTCTTGTCCTCTCATTGAGCAGCTAGAGCATTTGACTGGGAGGCATCTGCAGGTTTATAGGAAAATCCCTGAAGAAAATGCACAGTTTCCTTTCATTATACATACTATTTATCTCACAAGAATCAAAAATGGGACCTTACAATCAAATACACACCTTGCAGAGCTTAACACTACATTAAAGGACTCAGAACTACCAGTAGCCAGAGTAGAAAACACTGTTTTGAATGTATGTGCCCTTTATGCAAGGAACACAAATAACACCATGAGATCTGTGTGTCTAGCTAGCACTGGGATTTCAGATGGCAAATGCTCACAGTGAACTGCTCAGGGACAAATTTGCAGAACAAGAATTATCCTCAGAAATTATTCAGCAGATATTTTCAATTTGAGTAACAACGGAAGAGAGAAAATCAGAGGCTGCTTGTGGACAGGGCCATGAACAGATAAAAAAAAAGGGAGGTCAATTCATCAAATAAATTATTCCCTATGAATTATTCACGCAGGTCTAACTTAACTGTTATTCCTACTTTCCCAGCCTCACTACAGGGGTTGACAATAATACAGCTTTGTCAGTTTCTGGACTTTGATATTAGCAGAAATAAAATCTCAGAGTGCAGCTAGGTCTGCCAGAGTCAGTCAGGAGGTGAATTTGGTCCTGCAAGTTGATTTTTCTCATTGGGCATGACTTTGGTATGTTATCAGCCATCATGAACCCAGGAGATGCAGTCAAGAAGGTTAGTCAGAAAAAGCTGACAATTACAGAAATCTCCTGATATTTCTTTTCCTTCTTAGATAAAGAGCAGAAACACTCCCAAGCAGTAGTGAATATGGATTAAGAATCTGGCTGCTCAAACTCTCAAAACTAATGTGGGTTCATCTGTCTTATGAACTCTTCACCCAAGCCCCAATTAGTATTATATTAACCTCTTAAAATATGGGATTGCTGTGATCTTACAATACTCCAAAATGGTCTATTAGCTACCCCATTTCCTGGCTCCATCAGATGAGAATGTGTGCAGTAGGTCACTCGAAGGCATTACTGAATTAATTCAGAGAGCTACTGTGGGTACCTGGGATGTCGACCAAGCACAGCGAGCTTGGCAGACTTCGATTACACACCCTCACAATTTTACATTACGAGTGCGTGTAAACATGATCTGAGGACCTGGGCACCCGAACACTCAAAAAGAAACTAAACCTTGACCTCTTGCTGAAATTGATAAAAATTAGGTGCTTAAATCCCATGAAGAAATAGGGCCACAGTCTCATGAGTGGCCTTGGATTAAGTCCCAGGCAAATGAGATTATTAATTCTGGATGGTGCGAGCACCATATTGCACCACCATATATTCTGTGCATAATGCAGTTTACAAGAGGAATACATTATCTCCACTTTTAGAGTTCCAGATCATGCAGAGGATTTTTCAGGTGGGCTTGGGGGAAAATTTCTTTTTTGTTGTTTGTAGGTCTATACAATCATTTCCCACTGAAAGTTACTCACAACATTGCTTGAAAAAGCCCTCTAGTTAACTAGGCATATTTTTTCAGAATCTGACTTCAACTAGCTTTTGAAAATGCAAGTGAAGCTCTCAAGCCAGCAAGGTATTTTGAAGGTTTTAGCTGAGGTGCCTGTTATATAATTCTATGGCACCACGTAAAACCTACTGCTGTTTGTGGAGTCATGGCATTGCTTCCACTGAATCCTTGCTAAATCAATCCAAAGTGCCATTTCCCAACTCATTTCCCAATCATGGCTCATTAAGCATCATGCAGAATGTAATCTATTAGCAGCGATCTCCTTGGCTGGTGAGAAAATCAGTTATGAGTCGCTAACTTTTATAAAACAGAAAAAAAAATAAAAATAAAAACAACATTATAAGGCCTGCCACTATTAAAGAGATTGAATGCAGGAGGTGTGTATTTATGCCATTGAGCCAACTTAAATGTTCATAAAGACGATGAAACTTCAGTATCCTGAGTCGTTGATTTCGAGCTTCAGGTCAGAGACAGATGACTTCATGCTGAGATTTATTACTAAGAGGCAAAGCTTTGGAGTTTGTGTCAAGGTGGGCTCATCCATCACCAGAAGAATTCTGCCATAATATTCTGCTGTCAGATCCCATCTACCCTTGATCAATCTATCAGTTGGCCTGCTTAGGAAATTGTACATAAACCCAGTATAATCTGATTAGACATCCAAAAACAGCATCGCTGGTTAATCATGCAGGTAAATTGTAGTGTGCTAAATATGACTCCTTTCTGAGGGCATGCACGTTGTGATGGGGGAATGTCCCCAGCCTGGCTAATGAATTTCTCACTCCTGTGCCTGGGGAATCAGTGTTAGAGCTGCGTCCCAAATCGCCCACAGTGTGTGTGTGAGGCACTGGAGCTTGTACTTGTAAAGCCTGGCTGTTAATTTTAGGATGTTTTGCAGGCGAAAATACTGATGTTTACCAGCAGGTACAGACGATGCATTGTTTCCAGTGAATAGGGTAATTCTATCAACATCTACCGGTATCTGGTTGTGAGCTTTGCTATATAAATACCTGGACTCTGATCCAGGAAGGTGGAATGGTTGACTTAGCAGGGTCCTTTTGGTTTCTTTGAGTGCTTAACATCCATACAATCAGGGACAATCCTGTCCACTTGATCAATAAATCATTCCATGAGAACTCATGAGTTGCTACAACTCCAAGATGAGGATACAGGTGGATGTTGTCCACCAGAATTTGATCCTTGGCCCCATGG
Organism: Corvus brachyrhynchos; assembly: GCF_000691975.1. Classification (NCBI taxonomy): domain Eukaryota; kingdom Metazoa; phylum Chordata; class Aves; order Passeriformes; family Corvidae; genus Corvus; species Corvus brachyrhynchos. The sequence continues at coordinate 7,840,580 of NW_008239758.1, read as the reverse complement.
TGCAAATTTCATTATTGGGTCCTTTTAGGGCATAGATTAGATTTGGGAATGCTGGGTTGCAATCCTGAGTTCCCACAGTTCAGCAACAGATGCTGAGCTTCAGTATGGCTGAGACATTAAAAGAGATGAATTTTCCAAAATGAGGCAGACCAGTGAGCTGTGCGGGTGATATAATTCCATTACTTTCAAAGAACTTGAGTCTGTTACAGCCAGTCAAGTGGAACAGAGTTGTGCCTTAAAAAAGAAAAAGTTGGAATTTTTTTAATGGTTATTTATTATTATTTATTATTGTTATTACTATTACTATTATTATTATTTATCAGTCCTGTGCAAGAACATTAAAGAACAGGAGGTGTGAAGTTGGGTAGCAAACACATCTCCAAAGGGAAAGAATATCAGTTTTTCTGGGGTGTAAAATAAACCTGCTCATAGTTGAAAAAGCGGCTGCCAGTGATTCCCAGATAAAATGATGTGAAATGAAGTTAGTAAACACTTCACCCTCTGGTGCTTTGCCCATACAAGCACAATCTTGAAAATTTCCATTAATTAAGGGTTCAAATCCAAAGAAATATCCAAAGAGATGAAGACTGAGGGTAAAGTGAGACTTGAAGAGCTACTGAAAGGGACTAGAAGCTCACCCCAAGATCTTTTTCTCCAAATGTCTCTGACTTGCCTGTTTGGATAAGGAAAACTATGCAGATTGTCTAGACATGCAGAGGCTGTTGGCCACATCCATCAGCTTTATCTGAGTTTCTCTCCAAAAGGTGGCATAGACTCAGGACATGGGCAGTGCCATGATGAGAGAGGGCATTTCTCATCCCTGCCATTAATTTTCCAGTCTGAAATCAAGATAATTGGAAGAGCTCATAAAGAAGATTCCAGGGGAATTATTCAGATATGAGTTAAGAGAAAGCCTGTGCTGGTACAGATGATGAAGGAAGAAAAGGTGGAGCCCAACAGAATGTATAGATTTTCCATCCTACTACACAGGATGTTGCACAATCCAAGCAACAAAAGAGCCTGAACTGCACACGGTTAGGGGAAAAAAAAAAGGAAAAAGAGCCAATATTTATAATATCCTGAAGCCTGTAAAACACTGAGTTGTTTGAAAATCCAGCAGGAAGGTGCACTGAAGCTTAGCATCTATGTTTCAAAATAGAGTAGGAAAGGCATAGAGAGCCAGGGACATTTTCCCTGGAGCCCAGCTCTGAAATGCCAGGCTTTAATGATTTGGAAAGAAACACATTTCAGCACTACTGTGGCACAAAGTACAGCAGAGATGCAGTCAGGAGCCTGAGCAGGTCCTTCTCCTAAATACCTGAGGGGAATTTTGTAACTGCTCCAACCCACTCAAGTGCCTCCCAAGGGCAAAGTGTTAACAGTGTGGTGGCCTTGTTGGGGTCGGGTGATACCATGTATTACACCACCAAAATTGTACCAAAGCAGCTACAGGGGAATTAACCAAAGGTATTTGACAGCTGCTGTTATGCTGAACTTTGCGTTGGAAATGAATACCAAGTCAAGCAGTATTGTTACATGAAACCACTACCTCAGATCTGGGTTACTGACCTGACAGGCCCTCCTTTGTTAGAGATTAAAATATTTGGACTTTTTTGCAATGGCTCCATTGAGGTAGGGTGTTGTGGTTGCTGTTTCAACTGTCTTGCTAATTGTTTATTCCCTCCAGGGCATTTTTTTGAAAATTCCCTTGTATGTCTTTAGCCAAAATAAGTACAGTTCATGGTAAGCATTGCCCGGGCATGTGATCAATTGATTTTTTAATTATTTTTTTTTTTACTGTAGCAGATGTTTATCTGTCTCTGAACTGCTTAAAATAGCACAAGACCAGGCAGCCTTATGATCAAAATGAATGTTATACAAGTGCTTGAACTTCAAGGACTCTTGCAGTGGCTGGACAGACCGTTCTTTAAAGGAATTTTGATTTCTTCCAGTAGTGTCCATGTCTTTTCAGGTACACTGATTTACTATCAAACCACCACCCCACCCTTGCAAGCATCAGGAAAGTACATGAAAGTTACATTCCAGTAGAAAAATCTAGGTAGCTCCACAACGTGCCTTGCTTGAAAGAATTCATATATATCTTTCCTCTCCCAACCACTCACTTCTGGCTATTTGTTTGGAAGTTTCTCAAGAGACCAGTTGCCTGGAAAATATGATGGATGAACAAATAAGCTGGGGGTTGGATTTTTTTATTTGGGGAATTTTTTTTTTTGGCTTTTTTGTTTTCTAAGACTTTCTACTTTCTGCAGATGCTTTTCAAACATGGGAGAAGCTTTCATTTTCCTCAGCATATAACCCTCAGAGTTTAATTCCCAGTGAGGGAATAGCAAAAACCAATGGACGGGGTGGTACATACATGGTTTGGATCTGTACCATCTTGTTGTGCTGAACTTTCCTTGTCACATTATTATGGTGTAATGCAAATAACTCTGAATAGCCCCATGGCGAGTGTGACCAGGCTCAGGCACATCACTCACAATCCATTATCTGTGCTTATGGAGACTCAGCACTAGATTTTTCAGAATGTGTTTCCAACACTGAGTTATATTGGGTTTTCTTGAACATAATTCTTATAAAACCTACAAAATCATGTACTTCCTCATAAATTTGTCAGGAGCGTGTGGAAGAAAGGGGCTGCTGCTATTTCTCTCTCACAGAAAATGAAAATTATATGTGAAAATTATACATGGAGAAATCATGACCAGTATTACCCAACTAAATATCCTACAAAGGTCAATAGAAACTAGAGTTTCATTGGTCCTGAAGTGTGACTTTAGGGCACAGTAGTACAGAATTAACCATGGATAACTAACTTCAGGTCAAATTTAGTAGCGGAAGGTGAAAGGCCCTTTTGCTTCCTAATTAAAATCAGTCACTGGATCCAGCCCCAGCTATTAAATTTAATCCAGGAGTCTTGCCCAAGATCACAAAGGCAGCAGGAGTGCATCACGGCAAGGATTGGCTCTCATCGCTTGGCCCCAGCCAATTCCCCTTCCTCCACCCCAGCCTTCTCTTTTGTACTTGGATTATTCCTGTCTGTGCAAGTGAATATCTGGCATGGGTGTTTGTGCATATCTGGACATCACCAAGCCAGTTGGGTTTTGCATTAAAAGAAAGGCAAACAAAGAGAACAGTTAACCTTCCCCTGCCCTGACACCCCCAATGCATGTTCTTTACTGACCACAGCATGCTGAATTAATTTGTTTTTATTAACCAAACTCTGGATCAGTGGGACAGCTAAAGGGAAGGAGGCAGTTATCAATAGATAATCATGCTGCTGTGGATTAGAGGCACTTAGCTATCTATTGTACCTTTGCTCTCCCAAGGGTCTGATTATAACCCTTGGCTACGCTTTAGAGGATGTTAAAAACATACTAAAGCAACCGATATCCCTTCCAACCCCAAAACACACGCTAAAAAGGGAGATTAATCTCCTCTGGCAGCTGATTCCCTACCTGGTGGTGAGCCACTTTCATTAGAAGAGGAAGGGCAGGGCTGTGTTATATATACTTGCTGCTAACCATGCAAGTATGGGAGACATGTGACTTCACTGGCTCCGTGCTGGCCCTTGCAGCCTTGCTCCTGGATAATTTTGCCTGTTTATTGAAAAACGCTTAGAGGCAGGAGAGAGAGAAGCACATCAGGCAAATATTATATTGGATAGCTAAAAAACCAAAATGTCCTGGCCCTCTACCAGATTCCACTACAGTCATAAAAATCCATCTTGTGGACATGTTCACGTGAGTGTGGTGAAAGGCCTTTGTCGGTGCAATAGATGCAGAAGAGAGATGCAGAACAATCTGATGTTTTCCCCACACACAGGGTAGACAGGAACTCCTTGATCTCATCTCCGTTTCAACTCCTTCTGCGGCCTTTAGAAGGTCACTTCACTATTTTTTCTCCATCTGGAAAATGGGAATAAAAATAAATCACATGCTTATCTAACTATCTCCTGGGGTTGGTGTGAAGTTGTTCATAAAACACTTTAAACACTGAGCACGCTCTGTAGGGCTTGCCTTTATTATGAACTTTGTAAGTGTGTCCCAGATGAACCACTGCTGATGGGAGGATATTACTCCCACAAATTTTTCTGCCTGTAGAATCTGGCAGTGCAAGGAGACGAGAAGGGAGATGGTGAAAATATGGGGGGAAAAACAATAATTATGGGTAAGTTCAGAATAATTCCAAATTATTTTGTTAGCAGGTCTCCCTGATTCACTGAGGTCAGGTTCCTTTCATGCTCTCAAAACATACCCGGACCCCCAGAGGCTTCTCTATCTCCTTCACCTGCATATTCCCATTCCCAGAGGCTGTACTGGTACATTTCCATGGCCATCCTAGAGTCCCGTGACCCTCCCTACAAGATAAGATGCACAAAGTACTCCATGTCCTCCAGTAATGGTTGCCTTCTGCACCAGACAGCTGTTCCTCCAGGCATTTCTAAGGCTCAAAGTAGCAACAAAGCTACAAATGCCATGTTCCAAACACAGCTGTTCTGGTTGTGCAGTTGTGCTCTTCTTCCACTCCTTGACAGTTACTGCCTCAACACATTTGACACTGACACATAAAGTGTCACCTTGTGTTGGCAACATGGAGCCCACACTCACTGAAGCTAAGCAGTTTTCATGTTTGTTTATCCTGTGAGAAGTGCTTAACCAGAAAAAGTTGAACATTGGCTTCCTTTATCCATGTTCTCTGTATTTCACATCTTCAGATACTGAAATTTAACTTTTTTTCCCTTTTAATTCAAGAATAGGACTTGGATCCAAGGATATTACATTCTGAAGGAAATAATCAATAACAGGCTTTAGTTTTTTTCATTTATTCTCTTTTTCACCCATCCACCCCCCTTTTCTCTTTCACTGGAGAGAACCAAACCTTTTAATACCCAGAATCCTTCTGACCCATCACTAATTGTTCCTATTTTTTAGGAGAGCTTGGCAGGTCTGGTGACATTATAGAAAAAGTCCTCCCTAAAGAGCACTGCCAATTTCAGCTTTAATTCCATCAGTAAACAACTTTGACTGTGTTGGGAAAATGCCATTAATCATTCATGTTCTGTGAAGAATGATACACAAAGGAGCTGTCAAAATCAAGCAGCTACTCTCCATTTGTTTGGTAATTAAGAAACTCCAGGCCATTCTGATGGTGCAGCAACACAAATTCCAAGCCCAGCTAGAACCACTTGAATGGAAGCGGTACAGAACCACCTGCGCTTAAACACCAGAGGCTAGACTTTAAAGCCCTCTTTCCATTTCTGTGCTCTCAGTGGGTGTATTTAAGGTCACTTGCACATCTAGATGCCCTATCAGGTATTTTGACATTTTGATGTCTAAATGATGTCAGCTGCCCTTGCAATGATTTGTGGGAATGCACAATAATGTGCCAGGGCCTGAGCAAAGAATATCATAAAAACATGGAATGAAAGAGAAGTAGTAATGTAGGTGGGTAAAACTTCTGATTGTGGGATTTGCTCCTGAAATTTTAGTTTAGTCAGTGCAGTTTTCCTAGGACCCATCCCTCCTCTCTCCCCCGTCAGTTTGCCCATTGCCCTTCCTACCACACTACATCTGATCCTTGGAAGCCCTACTGATTTCAGTGTGTTTCTTCTGGAATACTGCACTATGGAAAAGGGGACAGAAGCATGGGATATCCTGAGTTGGAAGGATCATCAAAGTCCAACTCCTGGCCCCATGGATCACACCATGTGCCTGAGAGCATTGTCCAAGTGCTCCAAGAACTCTGGCAAGTTCTCTCTGGTAAGAGAATCTACCTCTCAGTCATTAAATGTACTTGGCTTTTGAAATATAGTTAAAGATGACTTCTTACACAATGATTCTAAACTTTAGTGTGAAGCCCTTTGTGCAAGTTTCAACTGAGGTGGGAGTTAACACATTAAAGATATTTCAGGGTTATGTCAGACTGGTCTGGATAAGTATTCAAAACTAATCTCCACCTTGTTTGAACTGACAGGCTTTGGAAAACATGGCAGATTCTGCCAGGATACTCCTTAAGTGAGCTGCAATGCTCCTTGCTGAATTGCTGGTGAGGGTCCAACCTATGCTCACATTGGAACCGGTGCTTAGTTTATCTTAGTTTATGCTGGTTCTATCCTAGGGAAAAAAACCCCTATGTTTAGCATGGTCTTTTCCATCTTAATGATTCCATGATTCTGTGATGAAGAATAGCAGGGTGGAGAGTTAATTATGTAGGGCAACAGAGTATAAACTGACATACAGATTTGCTCCCACAGTGCTTCCAAGTAGGCTAAAATGGTAAACACAGATTGCTGAATTAGGCAATGATGTTCAGAAAGAAATGGGCTGAATGATGATCGATTTACTGATTTAATCACTGCCCTTCTCTTCTTATAAAAGCAGAACTAGAGGTTTACAAATATAAACTTTGTTAAACTTTCATACTATAGGAAATTACTTCTGTGGATTTTTTGTGTAAGCCAAGAAATATTCGATTTTCCATATAATAATTATATATGATATTTTATGCATCAGTTGTAATATTTTTTTTTTTACAGAAATAGCCTATCTACTACAGATACAAAAGCACTCTGTGCTACCTAGTGTCCAACTGCTATCTAGATGCCTCCCTAGAAACTCCAAATCAGGCAATTAAATGCTGTGAAGCCCATTCACTTTTAACTGATGGTACAAGCTCAACTCAGGCCCTTCAGAAGAAATCTATGCCTCTGGGGTTAGTAGTACTTCATGCTGCCGCCTTGGCTGCCTGGAGCTGAGGGCGATGTATTATTTACGAGATTATTATTAGATCAGCAATGATGATCCGTAATTCACTGGTGATGCTTGATTCTGGGCAGATGTTCTGGAATCAAAGGTGTTCGGAGTGATCTGCACAGTGGCCTGGTTTTTATGCTGAGGTCAGATTGCCTTGCAGACATTCCAGGCAGTCTCACTGGACTGATCCAGTGGTTGTGATGGGAATCACCTCGGAACAGCCCCAGCACACTCACCCTCCTGTCCTACTGCTCTCGTCTCCCAGTCCAAGGCTGCTCCTTCTAAACATCACCTGGAGAGTTCCCAGCCATGGGGAAAGTCTCCTCTCAGATGGAATTGGACACTAGCAAAAGAATGTAATCCTTCTTTTTTTAACAAAGTTAATAATCCCACTCATTTGTTAGGAACACAATGTCAGAAACACGTTCACTTTTTGACATTTAAATGTGACCTTCCCTTAAAATCATAATGTACTCTCTCCCTTGCATGATGCTGGCTCTGACATTCTTAACCCATTTATATAGGAGCAGTGCAGCTGAAGAGAATCCAATGATGTAACAAACCACATTTTAAGAGGTTTTAATTTTTTTTCTCCCAAATCTGGGTCTTGCCTCTATTCTCTGAGGTCCTCATAAACACTTCCTTGGCTCTGTCAATCAGGACTTTAAAACTCCTAACAGTTTGGAACAACGCATGGTCATTCAGGCTCATCAACTAACTGGGCATTTCTTCTTCCTTGTCCTAATATTGATTTCCTAGAAAATCATTCTGAAACCATAACTTGCATTTTAGGGGTGGGAAAAGATAACTAGCTATTTAGTTCTTAATCTAAATTAAGAAAATCAATCAATCAGCATGTGCTTCCATTAATGGGCAGTATTTATTTAGGATTAATTAGGGTGGTGTTTCCAATTATCCATCATGCCTATGAACAAGTTAAAATGCATGTTTCCTACCTGCTGCCAGGGAACAGTAACCATGTGCCAGCTGAGCTGCAGTGATTTGCTGCAAGTGCATTCCTGTGCCTGGGGCAAACACAAAATTATACACATCACTTTGCCCTCTCTCGTGGCAGGCTGAGCCTTATCCTGTAAGCTGGCCTTTGCTTTCAGATAAAAGCATGCCCAGGAATGGTTGCTGCAGCTTAGCTGACTCATGGTAACTTGTTGAACTGTTGTGATTTGATCATCTCTTCTGTTTTTCTAATGAAAGCAGAATTTTTTTCAAGGTCCTCATTCTCTGAAGCTGTTCCTTAGGATAAAAAAACCATCCATCATCAAACTAGTGACACAACTACAAGAGTGGGCAAAACTGCTCTTCTGCATATTCTTGTAGCTTATGGAAGGCATTTAATAAATTCCTTGATATCAGACAGTTTTAATCTACATGGCTGGTAATTGAGATCGCTACTTGGCATACATTCATCCTGCATCTCATCTCTCCCTCCTATGTATATCACATCATATCTTAATTAGAAAAGTGAGTAGGTCTGCCTTGGAATACACTAGGAACGTGCCTCTTGAGGAAAAAAAGCAAAGTCCTGTTTCATATTCCATTTCTTTTGACTGCAGAAGAAGGATCAGAAGTTATAGCATGTACCACATAGACATGAATTTTTCTACCTGATGACAGTGGATGTCCTTTCAAGAAAGAATGATCAGCATTTTAGTACCTAACTGGCAACTTGTTGAAAAGACTGAGGAGCTGAGGTTTTGCTATACACCAGCAAGCCTGGAATTGCATTTGGAGAATGAGTCAGCCAAGCTGTCCAACACGGAGAATCAGATGAAATCAGGCGTGGGTTCACAGCCTGAGTCCTAAACCCTGGGAAATTACAGGCCCTGAAGGGGATCTCAGCATAGCAACATGGCAAAAATAACATAGTCCACAACAAGAATAAAAATTCTTCCAGCTAACAGGTCTCCTCAAGACATATCTCAACTCTTCTGACCACAGCCCTAGAGAAAAAGAGTGGCCTTGATTAAAAAATGTGCTACACGTCCACAGATTTAGGACCTGCTTTTCAGAAGCCATATTAATCAGGCTTTTATTTACCAATCCTAAAGACTAAATGGTTACAGCTGATCAGACTTTGTATACCCAAATATAGGGACAGTCTGGGACTTCAGCAGCCAAAATTCCAACGGGAATATAGCTGAACTAAAGCATTGGTAAGGCTGAGAAAGGACTGGTGGACCTTGTCCTCATAGAACAGCTCTAACCTTGAATAGCCATCCTCAAGGAGGGTAATCTGGGAGGAGATCAGTCTAGCTCTGGCACCTGGGGGTTGCCTCCTCTGTCCTGGCTCATGGTAGCAGAAGCTGGATGGTCTCAGCACAGTCAAGGGATTCCCAAGGATTGCCCGGTTGTCTCAGCAGAGGGCAAACATGAGGATATCTGCACCACCTCTGTTCTATCTGGACAGCTTACAAGGCTGGAAATAGCCTGGTGCTGGCATTGCTCACAGCAGTGGATTTCACTTAATGAAGGCAAAACCAGTTCCTTAAACTGCATAGTTTTGGCAGGTAGGATAACCTCAGTCAGAGCACTCCTCCCCTGGTCTCCCTTCCACCACTTCTGCCTTTCCTTAGGCATGCAGGAAAGCCTGTGATTTTTTTTTTTTAATTTTTTTTTAATGCCCTGTTTTCAGTAGGGCGCCTTAAAGGTCAAGTAAGACATTTGATATATTTTAACACAGGCAGCTTTGGAGATGAACAGATTTGACATATTTAAATAAAACATCCTAATAGTATGTTCTGGCCTTGAAGGCCTCAGGCAGCATACATTGTATTTGTTAGACACTATGGCTTAATTACTCTCATAAATGAATTATACCCCTTTCAATTTAAAACCATAAGTGTTGCATTTGAACTAGGGTCAAATTAAACTTTCTGTCAATTATGCAGATTACTTAAGCAATTATGTAAATTGTTAATAAATTCTTAAACGGAGGGAAATTTTTTTTCCTGCAAAAATATATATTTTATGCATTACCAAGCTTAAATATTTTCAGCACATTAAAGTATGGGAGAAAAAAAGAGTATGGTTTTAAATAGCTCTCTTGGGACTTGCTTCACTATCTCCATCTCAGACGCTGGTGATTTGGGGTCATCTGCTCTCCAGCTGGATAAGAAGGGGTCCACTGAGTTAACACCAGGTGATGGTTTTCCTTCTTTCACGGTATGAAAAGTGCCACTGAGCTTAAGGCAGGATGCTGTGGTGGCGACAGCCAGCACTGTCACTTCTTAGAGGTCAGCATAAGCTCCCCCTACATCACATACTTTGTAAGGCATTTCCATAGATAAAAAGCTTTTGGAAGCAGAAACTGTGTTTTGCATCCATTTGCTTTATTGTTTAGGGTCTGTCTCTTTCAGTGAGGAAGAAGCAAGAGCTTTGCTATTGACTTAAGTATATACTGGTTAAATTCAAGAACAATGAAAATATAATCAAAGTAAAAGCGTTTCCTTCTCTGGATGTGTATTTCCTTCTGTTCTCCAACCACGGAAAGCAAAATCCTAATCTTGCTTCCATGAGGAAGAGAGTGGGATTACACAGTTACGACCAAGGAACAATCCCTCAGAATTCAGGCCACTGCTTGCTGGATGTGTTTTGATGTAATCACACTGAATTTATTTCAGTGCAAGAGTGTTTGGAATTTTCAGGGCTCTGTTTTAGTCCTGTCATTAGGAGGCTCAACTCTCCCAAGACCTGCTAGTCCTGTCACATCCACCAGTTTAACGCTAGTGTAACCTGATTGACTTAATTAGAAGTATGCCCTGCAACGAGAAGAGAATCAGGTCCATTAACTTCTGTGGGAACTTTCATTAGGGCTCAGTTCAGTCTCCAGGGGCTTCTAAATGAATTAAAGCTACATCCATTTTGTGCCCCCACAGAATCCCAGAAAGGTGCAAGTTCCGTTTCTGTGTCACCTCCACCCATTTGCACTGACTTGCATGTTGCTGTTATTGAATCCTGCTGATTTGTGTTCCTCCCAGGCCAATTTTTGCTTGTCAAAAAACCACAGAGGTTTCCAAGTCTCTACAAAGATACGTCCATGATTTATCTCAGCCTGGCTCTCGACTCACAACTTAGTCCTGTTTCTACCATGATGCAAGTTGTTCCAGTGCCGGGTGGGGTGAGAACTGGAAATCCCACCAGGAAAAACAGGAAAGCAGACTAGTGGTTGGGTCTAGGAGTTCAGGAGCTTTTGCATCTCAGCTTTGGCAAGGGCAGTGTTCAAACCCAGAACTTGGGCGTTCCCAACTTGGCCCGTGACTAATTGAAATCCTAATAAAGAAGAGGCCTCTGCCCTCAATCCTCCGGGCCACTTACCTTGTGCAAATTAACATTTTAACATCAGTTATAAAATGTGCTACATCTCTGGGAGGTGGGTGGAGGGGGACATGAGGGAGGGGGAAGCATCTAATGCAATGAAATATGCATTTCAAAGCTTAAAAAGAAATAGGGAAATTCAATGAATGCTAAATTATGGATCTACAGAGGGTCATCTGTAAAAATCTACACGGCGATATCTTTAAACTCCAGAGTATTAACCAAAGGCATGGGGCAAACAAACCTGGCAACCCTTTACTTTTTATTCTTTGTGACACAGAGAAAATACTTTATAAAATACTAGATGAAAGGGCCCTTTCAAAGCTACTTTGCTTTTATGGTGCCTTTCTCTCGAGTTGTTCTGCATACTTAAAAGTCAGAGGCACCTTGAGTGGATTACATTTTTATTTTTTTTTTAAAGTGCATTATAGCTTTTTTGCAGCAGCCAACGTAACAGCCACCCGACCTGCGTTCCCAATGCCTTGTTGTCATCATGATAAGCATTTACTGTGATAGGAAGGCAAAGAGAATCAACCTTTTTAAACACACACAAAACCCTCGCTGCTTTGTTGAAGCAAGCGGCAGCCCCGGCTCACAGGGATACACAGGGGCTGTAGACAGAAAGCTATTTAGAGCATTGAAAACAGGCTTATTACCCTGCTATTTTTTTGTGCACAGGATTTTTTTTTTTTACCCTCCCTCTCTCTCTCTCCCTCTCTCTCCCTTTTTTTTTCCTGTGACATTAGAGAGTCCGAAGTGACATACATTTTTTATAGCTTCATAAAGTCGTCTCCTGACCGGGTCACCCTTCTCATAACTAGGGAGCAGAACGCTTGAAAAAAGCCATTCATCAACGTGAAAGGAGCCGCTGTCTACTGGCTCCAATATGCACACAGTCTGGCAAGATTCAGCTCAGTGCAAATGCTAAGTTACTCCTTTGCTAATGCCAAATGACCCGCTCACTTCTATTAGCACACAGAAGGGGACAAGAAGGGCATGGCTGCTGTCCGTGTCTGCATAAATGCCTCTCAAGATGCAGACCGGGATCAACACTTCTTGCTAAATGTACTGAACACATAAAAAAATTAGTTTCATATTTATACTAATTAAATATTCAATTAAACAAAGATAAAATTATGGGAAGAAAATTTGTTCTTGCCTAATGGGCTATGTCCCATTTATTACTTTTCCACACATATACCATTAAAATCTCTGCAAAGGGATGCAGGATTGTTACTCCTGGTTTATGTCTTCCCCTTGCTCCCCCACGGCTCTTTGTTCTGATCTGAGCCTGGAGGACTGGGGAGGTAAAACCAGGCAGAGGGACAAGCAGACTTCCCTTTTTCCTGCGGGAAAGCTCCCCAGTGAAAGTGCTGTGCTGCGAAACACAGACATTTGCAGAGGGTTTGCATACGGGAATACAGCGACACATGGGAAAATGGGAATGATTATCCTGGATAAGGCCTCTCTTTGCTATTAATGATGACCAAGACCAGCTGCCTTCAAGGTACACCCTGGAGACCCTCTAGTGGGCAACTCTGGGATGACCTGCCAGGAGAAGAAGTTTCTTCCTGACCCTCAATAATTAGAGTTTAGATTTCTGCCAGGGAGCCCGAGGGTTTATCCCAACCCCTTGGAAAAAGTGCGCTGAAGATGTTCAAAATGAACATTAGTTTTTTGTCATTATCAAAATAAATGTCAAATGGCTTTTTCAATCTTGCTTTGGACTCCAGAGAGGCTTTGTGGTAATGAATCTCATAGGTTAATAAGTCACTGGGTAAAAAAGCAACACCAAGGAAACTGTTTACTTTCTCAAATTTAAATGCACTTCATTCTTCTTGAGTTATAGGAAGAGTGATAAATCATTCTTTGATTTAACTTCTCTAAGCTGTTCATTATTTTGCCAAACTCTTTCACTCATCTTCTCTCTGACTCACCATCCCCTAGTGCTAAACGGTCTTCCTAGTTTTCATTTATGATCTTAAGAAAGAATTTCACTACTGCTTTTTATTTTTGTGGCATTTCTGTGAATTTCTAACTCGTATAATTTTGCAGAAAAGGCGATGATAAACTGCTTATTCATACAGTACTCTGGTACCCCTACCTTAACAGGTTTAGTCCAAATGTCATTTTATTTTTTCTGCTGTTTTCACTGCAGCTATACATTTAACCATGGCTTCATTCACCTTTCCCTAATACACAAAACTTCTGTATGTTTTCTTTTTTTTCTCCCTTGAAAGATTATAAATACAAGGGAACTCTGGAAACTACAGGTCTATGTAATTAGAGCTATGTGCTTATCTGGGATTTCCTTTTTTACCAAACATGAAGGTTTACAACAGCTGCAGGTTTGGGGTTTGCTTTTTTGGGGGAAGGGGTTTGTGGTTTTTTGCTTTTGAAAGCAGAATGCTTTTGCAGGATGAATGTAGTGAGGCTCTTTACCTAGAGAAACCTGGGTTCACCATAACATTTCATTTGTACAAATAATAGTTGAGTATTTTTCTCATTACTAGCCAGAACTAATAGTCTCCATCTTTCTCCTGGTCAAGGCACTAACTTTTAAAATAATGTTCAACAGAAACATTCTGAGTTTTCTCAGAAGCAAACTGGGAGTGTTTCGGCAGCAAGTAGGTCCAGAGGAAAATTAAAGTGCATTATTAGTGCTTCCTGAATAATGTTCTTTCCAGAACCCACCTCAGCAGATCTCAGATATTAAGTGGAGGAGGCAGGCACATCAGAAGAGACTCTAAATCTTTTGTTTGGAGGCAATCAACATGGTGTGTCTTATGGGCCTTTCAGAAGCTGTCAGTCAGAAGCAGCTTCCCAAACTGCATGTGTGCACATCACACTGCAGTAAGTCTGTGCTATAAAATTCAGAGATCCAACCAGAGAGGGGGAAAAAAAATCAAGCTTTCGTGATTCCAAGCTTTGGGTCAAAAGTCCCAATGGAAAATTTGGAAGGCCTTATTAACCCTTCTTTTGTTATTGCTGTTCAGGAATCTTCTCCAATGAATAGCACTTTCTTCAAAAAGTCATTTTCCAGTTAGATACATGAAGGTCAAAGAAAGGCAAAAAATGTGGGGGAAGTTCATATATGGAGCCAGTGGCTTAAACACAAACTGCTGACCCCGTTCCTTGATGCAGACACACTGCTGTCCTGCTTTGAGCTGCCTGTGCAGGAAATAGAGTAACACATATGAAGATATTTGGGTGTCAAGGCAGCCAGGCTGTAATTGCAAATTACAAAAGAAGACGGTGAGGCTGCACTATTGATTGAGTGTTTGGAAGAGAAACTAATGTAAACATAGTGCATTCTGTAAGCATCATACCTTGATTGTGCCAAGTTAGATTAAAAAGGGCCAGAGGATTTTCTGCTATGGAAGGAGTTTGTCAAATGTTCCCCTTGACAACTGAAAGTCTTTCCCAAAATAGTGTCTCTCGAATGGTTTGCTTCTTTTCTGTGTCATTTGCCATGAAGCAAGAACCTCACAAAGAGAAAGCAACAACAACAACAAGTTTTGATTGGTTTTGCAACAGAGATTCTCTTTAAAGTCCCAAATGGTTTCCAACTGTTTCAGATTCAAAGCAATTCCAATTATATGTGGAATTTGAAGCACAGAATTGGACCATACGAATGGATGGAGTTTGAGCATCCCTCATTGCTCTTCTGCCATCATCCCAGTGAATGTGGTGTGACACTGAAACTCTGAAGATGGGAACTACCAGGCTTTAACAAAGGTCAAATGTCTGCTTGGATCAGCTAGGTTAAAATTCACCTGCAGGCTGCCTGTCCTGTTCCTAGGCTTCCTCATCCTATTGTGCTTCCTGAAGTCTCCCTGTTGTTTTCTGGGCATATTAAAAATCACACTAGAAATCAGCAGAGAACAGAGGCTCTCAGTCCCTCAATCTAATCTTAAAATACAAACCACAAAGAAGAGTTATCTGTGAAGCAGAAGGGAATTTGGGGTTTCTTGAACTCTTCAGAAGTTTCAAAAATTGTCTTCAAAAGCAATGAAAATGTAACTGCTTTTGCTAGTTCTCATGTTTTCTTTGCTAGATTATTTTTTGAGTATATGTTTTCTTGTAAGGTTTGTTAAACAGTCTAGTTACAGCCAGTTTCATATTCACGATTTCCTTTGGTTTCACTGTGACTTACATAGGAATTTGTGGGCAGAACTCGATGGCTGAGTAATTTATAGAGAAGGTCAATACTTGATTTGTGTGAATAATTGATTTTTCAGCTTGTTTGTGTTTTTTTTTTTTTTTTGGTAAACAGACTGTTTAAAGTCCAGCTGAAAAAGAGCCTTTGTTAATGTCCTGAATGCCTCAATGAGTTGAAGAAAAAAACAATCCACAGTGAAATATTTTATTCTTGGGAAGTCTTAATTTTAATCAACTTAAAGTGTACTGAGAACAGAGTGATTTGAGTTGAAAAGGAAAATTAACAAAACATTGGAGTTTTTCTTAGACTTCTTCAAAAGAAACAATTTGGTCTGTTTGACTTTTTCTTTTCTTTGCTCTTAAACCAAAAAAGAATTATGAAAGAAGCTTTTACAACCAAAATATTTGTCTAGCTGTAACTATTGCTGAAAATAACTGCCAAGTGTGAAGAAATTGAGTATTGTCTTTTCTGTTATTTCTGTTATTCTTAAAGTCTTCGGATTTGCCTATCAGACCTTGAGCTCTCAATTTAAATGTCAAAATATACTGAAATTAAGTGTGACCTGGAAGAAAATATAGATTGGGTTCTGAGCAACCTTGGGTGCCCTAAAGGGAACTATATTTGCTTGTTTTAATGCAATTCTAATTTTTCAAGTTTAATTGAAACTCTGAAAACAAACAAAATAAACCTGTTCCAAGTAGAAAAAGAAGTAGCATTATTTGGAAATAACCCTTTTTCTCCAAATCTGAGGTCTGTTCTCTTGTTAGAAAAATATTCCCATTCAGGTTTCTGTTCCTGAGGTCCCACCTTGAATGTGATATTGGCACCTCCAGTCTCTGTATCATTTTCCAGCCACGCTCTCCCAACAACTCTCGTATCTCCCAATCATACAGCACTGTAACCTTCAAATCCTTATAACAGCTTTGCCCCAATCTCTTGCTTCCATTTTTCTGCATCCTGCTACTTCTCTCTCTTTCCCCAACACACTGTCCTATCTTTTGCCTCCCAGTCACATCTTGCTGTTGGATCACTTCATGCTGCATCCCATTTGCATACTGAATACCAGCAGAAACAAGGTACCAATGTCGTGGGACATGACCCACAACATTTAGATTGAGATGCACATTTTTGGATCACTCACCCTAATCCCAATTGAGATGAAACACATCTGAGCCACAACTTTGGCAGATGGCTCACAAATCAGGTGTTTGCAAAATCCCCCCTAAAAGTGGGAAGTATTTGTGTATGCTTTGTAAACTCCAACACTCCCCAGGTGACAAAGAGCCTGGTTCTCTCCTCGGGCATCCAGGCTGGGCTTAGTTTTCAGGGGATTTCCCAAAAATCATACTCTGTTTTTCTGCCTTGAAATTTTTTGGAAAGGATTTTACAGGGCCTTTTGGGGGAATGGTTTTTGTGTTTTTCTAGTTTCTTTTCTTTTTCCTATTTAATTTTTGGAGCTCACCTCAACCTCTTGCTCAGTCTCCTGTAGATAATTAGCTTGAATGCCATTTCCATCCGTTGTGCTAATGTGAAATCAGACAATGTCAGGAACTGGGAGAATGGGTTTTGAAATGAGATTGCTTACTTTGTGGGTGTGCAGAGGGGATTTTTTTTTCCCCTGGACTTGGGGAGCCACTGGTGAGAATGCTTCAGATATCTTTTCACTTGCTTTTATTAACTACATTGTACAGAATTTACACCAAGTCAAGAGCAATACACAAATGGCTGAGAGAAGGGAAAACAGCCCCACTTGCTCCCTTCACTTGAAACAAACATCAGTGAGGTTACAAAGGGTAGTTATGAATCATTTGGAAACTCATGTTTTTCAACCATCTTTTAATAGTTGCTTGTCCCCTTGACAGTTGCTGCCTGCACTCTTCCCAGTGGTGTCTGTATCAGGAGATGTGTTAATCAGCTTTATGAAGTTTGACCATAGCAAGCCTCCTGCCTATACTCACTCAATCAGTGTTTAGCCTGCTGGTGCAGTTCTCCTCTTCACTGTTCCACTGGTTGAGTTCATTGTTCCAATATCCTTGGTGGAGTTAGCTGGGAAGGGATTCTGCACAAGGTCAGGGTGCCTCTGTTTCATCCTTCTCGTAAAGTCTGAATGAAGTTCAGCGGAATGACGCTTCTTTAAATAGTGTCTGTTATTTTTTTTTCTGATTTGCCTCCAGATTCCTGGGAACAAGGGGCTTAAGTCTTGCCCAGTGTTGTAAGTCAGGAGGAATGGCCAGAGAGTTGCAGATTTACACAGGCATAAAACAAGTGGAAGTGAAACCAGAGTCTCCAGTTCTTTTATCCTGAGCACAATGCCCTTTTGCCTTTTCTCTGTCTTCCACTGAAAAGAAAGATCCCTACACCCACCACCACATTGCTTTCCTACCACCTCATTACTCTTCTCTGAATGCTTCTTGCTTTACCATTTCAATGGGGAATGGGTCCGGAAAATTTACAACAGCCCTCTTGTCTCCAGGGGAGGAGAGGAACCCTGGAAGGTGCTGGGTGAGCTCACCAGCTCTCCAATCCCTCCTATTTCCTAGGGAATGTGCTTAATATCTTCTAGGCTGAACCCCATTCTTGAGCTGTGATCCTGTGGTGAGACATGTGGGTCTCTGGCCTTGTGCTTGTTTGAAGTCCTGTACCAGAGCATGTCAGTGCCCGTCCCCTGCCCGTATCAAGGCTCCAGACATCCAGCGAGTGTAAACCAATCTTCCCAGCGCGTGATGCATGCACAGCAATTTGTTAAATTTCCACATATGACACCTCCTTCCCCCGGCAACCCTCCCCACATTTCCTCTCAGCGTAGTTGAACTTTAAAAGGCCCAGGAGAAAAAAGAAATAAGACTTTAAATAATTTATTTTGGAGAAACAGTCAGTGAAGAGGAACAAATAATGTTTCACTAAAAGAAGCGGGACCTTTGACACTCCCCTCTTCGCTCGGGTACCTGAAGGCCTAGCCGGATTGCATTAGTGAAATTTTCATTTGATGGCATTTTAATATTCTGCCTTGATGACTTTTTAGCAACATTTACTTTCAGAGGTCTTGAGTGCTCCCTCGGAGGAAATGAAACATGTCAAAGCCCATTACAAAAATCAAAATTTAAATACCTCGGCCACATTGGGGCTCACACACAATCCCATCAGCGCTTAAACTGCGGCTCACAACTACTCATTCACTTGCTCAGTTGGTAATGAGTACATTTGATGAAGCATTCTGGGGTCATGGAACATACGTTAGTGATCTAAACTTAACCCATTGATTGCTTATACACAGAGGGACCAGGGGAGGGGGTATTTTATTGAAAAGTAATGTTAGAATAATTTCCGTCAGGGCTGAAATAACTTTTTTCTTTTCCTTTTTTTTAATTTTTTTTTTTTAATTTATTTAACAATTGTTTTGATGAATTGGAATGTTAATAAGCATGATGGGAGGACTTTTTATTTAAGGTGGGGAGGAAAGAGCCAGTCTGGGAATACAGAGCAGTCAGCTCAGTTCTTCGTCCACTCAAAGGCAAGTACAATGCTGGGGCTTTCTTCCTATGAAACCTACATTTGAACTTCACTGGAAATTTTCCTCATTTTATCATCTACCTTCTTTTCTTACTGAAATATAGATTGGCATGGTGGAGGGAAATGGAGATGTTCAGCATAACATAGTAGAGTGGTAGCAAGAAAATGCTGTATCCAAAATATCATAGCTAGAATTCAGCATTAAAATTTTCTATAAAGTATCTGCACTATAAAAATCAATCTGTACATGTACTGCATTTGGTTCCAGTGTGGAGGTTGCATTTTCTCTCAACCATTCCCCTTTTCTCCTTATTTTTCAAGATACCTAGAACAAACAGCTGCAAATGTATATCTTTCCCTTCTTTCTCCTCTCCTTCTCCTCAAAAATGGGAAGCATTTTCCTGCTGTATGCTAACCTCTTCCACGAGATTACCATGATTTCAGTACTGCAGTGTTTTGCTGTTATCATCTTTAGTGTGTGACCTATAATCAGCAGCTCAGCAGTAGATTCAAAAGTCCTTCCAGCATTTCCATCCCTAAAGAAGACTGGCTTCAAACTGCTCTTTGGCATGCTCATGCAATCCGCACAAGCTTTCTTGGTTTGTCCAATAATTTGTGTCCTTTCAGTCAGACAGATCTTCTTCATCTTCTTCCTTCCAGTTCAATGTTAACTCCAGCATTCAGACAGTAAATAGGCTGCAGAACCCAAAAGTTCATCAGGATCCAGAAAAACCTATTATGCAGGAAAGGCCAGCTATCACAAAATCTTTACAGACAACTTTGCATGCATGACAACCACTTTCTTCCAGCCAAAGATTTGTGTTCCAGCGTAGAAGCTCCCATTTCAGCACTAAATTGGCTCCTGTACGCATTTTGGATTTGCCTCTTGGAGCAGTCCTAGTAAGATGCACTTCTGATAACTTTGAGGTGTTCAGTCTTTGGCACTGGGGTTACAGGAGGAATGAAAATTGTCTTAACTGAGTAATTTGTTGAAACAACAAGCTGCAAATTCCTCCATGTTACAGACAGCTAAAAATCTGAAATCTGGAGAATTTTGCAAATATGCTGAGACAAAATTCAGACCCACAGTGACGTTCACAAAGGACAATCACCCTTAGACCTGATTTCATATGTGAGTGATAAGATGCCAAACAGCCCTTGAAGATGAAGGAATGATCAAACTTTGGAAAACAGCTTGGATCTCACCTGAATATCAATGACTTTTTGAGCTGATGGGAGACTTTCTCCCTCACACACCATTAGATAGAGATTAGACTGGGCTGGCAATTCCCAAAGGCAAAATACAATAAAAACATTGTACATGGGGAAGGTTGTAACCCTTTCTTTTGTTGATGAAAGAGTAGCATAACTCTAAGGATTCATAATATTAAACAATTGTAGGTATGGTGAGGAAACCAGTATTAAATTGAATCAGGCCCTACCACTATTTTGTTGTGGGCTTTTATTGCTAGGAGGAACAAAGAATGCAGGAAGCACCTTGAGTGTAAAAGCTCTTTCTGGGATTATGAAGGACAAGTGGTTCAGTGCAGATTATACATGCTATAAATGTTGTCAAAAGTCCAGTTGTGGCCTCTTCCCAATTATTCTGCATTGCACTAACCAGAGAGGAGGAGGGAAAATGCTGGTTGTTATAAACAAACTTTAGGAGTTTCCGCTATTCCATTTTGCAGTCTCTTGGGTTATGTCACAACTCATTGTGGCCAATTTAGCTGTAAAATATTTTGAACTTTTTTTTTTTTAGTAATCTTCAAGAAATGTGCTTGCAATCAATTTTTTCAAGAAAGAATAGTTAGCAGGAGCCAGTTTTAACCACATATATTTAGATAATGTCAAATAGCAGCACAGGCAGTTAGCGAATTGGGGGAATTCTTCAGTGGATTTGTGTAATGAATAATTTTGACATTCTGAGAAAAGAAAAAGGAGAAAAATTCTCAGAACTTGTTACAGATTCTTCACTCATCTTTATTGATAACTGGGTAAAATCAATACAGTATGAATGAGGGATCCTGAAATCAGGTAAATGGGACAAATACAAGGAGGCTTCTGAAATTCTTATTCTTGGTGAGCAGCATCAGACTTTTTACTTTTGCAGAATTTGTCAGTATATCCATTACAGAACCAGGGAGCAGAAATTGATCTGTGAGAGCTGTCCTCATCACACAGTAAGAATGCAAAGCAGAGGACCTCATGTGCACTCCAGACTTTGACGTCTTCATGCTCAAACCCATAGAAAACAGCAGCTGAGCGATTTGACTGTTGTGTGATAGTCACTCTGAGACAACATCACCACTGAAAAGCAGCCTGGTTCCACTTGCCCTGGTTCTGCCAATCTGACTCAAGACCTGCCCATGAATTTGTTGACCCATTTCTCCCTCGTTCTGGTGCCCGCCCCGCACACCGCGTGTGCAATAAATCCATCGCACACGATGCTGCACTGCTCTTCTGTAACATGAATTTATGCTAATGGCTGTCTGCATATGCTTATATCACATATCTATATTAAACTTAATAGTCTGTTACATTGCTTCTTAACCCTGTGTCCACACATGATTAACTTTTCTGATTTCTTTCAAAACCGTTATTAACACAGTGTAGCATTTCACTCAACATGTCACCAACTTTCCCTGCCTGATGCGGGATTTGGGGTAATTATGCAGCCCTATAGCTCTGTCAAGTAACACTGTACACAGAGAGTTAGGAGTTTATTCAGAGGTTTGGGGAGCTGCATGGATGTGTGTTTCTGTTCAGTTATTTCTCCTTAAAGATAAGTGGTGGTAAAGGATGATCCTTCAAAAGCCACTTTTTAACCAAGTGATACTTCATTTCATTCAGTTAAATGAATCTTTTTGGGTCCAGATGTCAAGTTTAGACAAAGGAGCATCAGCATGCTTAAATTTGTAGTGATATTCATGAAAGTCACTTGAAAGCTGGAGTTTAAAGAATCATTCAGATGACGTGGAACTCATTTGAAAACCTTCCTGGAGACCTAGAAGGAGACAGACTTGAACCACTTTGACAATTTGATGATCACAATCATAAATATTCTTTTTATGTGAATATCACATTAAGAAAAATTAATTTTTATATGGCATAAAATACTGTATTTGCTTTTAGACATATATTTTCATTGGGAACTCCAATGAAGCTCCTAAACTTTCTGCTCAAGGGTGCACTGACACATTTTCTTCCCTCAGTCACGGCTCTGACTGCGGCTGTTAAAAGCAAAGAAGTTTGAGCTGGAAGGTTATTCTGTATAGCATATGTTCTGAAGTCAGAATTGCAGAGAAAACTCTGCAGTTTCATTTTCATGACACATTTTAAGGTTAAAATGCTACTGTCATTTATAAGCCTCTGAAATCATGAAGTTGTGCTGGAATCCAAAGGCCTTTGGAAAACTCTGCCTGCTGCATTTCACACTGAGAAGATGAATTTGGTATTTCCATCATATTTTATCTGTGGCCTTTGAATTTTAACTAGTTAGAAGATGGGACAGCAAAGAAAAAAATCACAAAAAATTGTATATTATCTGTACCTTCATGCAATGTACATTTTCAATTCCATGGACAGATAGGCAAGACAGGGGCTCCTGAGGTGCTTTGAAGGGAACAGCACCTGACTTCTTGGGGCACACTCTGCTTGCTGAGTGGACTGGCATTTTTTACACTGAGGGGACAAATACATAATTTACTACCTTATGTGCAAATGTACTTCTAGCTTCTGCTGGATCAGTTATGGCTCACAAACTTCTGCTCCAGTACTTGAACTTACTTTATCCTTTAGTCTCTGGCCAATATTTTTTTTATTTTTACTGGATGACAGTTTGAACTGATCAAACTGTTTCTCTAGCATTATGTAGGGCTTCACTGGCAGCCACAAAGCTATGAAATCATTGTAATCGTGATGCAAAATCACTGTAAATGTTTTTAACACTAGACTACTTAAAAAAATCTTGCCAAGGGCATTGGAGATAACCTAGATTGAATTGCTCAGGTGATAGTCCTGGCTATCCCAAAGGTTGGGAAGTATCTGATCCAGACCAGTACCATGCTTAAATACAAAACAAGTGGCAGCCAAGTCTCTGTGAGCTCTCTAAAATATTGAGCTTTCTCTGGTGTAATACATGTAGCCATTATGAAACAGATTTGGCACTAGGGAGGCAAAAACAGAGTGAAATACCAGAGTGCTCTTGGGATTGATTGTATCACAGAAGTGAACAGGGAAAAGGAAAGGACTTTTGCTAGTGGGAAAAAAAAAAAAAGACTTGACAACTCAGGATGTGTTGTAACAAGAACTTGAATAAAATAAATAGAGAGCATTTTCAGGCTGTGGGGGCTGAACAAACACCATCAGTCTTCCCTGGGCTGGAACTGCATCAGTCTCACCCACAGCTCCCTCTACTAAATTAAAATCCCATGGTAACTTTAGTTACACAGGGACACTCTGGCACAGGACATTCGCTGAGGTCTCCATGACGTGTATAATCATATATGGGATTTCTGAGTGGAAGGTTTTGGGGAGATGCAGCCTCCCACTGGCACAAACCCCACAGACCATGTCCCAGGGTGGCTTGATGTGGGCATGTTCAAGAAATCCAGCAGCCTGGATTTACAGACTGGATCTACATCCAGATCTTGGCATGAGAATAAATTGGTCATCAAACTAATACTGTGCCATGATTTTCCATGTCTCCTGCTGACATGCCTTACTCTTACCTACCACTTCTTTACCAGTCCTCGCTTTCAGATTCACACTTAAATTGTCCCTTTCAGGATGCTTTTGCCTTTCCTATTTTACAAGAACCATGAAGGAAATACCAGAAACTTTGTTTTAGTGCCACTAATCCTGTATTCACTTGTGTTGTTACTTCACAATTATTTGAAGGATCTTGAATTTTGGCTGGGGTAAATGCTTTTCTCCAAATTTCAGACCTCAGTAGGTAACTTCTGAGTAGAGAGCCTGCAGTCAGGACTTCCAGGTGCTGGTTCATCCAAGTGGTAGAGGAGTTTTGTTATTGTGGTTTAGGGAGTTATTGTGCCCCACTTTGTGTGTTTGACAAGTGTCATGTGGCTCTTTGGTTTTTTAATTATTATTATAGTGGAAACACCTAATATGAGCCAAGTTCATGCAAGACTCTTGAATAAAAGATTTCATTAAAAACCTTTGTGTGGCTATTTATTATGCTGTTGATCCCTGGAAATAGAAGATGTCATGTGCAGGAGTCAGACCTTCAGCTCTGTAGAGTTTCTGCTAATTAAATTGCTAAGTGTGTCTGTTATTAGGAAAACCATGAGAAATGCAGCAAGGGGAGGGAGAGAAGTGCCCGTCTTGTCCTTTCTCTGCAGAGCAGCATTTGGATCACTCTGACCTCCAGGTCTCAGAGAAGCCGGCTTCTATCCCATCTTGGCCAAGGAGAGAAAAAGGTGACGGGCAAAGAGTCAGGGCTGGGGGAAGTGTGTGGCCAGGAGTTCATCTGGAGACTTTCAGGCAAAACTTGCCCTCCTTAGACGCACACTTCACCCTCTCCTCCCCCGGCAGCCCCGCGCATCTGACATTTCTGTCAAAAGATACCCTGAGACGCCCCTCCTCCCTCCCCCTCCTTTCTCATCCCTCGGCCCTGGTTTTTCCCCCTCTTCTTTCCCCTTATATGTGAATAGTGAGAAAATGACTGAAAACAATGTGCCAGTTTGCAGCACTTTACACTGAGGCCCTTTTCTCCTCTCCCCTGACTCGCGAATGACTGAGAGTTGTTTTATTGTACAAAGATTCTCAGAGAAAAGAACTTTTATTTTACCCAATAACACAAGAATGGGCAACGGGCAAACAGTTAGTGCCTTGTTCCCAGCTGCCACTCAGACTGCAGCGGGGGAATCGCTAATGGGGTCTCTGTGCCGCCTCTCTCCTCTCCTCCGTCTCTCTCTGTCTAGTTTGGCTCGCGCCTCAGTTGGCTGCCTGCGAGCCAGGGTAAGATGCTCCCGAGATAAGATGCTCCGATGGGTTTAATAACTCCAGCTTTAGTTTCTCAGGGCAAAAATATTCTGATTTTTTATCATCGAGACTTGGCAGGCGAGCATACAGCCGGGCAAGGCCATGGGTGGAGTGACACCACTTGTGATTTCTCCCTTTGCACCTTGGAAAAGGGGAACATAAGAGAAGAGCTGCAGCACTGGGTGCCCGTGTTAGGGGAAAAAAAATTACAAAATCATTTCACTAATACTTCAGCTGTTGATTCATAGTTGATATCTAAATGTCAGCCTTTTACAGCTTAATCATGGCTTTATTAACCCCTCTTTTTCTTAGCTGAAAGGCAGGCTGACTAGAAAGAAAGAAAAATAAAGATTGGAGGATGGGGAAGCTGAAATGTGAAGAGTGAATTAGACTTGTTTAGAAAAGAAAAGACTAGACAAGAAAAGACAAGCTGGGAAAGAAGGGTGTGAAAAAAAACCCAGAAGACATCGTGCCATTGGCTGTCCAAGTGTTTCATATTCTCAGCAGCAAAGTACGAAGCATAGTTGTTGGAGACATTGAGAATTTGGGAAAAAAAAAAAAAAAGCCTCTACTTAATTTCATCCATAATTCTCAAAGCTCATCTGTCATTTAAAATCCTTCCAACTTGTTATGCACCAAGTCTTTGACTACGGGTAGGATTTTTAGATTCTGATGAAGTTAGGTATTTAAACTCAATGAGACATGAATCATCACATTTCCTTTGAAAATCCCTCAGTTTGGGGTCTGTTTTGATTTGTTTAATTTAGCAGGATGTCATTAGATTTGAAATAACAACATCAGGGGCCAAAAAGTTTTCACAATGGACTAATGTTTTCCTGAGAACTTCTAGTCATATATAACAGAAGCAAAAATATCTATACCTAAAGATATGGGGCACCTTTTTGTTACAATACTTTAATATTGCTTGCTTACAAATATTTCTTAAGTGTTTCTGTGTGAACTTCAGGTTTTAATATTAATTTTATCGTTTATATTTTTCAGCAGAAAAAGTTTTCAGTCATTTTGAGAGATTGAAAGAGTTTATATTGCTTGCCCAAGTTAATGAATGTGCACTGTCATCTCCACCTAGACACATAGGAATTGAGAAAATTTTGTGGATATATCTTCCATTATGAATTTTATTCATGTTCTCAGTTTATTTATTTGTTAGGAAGAAAGATCTTAATGTTTTTTCTTCTGTAGTCCCTAACATGAGCTTCTGCTTCTGTTTCTCCTGAGGATCCCTTGGCTTCACTAACAGCCAGGTAGAGAGAGGAGGATAATATAATGGAAATTGTGGCAAGGATAATAAATTACTGTTAATGATTATATCTAACCTATAACTTATAAATAACTATAATATCCTTTACACATTAAGTAAAAAGTAATTGGCATGCAGTTGCTGTAGAGAATTTAAAAATGAGTTTAGATCTGTTTGAATCTCTTTTCTAAATCCTGGAAAAGCTGATACTATTAGAGATAGAGATACTATTACTAAGAAAGTCCAGGTGCATTGAAATCAAACATGCACTAGGCCAGTTCAGACCCTTTCTGTATGGATGCAAGATTGTTTAAATATCTTAATCCATTTTTGACATATGAAGTAGGTCTTCCCCAGTTTCACTAAAGCCTCATGTGCAATGTGCTTCAAAGGTTTATTTCCATGAGTGTTTTAGGTATCAAGTATGAAATGTTACATTTGTCCTTCATCCCATTTAATCCTTCTCCCTCTTACTATGGATAGGAAACACTTATTTTGGAAATTGCAAAAATACAAGCAGATATCTTTGAGTTCAAATCTTTCCTAAGCAAAATGAAGCTTTTAGTCGATAGATAGCCTGTATCTGGGTGTATTGATTCTGCACTGTTTTTCTTGGCATTGCAGAAAAGGGAAATATATTTCATATTGTCCATGTCAGAATTTCAGAAGTGCAGATCCCTGCTTTCAGTGTTAATGTTCCACAGACTGTATTTAGTGGCAATATACTGTAGAGATTTCAGGAGGCTCTTAGAAAAGGACTGGACAAACTTCACTTTCAACATCTGTAGTGCTGCAGTACCAGAATTTCTGGTTTGGTGAACCAGAATATAAATTTGGTTGTGTCTAGGTCACAACACAGTGATCCATGCCTAGTCAAAGGCACAGACAGTTCAGACATAGACAATTTGCCTTCTGCACATCACTCATTTCAGGGATGCAGATTTGTGGCACCAAATTAATTTGATACAGTCCATATGGGAAAATAAAGGGTGTGGCACAACTTTGTGTGTAGAGAACCTGTGAAAATGTCAAATTCCAATTAAACCTTGATGCCTGGCCCATAAATTTCTCCAGGTAAGTGCTGTACATTGGCTTAGACTCCCTCCCTTTCCTGCTCATACTTATGGCAAGCTCCACAGTGAGTGTGATCTTAGTTAACTGTTGCTCAGGTTGTAACTCAAAGAAGCAATTCAGGCTGTGAGAGCAACATTTCAATTATACGAATAATCAAATTCAAAATGTTATTTGAATAATTTGAGTTCTTAAATTAAGCAAGCACTTTTTTTGCAAGTGGTCTATAAATTACATTTTCCGCTACATTGGCAGTAAACGGGTAATTAATATCTCAACTTTCCTTCTTAATGTTGATTTAAGAAAAATAAAATAAGCTTAGAACATAAATGAGCTTTGCTTTCACAGCTCAAACATTATTGTCCCTGCTCAGTTGGCTGTGTAGCTCTGCTGGCTTTCTCTTTCCCATAGCTGGACTGATACAGGTCCTTTTCTTTAATGTAAATAGAGGAATTTTAGAACCAAAGAAAGTACAACTAAGTTGTGCTATTTGGGACTGTTGATTTCCAAGAAAATGTATCTTCATCTTCAAAATGAAATAATTTAATTTGTTACTTCACATCCTGTACCAACCAGGCATTCTGGTTCATTTACCCAACATCAAATGAATTTAAATTTGACTACTTTCGTGAGAGGAAAAAATATACCTAAGTTAATCCATTACAACAATAAAAATTTAAAGTGAAATAGAAAGAATATTTTAAAAATATGTCATCCAACTGCTCAGAAAGGCGCTGGGAAGATGGCCTTATTTTTTACTTTGCTGAAATAAAGAAGAGTCATTCAAATGGATAACATGGGATGAATTGTTAATATTTCTCAACCAGGGAGAAGATATTAGGTGGACCACTGGGTTACATAAAGAAGGGGTCACCAGTGACTAAATACATCCATAGTTTATTCAGTTTACCCCTTCTATAAATATTATGCTGATAGGGATGTTTATAAGAAATACACTTGCTCAAAGTGTGAAGGTTAAACATGTGCTGTTCCCTTTGTAGGGTTAAATGTAGTGAAGTTTCACCCCAGTGACAATAAGATATATAAAAGACAGCAAGGGAGACAAAGAGGGAACTAAAAAAGACTGTATGTTTCCAAAGCTGCACTTAGAAGTAGTAGAAAAATGCAGGGAAATAAAACTATCTGTTTCAAAAGGAGTTCTATTTTTCATTTTTATTTAACCAGTTACTTTTTTTTTTTTTTTTTGCAAAATATGTATAAAGCACCTATCTTAAATAGCTTTGAAAACAGATATATTTCCTATGAACTGTGAGGAGGGCATAGGAGGCTAACGATAATCATTCTTTATTTGATCACTTCCTTTGTTCATCCATCCATCTTTTAGCGAACTTGCTTTATTAACAAAAACCGTTAAAAAAGCTACTCAAAATCCACTGGATTGTGATTTTTTTTTTTCCCTCAGACTCTATTTCCTCAGTCTCTGCCTGGAGCTACAAGCTGAGCCAGCAAGGTGGTGAGAAACTGGTGAAGTGTCAGAGAGGAACAGTGAAATTTAGATTCTTAATTGTTGTAATATGGCCCTTGGGAGATGAAGAAGGGCAGAAAATGGGGGGAGTCTACATAACTGAAAAGAAACTTCCAAACACAGGAGAAGCCCTGATACACACTCAGCAGCACACAGCCTTTATGTCACTCAAATAGTTGTTTAAAATCAGACTTTTGTATGAAAACAGTTTTGTATGATCAGAACTTGTCTAGATGGGCTCAATTCTCACATTTGCTCCATGAGTGTCAACCCAGAAAAAACCTGTTGGCTACTTTGAACAGAACCTGAATTCAGGATTTGTTTGCCCCACTACATCTCACAGGGTATTGGAGGTCAGAACCTGCAGAGACTTTGGCCACAGTCCTGTTTTAAAACCTTGCACAAGCCCCTGCAAATCCCACAAGTGAGCCAGTGTGCTTCCAGCTGACATGCATTTCCAGCCCTAGGCCTTATGGAATGTTCGAGAGTATTTAGAAGATTTTCTACCTGATTCATCAGCCTAAGGAGGTATTAGACAGGAATATTTTTTTGCTGTTTGAGAAGATGAATACATGACCAGAAATAATTGCTCCATCGTTTCCTACTGGTCAGAGTTGGTAGTTGGTTAATTATTCAACAGTCTCTGGTGTTGCTGCCAAACCTGTGCTTTCTTCTCAGAGAGGAGCAGACAAGCTTGTTAGAGCAGCTGCCTTTGGACTGGTGCTTTTATGTTGATATGGGGTTTATTGAGATGCCAGCACTTTAATTTTAGTTTATTTCTTTATTTTTGTATTCTTTTATTTCTATCATTAAAAATGTACAACTCTCCCTGTGTATTTGCATTGTCAAGCTAAACTATATAAATATTACCTTTGTTATACTGTGCCATTCTTTTGAAGGAATTATATGCAGGATTTAATGTCTTAGTGGAATTCTAGAATTAATGTGTGCCTCTTTCCTGGTACCGTATGTTGCTGTTTTCCACTCGTATGGAAATGCAGGTAATCTTACGCCCTCCGTGACATGGGCAAGTGCTTTACAAAAATGTGTCTTTGACAGTTATCTTTCATACTTTAACGTGACCAAAGAGTGAGGCTCTTAACCAGTAGGCCTTGTACTACTTTGGGATTGGACAAAAGGCAGGAGTCTTGTGATAGTAGTATCCATTTATGAGTTTGTATTATCATTTCATAAGGCAAAACAGAAGGTGATATAAGCCCACTGCCATTCCTTAGTTTTTGACGGAACATATTCATCAAAAAAGCATGCAGTCCCCTGAGCTTGCAGCCATATGCTACAGGAAAATGTCACCAGTTAAAGATGTATTCATTTGCTGTTTTGAAAACTCTGTTTGATATTCATGCATTCCAAGTGTTTTGACCTAGATTTCTGTAGAGGCATTAGATCCAGTACTGAACAGGAAGCTAGACAGCTGTTGCTTGTGTAGTCAAAGGAAGAATTTAAAGTAAGGGGAAAAAAAAAAAAAGAATAAAAAAATGAAAACATTTATTAATGCATGCCAACATTTTGCGCAGCCAATATGTTTAATACTAGATTAACTAATATAAGCATATGGAGATGCATTTGTTGCAAAGCTTTAAAGAAAAGAACAAAGAAAAAAGTTGGATGTATCTAAAGTTCACAGAGAATAGAATTTGCACTTTATCCTATAAATGAAAGCCTGGTGAAATGGCAACATACTTTAATTATAAGCTACTTGCTAATGTCACAACATTTAAGTTTGGGGGCTATATTGTAGTACAAACCTCTCAGTGAATGCCTTGCTTAATCTAGAAATCTACAGGTAATAATCCTTCCTGAGTTTAGTTGCAGTCTATTTTGCTCTGAAGCTGTATAAGCAGTTTGTTTGTTGTAATCTTAGGTTCCTTTCTTGTAAATCCAGGTACAAAACAGATATAATGTAAATGTACACATCTAATTATTAAATGCTGGCATTCATTCTACAGCCACGGTAAAGATTCTGCATTTTGTTATTACTGGGTTTATACAGATATGGTTCATCTGATGCCTATAGGTCCTTTGGCCATTGAGTAACAACTGTAAATACCATGGGAAACAAGTGTTCTCTTAGTTTGAGAGGACCTTATGGGGGAACTCATCTAATCCAGCTTTAATGGGTCAAAATTCAGATGTCAAAGCTACTTGTCCAGGTTGTCTCTTCATAGCTCTTCATAGCACCTACTGCAGATGTCTTTCTTGGGCTGGGCTGGAAAGGAGCCTATTTCTTTCCTTTGACTGTCAAGGGGATTTGGCTGATTTGTCCAGATCAGGTGCCAAACCTTAAGACAGCTACAGACAAGATATTCTCTCTTAACAGTAATAAATAAGCCCAAGTCTTTTTTAAGTATTAGTGGAAAAACTTTCTAGCTATTACGTTCAAGCAGTAATCTGTTACCAATTTCATCATTTTCTGGTAACGAATTTTATACCAAGTCAGTTCAAAAATAGAGGAAAAGGTGCAAATATTTCTCCTACCTGAAAATGGTTTTCGTTTTCCCAGTGAAAAATACAAAGATGGATTATATTTTTTTCCCAATAGCTCTTTTCCTAAGTGTTTAAACAGTTTATGCAAACGCATTTCAGCTTATGGTTTATTTATAAACAGTTCAATTTCATTCTTCACAAAGGTGTGGGATTGGTTATTTATTTATTTACTTACTTATTTATGACTGGGTGAATGAAACTTTTTAAATGAGGGAAAAATGAATGAGGAATAGTGAAGAAATGATGCTGCAGTTCAGAATGAATAAATCACCAGTTCTAGATGTCATGAAAGTGAAGTCTTCAGTATGTTCATGAACAGTCAGGGTACTTGTGGAGGCCTGTTGAAAACTAAAAACCTGGATATTCCATGGTGTGGTTGAGATACTCACACACACAAATAAATGTATGTATTTAGTCTCAAATGATGTCCCATATCAATGCCCAGCCTCTGGGTTTGGATGTGCTGTCGGTGCTACAGCCTCCCCCATTAGAAGTGATGCTCAGGAGGTGCATCCTTCTTGCACACTCAGAAGCCAGTTAAGGGGAAAAGACTTTTTGGAATCACCAGTCATCAAATATGGTCCCACAGGTGTGGCAGAAACGTCATGCTACAATCCCAGGAAATGGAGTAACACTTAATGAAGATAGTTGAGAAGGGCTGTGGATATCATGGCTGTGAGGGGATGGATTGAGCAGTGATGAGAAACATAAGCCGTTGGTGGTTGGGACTGTAGGAGTTTGCAACCAAAATAAAAAGAACAAGAAAAATCATAAATGCTTCCTTTCCTGTTGATTTATGAAAAAGTATCTTACTGGCTGCTAGAGAAACTTCTCCTGTGAGGTAATCAGTAAAACACTGGACTTTTTGTCAACTGTATAACATCTGTGTAACATCTCTGTATATGGCCCTTATTTCCACAGAAATATCTAGAAAATTTGTTCCACATAATCCTGTTCAGTGTGATTACTGTTGACAGTGGAGTTTGATATGTTTGATACTTCCCTTTCCCAAATCAATCAACAAAGTTAGAGATTTTTCTAAGCCTAGTTGACCCACTGGACTTGGTTGGATGCACAAAAGAAATGTTTGGTTAGTCTGACATATGGTCAGCTTTGACACCCACCCAACTGTCCATGAATTCATTTCTGTCTGGATCATCTAGGCACAGGACCAGGATAAAGCTTGAGCACATTTGTCTGGTAATAAGATGTTTCAATCCTTCCACCCTTGCTTTCCCAGTCAGAAGACACTTTGCATCTTAAACTGACATATTTTCAATTTTTATAGTCTACTTTTCCAAGATCTTTCCATATGGTTAAAGTTAAAATTCACAGGGGCTATAGATAGCTGGGCCAGCCTTTGTATTAATCCAAACCGTGTCTGGTTAGGGAACACTACCTCTGTACAACAAAACAGGAACGAATAATGGGTTAGTTCTTTGCTAATAGCATACCTGACACAAAATATCTTGTTATCTAGCCCAAACCACTTAGGAATTAGCAGTTGCACACTGTGTTATAGGCAGTTTGAACAGATGGATTTAGAACCGGAGGCTCAAATATATCCCTTTTTGGAATTTGTCTGCCTAATTTACTCATGTTACTGTTACAGAGATACCAAGATAGCTGCTGCTACTGCTCTGCACTGTATTTACTCGGCTGCATTGCCACACAGAAATGTGATTCA
Organism: Corvus brachyrhynchos; assembly: GCF_000691975.1. NCBI lineage: Eukaryota > Metazoa > Chordata > Aves > Passeriformes > Corvidae > Corvus > Corvus brachyrhynchos. The sequence goes on along the minus strand of NW_008239758.1, from coordinate 7,807,787 downwards.
TAGACTCACAGGAATTGCAGATGGAAGAGCCATATTAGATCATTCAACCCGTCTCCCTGCTGATGCAGAATTGCTTGCTACAGCTACAGTACATTTTCTAGTGTTTTGTCTGGTCTAGTTGTAAAAGTCCCCTGACATGGGACTTCCACTGCTTCCCTTGGGAAACTACTCCACAGTTCCTCTTTCAAAATTGGCACTGTCAGAGACAGGCTAGAGAACTAGAGGGACCATTGACCTGTAGTCATTTGGGAATTCCTCCCTTCCTAATCACTAGATGACCTTGCATGGAGATGCTGCACCATCAAAATCTCATGGTGCTTGTGGACATATCATAGATTTACAGTAATGCACATTTTGTCTTCTCATTTGCCAGATACACTTTGCTTTTTCAAACCTACCAATCTCTGTTTCCTTTTCATCCCAATCCCCCTGGTGCATCTGCCAGCCCCTAACAAGCAATGACACTAAATTGACACTAAAAAACCATCTGAACAACCTCAGTCCCTGTCTGTATCCTGCACTTCTCATGTGAGGTTCAACTTTCTCATTCTCACAGATTCCTGGCCCACTGTCAGTGCCAGACTTTTTCCTCCTCATGCCAACAATACTATCTTTCTGGTTTCTTCTTTACTGCTACAGTAGCCTTTGGTTTATTCCATAAGAGTAAGACAAAGGAATTTTCAGTTTTCTGCTTGTTCAGAAAAAGTCTGGCCAAGGAGGTGGGCACTGCTATCCATCAAAACCAGTAAACAATTCCTCAGAATGTCAGAAAACCAAGAAATTAGTTGGGGAGGGAAAAAGACTTGTTGATTGAATGAAACATTGCACTTAAAAATGTGAGTACACTGTAAAAATGTAAATAAGCAAAGGAAATACTTAGAAATGGAATTGTGAGCATCTCTCAACAGAATATTTATCTGACTTCTTTATGTAAGGAGAAAAAAAAGAATAAAAGTACAGTGAGGCACTTCAGTTATCAGTATGTATACTGGCTTTTCATTCATCATCTCTCCTAAATGAGGTGGTATGATCATCTCCCACCCTTCCTGATTATCTACTTTTATTATGGCTTACCAAAACAAGGCAGGCCAATGTTCAAAGATTTCATTGAAATCAGAGGGCTCTCTGCTGAAAAAACTACAGATTTCTCTACAGATCAGGAACAACAACAAAATGGAGACTGGAGGATAAAAACTAAGAAAATGAAGAACAATCAACATTCAGACAATATAAAATGTACATATATTTTTTGGTCAGTTATACTTTTTTCCCATGTTCTGGGCCAGAATTGGATACACCAAATACCAAGCAAAAGGGGCAGTTATGTCAGTAATTGTAACCCATCTGGAAGCAATAACTAGAGTCAATCACAGAGTAAATCCTTATCTGATGAGATTTCCAGCCCCATTCTTTTAGACACAAGAGGTTCAGATAGTTCAGATAAGGTTTGGCAGCTGAATTGGTATTTGTCCCAAGCAAACCTCCAGAGGTTTACCAGTCACTGGCAATAAATGAAAGTCTTTATCAGGTGATGGTTGTTTTGTGGTCAGCATGAGATAAATTGGTGGTGCCAGCCCAGGTCCTGGGAGACAAATGTCTTTGTCCAAATGCCATCACCAGCCTGCTCAACATCCCTGAAAAGGCACTGGCACCTGAAGGTTTTAACAAGCCCTCCTCCAAAGGAGGTTGGCTTTTGCTTTTGCCCTGAGGTAGAGTGGGAACCCAACTGCTTTGAAGGGCAGCAGCTCCAGCATGTTCATTCTCTAGAGGAAAAGGCTCTTTGAAGGAGACATCAGTAGAGGAAACAAGCTGCTTGGGATGCAATACACACCGTGAGATCCGCATCCATTCCATCTCTTTCCCATTAGCTTGTTTTCTTGCTATGCCAGGTGTTCTCATTAGCCATATGTATAAATATTTGTCTAACTTTTTTTTTTTTTTTTAATCATTCTGGTACTGTATGTATAGGGAGAAGTGAAGTCAATCTGTTTGTGAAAATCAGTATTTCAGGATTTCTTCATGGCTGCTGGTAGCTGGGGCCTCTTTAACAACCCCTGTTGCACTTGGCTGTTATCTCAGAGCCCCTTTTCCAACTACTAGAAACCAAATTAGAAAAAAAAAAAGAAAGGATATGGATGAGATATTGACCTTCCACATGTTGTACATTTTACCAATAAGTATTAATGACAAAGACACTAAAGCGTGTAATCTCCCATCAATGAATCAATACAAATCCCATTAACACTCGATGAGGGGATAAGATAGACTTCAAGAGTTTCACAGTTACTCTCTGTATAGGACTCCCTCTAAAGGCTCTGGAAGTCCTTTTTTGCCCCAGAACTATCAGAATATTGTTGTTTTAGTGAAATGAAGAGTTTGTAAGAGGCCAGGAAACTCAGCAGCTGAACATGCCTTACAAATTCCAAGTCTGCTCCATACAAAAATTGATTGCTTATTTGATGTGTGTCAATTCTGTTAGAATCTGGAAACTAAGAAGTCTATGACATCAGCTGTTCAAATTGCCAGGAAGATCAAAAAAAACCTAGAGACAATTAAACATTTTCTAACTTCCTAGAAATACAAGCTATCAGTTTTTAATCAGCTGTCTCCCAGCTTCCTCACTTCTCTGCTTTAACTTGTCCCTCCAGTTTCACAAGTGATACCAACATTATTTATATAAAGACTCACCTTTGACCTCTTTCCTTGTAGTTCTACAATCATCTGCGATAGTGATTTAACTCACAGTCCTTGCACTGTGCAATTTCTGCTTCTGCTGAAGCCAAAAACTGGAGCTAAACTTCATGGGAACTTGCAAGAGGCTTGAGTACATGGATTTAGCTCACTGAAGATAGCAAAGGATAAATTTGTTAAAGAAAGCACTGATGTTTCTCAGGGTAATTGGTTTGAGTTAACCATTAGACCTACTGGGCAACTTGATAAAGTTCTTGAAATGCTTTTGACTCCAACACTGTAGTGGGAATAAGAGGAAAATTGCTTACATATATGTAAATCCTCTGGGCAAAATTTTCATACCAAACAGTCTTAATTTAGACTCATAAATCATAGAAAAAAGAAAAATCAGATTCTGAGCTGTATGTTTTGATTTGGAAGGATCTTTTGGTTTTTCTTTTCTGGAGTACTTGGTAGGGAAATGTTCAAAGCCTCTGAGAGCAATTTGTACTGAATATTAATTTGAGGGAGGGGGCTTTGAAAGCCTATCCATAAATCAACAGCAAATTTAGGTACCACAGTGTCAATGAATTGAATAAAGTAGTTTTCCTTAGTCTTCTACTTCCCTTTCTTCCTCCACTCTCCTGTATTTATGTCTCTCTGAAAATCTGAAAAAAATCTGCCTGAAATTCCATTCCTTACTCTCTGTTTTTGCAATCAGATGTGCAGTCTGTGCTCCCAGTATCCTGGGAAGACAACCAGGCTGCCTGCCTCCTTCCTGGTTGCTCTGAATTGCTCCAGCCAGCAAAGAAAACATTGTGGGACTTTGTTCAGAACAGTAAGAAACTAAATATTTATCTTCCCTCTTATAATTTATGCAGCATGGGATTAATATGGAAAGTACCAAGATTGAAAGGTCAAGTGAGCTTCCAAACAGTGTTTCATAATGATATATCCTTGCACTTTACCATGTCTTGCTTTGTAGAAAATGAAACACCAGTAGCAGTGATGCACCTAAAGAAATGATCTTAACTGTGTCATGGTCAAATTTTCAGTTATGTATTTATAAGTTTCATTTAAATTTGCTGTAGGAATTGTTATCTCTGCTGAAAATTTTAAACCTGTTTTAGTACCAAGAGAGTCTACACTTATGGGCAATTATTTGCAGGCACCTGCTGATGTTTTAATTATTCAGTGGACTGGCTATGGCATGGAGATAGAACGGTTGTGGGATTTTCTGGTGTTGGATCAAGTCAGCACAGCCCAGATTCCTACCACCCACTTGGAGCAGGCCAGGGAGTAAAATTGTTGAGAATTCCTGGCTTTCCTCTCAGACACAGAGTAGTAAAAACACATTGTCCTTTCTTGTGAAAGACTTTTGGGATGGACGATTTTCCTTCCTCCAAGCTGCTGGAGTCGCAGTCCTCACATTTATACTCAGAGGACCTCCCCAGTCCCTGAGATTTCACTAATGTGTGATTCCCTTTGTATGTCCATTATTGTAGAGATTTCAAGTGAGGCCAGTGCAAGCCACCAGCTAGGCTGCACACCACAAAAAAAGAAAAAAAAAAAAAAAAGGGATATATCTCTGGTAATTTCAGTTTTCTTTAGGTTTAAGTTGGTTGAATCAGATAATATGACTCCTTACTATGTCCTTTATATATCTGCTCAGCAGAGTTATTCACTTCACAGTGTTCTTCTGCTCAGGCTGGAAAAGACCCTATCCAGAGGATTGCATCACGGGTCGGAACAGCACTCTAGTTTCTACTCAAAAGATACTTTAAGTGCTTTTCTTAAGTTGAATGACCCAGGCTCTTAGAGCATATAGTGGGTTCTCCACTTCTTGAAGCCTTCAGATCAGGAGTGGGTGCCTTTCTGAAAGAGATCATTTAGCAGAAAATGATTTATTAGCCCCACTACAGTGGGAAATGGGTGAAATACTAAGACTGGAATTATAAAGCAGCTTAGCACAGGTGACCTGATGACCTTCCCTGGTTTTAAAAATCTAACAGGTTAGCCAAAGATCCAAGAATTGAATATGGCTTTTTTATAGGCATGATGTAAGCAAGTTTGTGTGGATGTTTTGTGAACCAGGACTCACTGAGGTTTTGCTAGGTAGACTTGTAGCACTTTAGAGCATAAGTCCACTTCTTCATGAGTACAGCAGTCATAAAGGAATCATTTTTTAAAAAATAATATCATAGGTGAGAGCTAAGTAAAGCAATGGCTCATATCCCTTAAATATCACCTTCTTGGGAAGAAGAGAAGTGGAAAATTATAGGTGTATGGCCAGAAAAAGGGAGGGGACATGAAGCAGAACCATCAGCCATCAAAATCTTCTGGTTTGCAGATAACAGAATGAAAGACTTCCTGCACACAGGGAACAGAGGCCCTGGGGGCCAGAGCCAGCTGGGAAATGCCTAATGCTGTTTATAGAAACCCTGGCAAGCAAACAGCTTCTGCCTGGCCCAAAAGTCATAAAAAGCGAGGGGAGGGTGCCGGTCCCGACCCCTCTGTGCCCGCCCGGCCTGACGGATTTAACGAGTCCAGCAGTCACATCAAAAACACCCTGAGTCTTTAGATGAATGAGCTGTTTGTTTTTCTTCCCAATGGCTTGATAAGAGGTCACAGGATGTGTTCAATTTATTTTCTTTTTTTTTCTCTCTCTCTTTTTTCTTTTTATTTTTTTTCTTTTTTAATATATAATGAAACAATAGGTTAAGAAAGAAGCCCCAGCCCAGTCCCAATAGGTCTCTCCGTCCCCCGTGCTGCTCCGTTTCCTGCCTTTTTTGAAGCAGACATCCCGCTTTTGTTTTCCTCCAGCCTGGCCAGCGCGTGTTGACGTGGCGGCCACCAAACAAATGGGTTTTGGCCAGTGTCACCTTCTCTCCCCCGCCTGCCTGCCCGCCGCCACTCGCTCATGGCCGGCGGCTTCCTGAGGCCCAGCAGGCGCTTCCGACGCTTCGCCGGCCTCGCAGGAAGAGATGGCGTGGCCTTGCAGCCGCCCGGGCGGAAGGGACGGGAAATCCCTGCAGCCGCCCGATTGCAGGCCCGGGCATGTGGCGCACGGCGAGGGAGCCTTCCTGTTGGCCTGGCCGTGGTTCTCCCCCCTGATGCTGGAAGGCCGTGGCACACCGGCTCCTACACGCACGCCGGGGGAAGTGCTGGGAGCTGGAGATAAGCTCTCCTGCTGCTGCTGCTGCTCCGGCTGCCACCCGGCTCTGCTGCCGCGGTGAAAGTGGGAAATAAGGCCAAGGCGCCTGGGAGACTCGCCGTGCTCTTCCAGGACCTCTCCTACCTGGAAGGGAGCACTGGGTGTCTCCAACCGTGGTTTGTGGGAAGGGCAGGGACCAAGCAGCTCACTGGACAGGAGCAAGGGAGTGTGCTGGGTACCCCCAGCCTCCTGGGAGAGGCGTGGAAGAAGGATGCTCAAGGCTGGACTCGGGTATTGAAGCTTTCACACCCCTTCCTGATCTGCCAGCCTGTCCAAAAACTGAGACGCAAATGGGTTGTTCCAGACACATATGAATTCCATGGTTTTCAGGGAGTTTGGTCCCTGCCTCTGACCAGGCATCCTCGAAGGAAATATGTCCCTAATCACAATAAACAGAGTTGGAATTCAAAAAGCGACCACTGACTTCTTTTAAGGTTCATACACACCCTGACTGTGCCCAGAAGGAGTTGAGTAGAAGTGGGAAAACCAAATTTCCCCTTCTGGCTGGGCTGCCCAGAAAGAAGGATTATGGCGTATGCAGGTGTTGGCAGACCTCAGACACTCTGTCTCCGCCTGTGTAAGGGATGGGGAGATGGCATCTTCAGGGATGAGCTGCTCCTATCTGGAACTTCCTGGTTCCATGTCAGCCCAACTTCTGATTTTGGTCTAAAATAGTAAAAATTGAAAAAAAATGAGATCTCTTAAACTGCTTATTAAGGTTCTCAATTTTCCACCTTCCATCTGATGACCTCTTTATCCTTCCCTTTGTACAAGTGACCTTTTCTTTTGCACAAAGGATGCAAAGCTCATCCACCAGGCAATGCAGGAGTTAAAAATATATTCATATAGACAAATTTGAACACTAAAATAAAATTGTCTTCCTGAGGTCATTGTCTCTGTAGACCAAAGTGAGGGAGGAAGTACAGGAATGTGATGCTGATTAAGATACCACATGCTGGGCAGGTATCAGTTTAAACACTTTAGACTGTTACCTGCTCAGCAGGGGAGATCTGAATCCACATTTGATGATTAGACCATATTTATGTCTCAGCTCAGCAAGTTTCTATACATTGGCCTGATGAGCAGAGTGTATAAAACTCACACTGATGTCTCCATATTCATCAGAGGGTGAAAAAATTTTCACAGGTATGTCAGATTTCTAAATATGTAGGTGTCCGGGGCCCATTTACCCCAGGCTGTATTATGGGGAAATGAGATTCCACTCAGTCTGCCCCCTCTCACATTTGGGATGAATCACGCAGCAAACTGAGCCATCTCAAATTAATACTCATTCACAGTTGCACAAGCAACAAAACCAATAATGTGCTGCCTGAAGAAGGGATTCTCTAGCCCATGGAAACACTGCAGATACAGATATATTCACAAATATATACCCATCTATCTATAAACTCTACATGCACACCTATATGGGACCTATGTATAGACATTTTGCAACTTTGCACAACAAGCAGCAGCTATGTTACTTCATACGGTATTCGAAGGTCTCAAATTCTGATTAGCATTCTTCATGGGTTCTTTCAGCATGGTTTACTCAGGAAACCAGGCTTGTGCAATCACAGTGTGTGTATGTGTGTACGCGTCTGTCACCATTAGACATCAGATAATATACACAGGAGAGAGGCATTATGAATGTCCCTAGACCAGGAAAAGCTTCCTGGAGGAATAGCTGCTGTCAGTGTTTTCACCTTAAAGAAACGGAGTGAACCCAGCTACAAGACACGTCTCGACTAAAAATCTTCATTAGGCTTCATAAAATCCTGTTCTCGTGGAACTGTTTGCCCCATATCTAAAGAATTATTATGAATAAGAAGTCACCAAAGAAGCAAAATGCTACTCATATTTCATATTAATCTGCTACATTTTTCACTGCAAGATATACATTTTAAAATGTTTTATTTTTCTGTTTACAAAATTCTCCTCTTGGCTATACACAAGTGGGTTTGCAGCTCTGGGCAGAGCTCAGCTTTCAGGATATTGCACTCCCACATGACCCAAACCATCTCGCATGACACAAGGACTAATATTTCATTTGGGAGTTAAAGGTGCCCTCCAAATGCTCATGAGTGATGTGTGAGAGGAGTCTTTAGCCCACATGCTCTGTAAAATAGAATTCCAGAGTAAGGTCTAATTAGCACAACTTCTGCTACGGACCTGGGTGCTCCTTCAGCAACAGCCCCTGAAGATTAAAGCCCGTAAGACCCAATTATGAACTTAGGATTTAATATGGTATTTAATGTAGGACAGTGGTTTAATTTTTTATCCTGATGTTTTATGTTTTGGGGATTATTGTGTGTGTGTATATATATATATATAGTCAGTAAATGAAAGATGGTAGATGGTGATACATAGTCACTAGGAAGAAGGATTTCACAACCAAATTGTGAATTGTTTCCTGTAGTTTCTGATTTAAGCGGCTCTCTTTCTATCATGGGACTGGACAGTCCATATGTCCTTTAGGACATGGGATGGTGTGCTGTTACTGTGACTGACCAAATGTAGTGACCAAAGAAGTTTTCTGGAAAAATGCAGGAATTTTTGAAATTATTATTTTCTTCTAAAAAAACAGTCAACATTAAATATACATATACATACCTATATATATATATATATATATATATATATATATACACACAACCTTGGCACTGGGGTTCACACAAATAGCAAAGAATTGGGCTGTGCTGCTGCTTACACAGAAAATCCAACTCAAACAGCTGTGATTGCACCTGGAGTATTCCTGGCTCCTGCCAAAATCCATCTCTGATGTGGAGAGTTGTTCTAGTACCCCGCTAGGCATTTGTACCCATGCACCCACTGCCTCAGCTTATTGTAACGGTTGGATCACAGACAATTTACTGGAGTTCTTTTGGGGCAAATAATACAAGGATATGGAGAAACCAGAAAGAGGAAGGGAATTATGGTTTGAATTGCTGATATTTCTGAAGGAAAAACACCAGTTGCCATGACAATAAAATGTGAAATATTCAAAGAGGTCAAAATTAAAATACATGATTTACTCTTCACAAAGAAAGTGCTACACACACACACATAGCTTGTGGATTTTAGTTTTTCAGATTCAATTTTTTAATTGGTTTTTTTTTAGATTCAGAACCATCTCTTGGAATATCCCTCACTGTTCATATGCCTTCAAACTGACCTATGCTATGAAGCCCATTTCTGAAATAGGGTCCTTGTGCTTACTAGTAATTTCTATGAAATTAGAAAAATGTGTCACACATGTCTAGTCCATCTTTACATGTGCAACTAAATGGGAGTGAACAGGCCTGGAGAGATGGAGAATCCCCAGCTGGGAAAAGATGAGAGCATTTGCTTTTGGAATATGAATATGTTGGCAAACAGAGATGCTTTGGGAAGGACAGACCAACAATCAGTGCTTTGTGTTTCTTTCTTTTCCAGTTCTCTGGAGAGGGAGGACTGTTCTGTTTTTTATTTTTGTTTTGGTTTTAGCCTCCCTATAGCATATTTTCAATATAGTCACCTTGGCACCTCCTTTCTCCTTCTTTTTATGCTTCTGTAAGGAAGACTAGCTTGTACCAGAAGATTAATTCAGTATCTACATTAAAAAACTGGTCAGACACTCCATCCACAAAATTTCAAATTTGCCAAAAAAATCCAATACTTTTTGGAACACTCAAGATACAAAACCAGATTTTATTTTCCCCCTTGTGGTAGTATACTAAAATGAAAGAAGAGATTGTCATTAAAAAAAATAAACAAAACAAAAAAAAACCCCAACAAAATACCCAGAAACTCCTCCTCACAGGCTGGGGCTGATCTCTGTTTACCTTGGGGGTTGCAGACTGGCAGGAGAACCTGCCATCTGAGCATGGCATGTGCCAAATTCCTCTTGCAGCCGAGTCCTTGTGCTGTAATTTACTTTCCAGGTACAGGGAAGCATCCAGAAGGATCAGTGAGGTGTAAACCTTAAAGTGTACAAGGCCTCTTTTGTTCTGAACTAATTATGTTGTTACTCATGTGTGCCCTAGGTTGGAGATGGCCACGGAAGAGCAGCCAAGTCTCTATTACTTTCATCCTTGGTCACTGTTCCAGCCATAGGGCAGGGCGGCGATTTTGTCCTCAGGGCCATCAAGAACAGGGAACTTCAGGAATTCACAAAATCACTAAAGAGTAAAACAGTGTGTGAGTGGGAAAAGGGAGGAGAAAGGTCAGCAGAGGGACCAGCCTACCTAATGTCTGGGGCTTGTTCAACGTGGTGTGGGTGGACCAGGGCAAGGTTTTTCTCAGAAGATCTCCATTTACTGAAATAGGTTGAAGAGGTTGAGCCACTTAAAATCAGGTTAGTTTTAGTTCCTTTGCTGTGCTTGTTCAGGAAATGTCACCAGTGACCCTTACCCGCACTGTATTTTGAAAAGAACAGATTCTGCTCTCTGTGGTGCTGCTGTAAATCCCAGCTGCATTAATTGTGCTGGATTCCCTTTGTCCAGATCCTTACCAAATTGTGCATGTATCTCATTCACTGTCACAGGTAAAACCCAGTTGAATTAATAAGTAATGACTTTGGTGGTTCAGTTTTTGGGTTTTTTTTTTCAGTCATGTAGAATGCTGATTCCTTTTATTAAGAAAGTAACAATTTGCCACCAGAAACCTTTGAACTATTCATTTAAATTCCTGAATTTGGGGCAGAATATTATGTGCACAACAGACTCAGCTCTCCTTATCTCCATAGCCTGAAGTATTCCATGTGTTACCTGCTGTACAGTGCATATCTCATTGCAGTACATGGGGCTCCGAAGTGTGCCAAGTAATAAGCTATAAAGAGAGAAGCAGGACTCAAGCAACACAAGGATGCAAAGCAATATTTTCTCTTGACACCCAAGGTCATGGCATAAAGAAACGTGGAACAAGGGAGCGTCAATTTTCATTGGAGAACAGGGTACAGTGCTGCTGTACCAAGCAAGCAGAAATAAATTAATGTGATGGCAAACTTAGAGTATCCTCTTAAAATGTATTTGTAAGTGTGTGAGTTTGCATGCAGGGGGATGATGCTGCATTGCTCTGTATGTTTTTGTGGCTAGCAGAAACAGGCAGCTCAGACTTAAAAAGAAACACTTTTTAAAGATAATCCGCTCTGTATACGCTATAAATACCGACACACAGTTTTGCCAGGAGCTCTGGGTTAAAGAGCTGAGAGGAAGAAGTATGGTTTGCTGCCCAGTGAATTACTCATCAATGCAGTCTTAACTCATTACCAATTCCTAACCAAAACATAAACCCAAGATAATATTTTAGGATTGATTATACTTATACCTGGGCCCCTGTAAGGCTGGAATAACTATTGTTTCATTCTTCCGTTCTCTTGACTCCATGTTAAGAACTATTTGTGTATAGGGAAATAGAAAGAAGGTTGTTTGTCTGGTTATAAATGTAAATGAGGAGTAAATGCAGAAGAGTTGGATATCTGATTATTCTATGCCCAGTTGAAGTCAATGGAAAATCTATTGGCTTAGATGGGGTTTATATCAGTCCCTTAGACATTATCAATCCAGCCAGAAGGATTCACAGCATTCACTCTATGGCTCCAGCTTACTTTAATTCTTTACCTAACATTTCTGAAATGCAGACTGTAAGGGAGCATTTCTTTATAGTTAGGAAAGCACATGGTGCTTAATTTTAATGGAAAACTCTTTTTTAAACACAGACAGATCCTGCTGTGTTTGACAAATATGTTCCAGAAAGAAGCTCAATCTAGATGTTATGTGTAACTTTGTCTTATTCCCTTTTGAGCACTACTGTTCTTGCAAAGTGATCTCTCAACTGCCCAAAGTCATTACACTTTTTCCCTTTCACATTGTACCTCTGTAAATGTCAGGCATAACTACATTTTTATTTGCAGAGATACCACTGCTATGAATGAGTAAAAATTTCCTGCTCCCCCGCCTCCTTCTCTTTACCCTGTGCGCTTTCTGCTAATATGATTTGTTGAACAAATTGTTCCATTAATCTGAGGCTGTTTGACAGAGTGAGAAAATAAGTGCCAAAGTGAGAAGATTCACAAGAATCGGAAATCTCAGTCCCTCTTTCTCAAGGTAAATAGTTATTATATCAGGGTGTCAGACTGGTGAAATGGATGTACTTTCATTCTCAGTTTGTAAATGTCACTTTTCCTCAGCCCATCAGGGTGACAAATGAGGTGTGGGTTACAGTAAGAGTTCATTCCTTGACAAAGTTCTTGCTGGCTTATTTCAACGGGAAGGTAACCTCCCCTTTCTGCCCCCCACCCAAAAGCAGGGGGAGGGGGCCACATCTTCAGTCAGGAGAGAAACAAGAAACAAGGCAACTTGGATTTGAATGATGCCCAAATTGCTCCCATTTGCTGCTAAAACCTGGTGGAGGTTTCTTCAAAAAACAAGTCATCATACACTTTGTTTGCTTTTCTACTCTTTTCTTGCTTGTTGTTTTTAGCAAAGACCCATATGACATACTTTTACTGGTGCTTATGTCAATATTTATTGAACAAGTGGTCAAGAGAGGCCGCTTTCTAAGCCCTGTGTTATCTGGTTGTTAATTACCACACTGCAATGTGTTAATGAAGAAGAACACCCACCTCTTTTGACAGGTAATTGATAAGAGATCAGGAGCCCCAATGACTGATGAGGAACATGAAATGGCTTCTTTGATTGCCCCACAGATCACAGCTAGCAAGGAGCTCACATGGCTCCTGGGGAAGTACAGTCCCAGGGAGAAGAGAAAAGGATGATCTAAACAATTTGAGCACCGGGTCTTTTTTGATTTCTGAGTCTCTGATAACCCTGCAGTCTCTCAGGAAAATAAGATTTGCAGTAGCTCATGAAATGTCTTCCAAGGCTGAACCATTATCTTCAGGACATAGACTGTGGGGGGGTTTTCTAATGGTCAAGTAACCATGAAAGAAAGCTGCTCCTGCCAGAATTTGCCATAGTAGTAATTCAGAAAGATATTTGTTTGATGGATTCAACTCTTTTCTTTCAGCTTGTAGCAGCTCTTAACTTTTAGAATTATCTGATGATTCAATTTGGATTCTCATATTGAGAATGGTTTGTGGGGTTACTGTGCTTGGTGCTCTTGAACAAAATTTTTATGAACCAAAAAGACATGATTTTGTGAGAAATTCTGGAGTGAAAGCAGAAAGAAAGTAAGTGTGGAAGGATTTTTTTTATTTTTTTTTTTTAGTTTCAGAGTGAAACAAAATTTTCTTCAAAAATTAGGAAAACGAGCAAGCTGAACAGAAAAACCAGAAACAATTAGCAGACCCCACTTGTATTTGCTTAGAAGCTTATAGAAAGAAATATGTTTCCAAGTAACATTTTGCTTTTAGTGAATCAGCATTTTCTGATGAAAATACATTTTATTGCAAAATGTCTGCTCCACTGGCACATAATCCTGCACATGTCATAAGAAATGAAAAGGGTTGAGGGTGAATGGGAACAGGGACCTCCAGATCTGGATCTACTGCTTGAACTGAAAGGCTCCTAAATGAACAGCTATTATAGACTCCTGTGTGTGTTCGAACCCTCAGAGGGAAATATTAATTAAATGCATGTAACATGTTTCTTTTCCTGACTGATAAAATGTCAGGCTTTGAATTATCTTGACGATGACAATGCTTATGATTCAGAAATGGAAATTTGCTTTTCATTATTAAGAAAACCACTGTACTCCAACACTCACTTGAAAGAATCTATTTCTACCAACACGTCTGCTGTTAAATTCCCATGCTAGAATATTTGTTAGAAATTAACATTAAAATGGAGACTACACATAATCAAAGCAAATCTATCTAATTTTTTCTCTGTGTGCATTTCCAATATATTTATCTCTGTAAAATACAAGTGGCAGATAATACTGAATTTTGTATGACATCATATGCATTTCAAACAGATCACAGTCTCATCACCATACCATTATGCTTTTCCTAACAAATCAGGGACTAAAAGGCCTTACTGAAAATAGAAATTTCAAAAAGTAATAGTACAGTGAATAAGAAAAACAAATCACTTCATACTGTGACTCTATTTTTTTTTAAATGTTCTTCTCTTTTTCTCATCAAGCTTGCTCCTGCACATAAATTGTTCTTTGAAGACCTATTTTCTCTAGTACTGGCTAAAATAAGCAGAACAGTTACAGTCAACAATATTCTGCCCACTTTGCCAGAGCCTTCATAATTTATGTCTAACCTGGATAGGAAAAGCCCTTATAAATTTCAACAAATGTCTCATTAATTAACACCCCATCTCCCTAAGCCACAGAGCAGCTGGTGAAAGGAATTGTGTAGGTTGATTCTGTAGATATAAACTAGGTCAACAAGAGGGATCCATACTCACTATTGCAAGCTGATATTTCTCTGGAGGGTATTAATAGTTTCTTGGATCTTTCAGCTTAGGCTCATAACTATACAAAGTCAACAGTATAAAGCTGCTCAGCCTATGCACTTAAATTAAATAAAAATAAAATAAAAAACCCAAAATGCATTACAAGGTTTCTTTGCAATCCAATGTAATGGGTCAAATCCTGAAATCCTTCCTTAAGCCTTAAGCCAAGACAATAGGAGACTTTCTGTTGATTCAAATGAACTTTGTATTTCAATTTTTTTCTGATTAGTACTTGATCATACAAACTCTTTACTGATTACACTATATATTCATGGAGAGTCTGAAGTCCTTAGTCAGGCAACTCTTTCTTCTTGCCTGCATGATAAATTATCTAGAAATCATTGTTCTCTGCTCATTTCTAAATACTCCTTTAGCCTATTCAGCATGCTAATTTTAGGGTAATTTATTTTTTTCTATAACTGTGCATAACTCTGATAAAATTAAATTAAAAATATAAGGCTGGACAGCAAGGGACTAATATTACAGGTCTATCTAATGCAAGGACTGAATACAAGGTGGAAAATTGAGAGGAAGAAAATGCCTGGGAAGCATTTCCCTTGCTATAGATGTCTTGCATATGAAAACCTTGTCAGAAGTCATCTGAGGAGGCAGACAGGCAATTTTCACCTATTCTTAGTGTTAGTATATACTATATCATGATGGGATGCAGGGAAAGGAGAGGAGAATGCAGTGGCTAGCAGGGAAAGATTAGCATACAAAATTTAAGCAGGATCTGATAGCAGGAGGAGGGAGTCAATGGGCAGGCAGAGTAGAGGAAGGCTTTTCCATGCTGGCAGACTCATTTCAAAAAGGTGCAGAACCAAGAGTGTAAGACCAAAATAAATGATAGCAAGAGGGTGAGCATTTATCAGAAAAGAAAGAGAGCAAGTAGGGGATACAGTGGGATGTGAAAACAGCAAAGCAGTCAGGAGTGAAGCCATAAAGCTCCTCAGAGGAGATAATCCTGCCTCTAGTGAAGTCAATGGGAGTTTTGCCATTGACTTCAACAGGGTCAGGATTTCACCCAGGGAGTGTTAATATGATGTGGAAAGAGATAGGAAGACTGGGGAGATACTCAAGAGAGAGAGCAACATGGTCATAGCATATAACATTAGCATATTAATGGCTATGGCTGTTTTATTTTACAGCTCTGTATGAAGCATAGAGACTATAGGAACCTTAAGAATGCTAATATGTCCCTCATTATTAGCTAATGCAATGTCAGAAATCCTCCAACTACAGATCCCCTGCCCATCCTGCCTCTACCTCCCCCCTGCAATATCTCATGAGGGAGCTTGAGTCAGACTAATTTTGGTATTAAAAAAAAGAACAAATATCTTCATGTCCAATAAGCCAAACGTATTGATTGAATCCAAGCTGACCACAAAATTTAATTGCAGGTCCCGAATTTTTTGAGGTTAGGAAAAGTTACATTATAGTTTCTGAGTTAAGCTAAATACATCAAGACTTTTTGTCTTGTAAAAGAACAACCTAGAAGAGGGATAAGGAGGTCAGAGGTAGGTCTTTAGCATCCTGACTGGCCTGAAAATGGCAAAGAGATAGTGAGTGTTGACTGTCTCTAGTAATGCAAAATTTAAAAGTCATCAAAGGAAACTAGCACGGGGTATGTTCAAAATGAACAAGACTTCTGTCTTTGTAGCACAAAGACAACTTGCAAAATTCCTTGCAATAAGATTTAGGGGTGGTTGTATAGTTTCAAAAACAATCTATGGAGAAATTCATGGAAGAAAAACACAATGAGAGCTATTCAATGCATAGAGACCTTTTGTTTGAGGAGTTTCTGAGCCACAGGGATTTTTTTCTGAAAAACAGCACAGAAGTTTACAAAAATATGCTTGCATTGTTCCCAGGACATCTGCTTATATCCAAATCCAGAGAGCACACAGGGTTATACAGCTCTTAGGTCTAACATGGTACAGCAATTCTCTATTCTAAGGCAACAGAGGCAAATTTATTTACATAAAGCCTACATTTCTTTTTTTTTCCATTTTTTTATCAAATATTCTGGGGGTACCAGGTGAGAGATAAAAGTGTCTGCAGGTAAAGGTTGGGTTTGTCAGAATAACTCCACCGAGCAGCTCTAGAAGGTTTAGCTCTGCCACTGCTCACTAAAAGGAGACAAGGGTGCCAAGAAATCGACAGCTTTGTTGGCTGGGATTTTGCCTTCTACTGGAAATTCACTTAGGAGCTAATCCAAAGCCAACTAAGTCAATGAAAAACTCCCATTAAGTTTAATGGGTTTGGGATCAGGCCCTTAAATCATATGTAGGCGGCTAAATCTGCCAGTCCTTTAAAGATGCATAAATTTACCTGCTATTCCCCAAAGCACAACTGCATCCCTCCAACACCTGTCTGACAGAACTATTGCATATAATAAGAAAACCTTCCAGAATCACAAGTAAGCTGTGAACACCAGCCTGCCACCAATCTCTTCTGATGCTGAGGTAGTTAGTACCTGGGACTGCTAAAAAACTGTAATCAGGGATGGTGCTGAGATATGAAATACAAGTATTCCATCTGTTTAAGCTGAGCAGCTCACAAAACATTAGCCAACTGCTAAGTTGCTGCTTTTCTACAAACTGAGTCATCCTCATCACACATTCCACTGGGTTTTAAATGATTGACAGGAAAAAAAGCTAAGAGAAGCAGCTATTTCTTTACATTTAGCTGGTTTGTCAGGGCATTTGAAAACTTCTGGATTAAGGTGAAAATGCTTAAGGATTAAGTGGGGAGTGAAGGGAGACAGAATGAAAACATTTTAGTGCTGTGAATTTAGAAGTCAAGCAGACACGCTCAGGAGAGCTAGCAAGACCTTTACCAATATGCTGTATCTAATCAACAATATCATTTAGAGTTTTCCACTTTATGGAGGAGAAAAAAAGTAATGTTTGAAGGTTTCTCTTGCCAGCACTCTATCTCATCAGGGCCTTAATATACTCAGCATGTGTTTTGCAAAATGAGATTTTGCAAAAATCAGGGTCACCCCTTGCACCCAGGCAAGAGGTATTAAAAGATATTCATCTTTACAAAGAGTGTCCTGAAATGATGGAAATAAATATGAGCCTCAAGATCTTCTGAGAGAGTTACCAGAGGTTCGATCACACCAGAGAATTGTGAATCATAACAAGACATGTCTGGGAATGTATTATTCAAATGGAAGAGATATTGATAATATTCACATTTAAAAGACTACTGTGAATTGTTTTAATGTTGCCCATCACATGAAAAGAGGTACCTTTCTGTACTCCTAATTTCTTTGCACTGTGGTAAGCAAGAGGTGACTTTAGTGGGTCACAAAATAATGATTTCATTCCTTGGCCTATTGCAGGTGTCTGGTAATGTTTTGAGTACTTGGTTTTCTGTGTTTATTTCGCCATCTAATATTTTTGGGCAGGAAAGGAAAAAAAGAGAGAAAAGAAAAATCATGTATTATCAGTTTTACAGAGAATACTGGATAGTTCTGTCATGTAGCAGGAGATTAAAACATCTTCCACTAACTGTGAAAGCTTGGTTTGGAAGACTATAGGAAAAATTAGGGAAGTTTTTCAAATGCTTGAAGTAAGTTTAAAGACCCCAGGGAGGAAAAAGGCAAGTAGGAAGAACAAGAAGATTTCATATTATCACTTGTAGGAAGATGTTGCTTTCGCAGAGACCCCCAGAGCTGTAAAAAAAAAAAAAACCCAAACAAAAAAGGAAATGGTGAATCATTAATTCTCAGCTCAGTTGTTTTCTTTCATGTTTGCTATTCAGAGTAAGTATTTTATGCCCATTCTGGGACTGAAAACGTTTATATACACAGTAGCAGCAGCAGCAGCATCATAATAACTGAATAATTTATATTTTAAAAAAACCCTTGCACATTTTATAAAAGAGTATGCAGGTATTGCTGCATTTGCTCTTGAAAGGACCACAGCAAATCTCTGCCTAGAAAATGTCCTGATGCTTAGGGGAAAAAAAATTGTAGTTAGCTAAAGACAATTACCACCTATGAATAAAAGTTTGAGATAATTTCAATTTATTGGTAAAGATCAATTAATGTAATGCACAAAAGTAGCAGCTATGATTTAGGCATCTCTCTATCACAGCTGATTATTTCTGAAATTTCTTGCTGGGGCAATATCTGAAGACTACCAGGCAGCTCAGATTTTGGGTGGTGTGGCTGCTAACACCAGTTTTTAAGGAGCAGGGCTGATTTCCTTAGTGCTCCTCACAGCCTCGCACAGGCCATGTCCCAGTTAATTCAAGGGTCTGACTAGAAATTCTTCTGCTCTCATGGCAGAAATGTAGAAACATGCTTTAAGGGAGATGAACTCCATCCTGAGGATGTCCCAGAGATGGCATCTTCACTCTGAAACCTGCTTCCCTTCAATCCCAGCAAGATTGCTCCTCTCTGACCAACACAAGCTTATGGGCACACTATTTGCAACAGGCATCCTCCACTGAGCACCAGTTCAGGGTCTGCTTTTTCAGAAAAGAGGCTACAGAAATGAGACTGATTCTTCTACCCTCCCCCCCCCCCCCCCC